>NC_091443.1:65537446-65856108 GCF_964237555.1 Oryctolagus cuniculus
TATTTAATTCAGTGTGTTTAATTATCTTACCTTGTCTAGAAATAAGCTTAATAACAGTGACAGAAGATTCAGTAATGACCGAAATCAAACACAGCCCAAGGAGGTCTTGAGAGTGACTTACATAGTTTTAATCATAGACTAAGAAGACTTTAGTCCTATAGGAATGTACATGCATAAAACAACTAAGAAATGGGGACCAGCACTGTGACTCAGTTGGTTAATCCTCTGCCTGCGGCGCTGGCATCCCATATGGGTGCTGGGTTCTAGTCCCGGCTGCTCCTCTTCCAGTCTAGCTTTCTGTTGTGGCCCAGGAGGGCAGTGGAGGGCCGCCCCTGCTTGGGCCCCTGCACCTGCATGGGAAACCAGGAAAAAGCACCTGGCTCCTGGTGGCTTCGGATTGGCACAGCACTGGCCATAGAGGCCATTGGGGGGTGAACCAACGGAGGGAAGACCTTTCTCTCTGTCTCTCTCTCTTACTGTCTATAACTCTACCTGTCAAAAAAAAAAAAAAAAAAAAAAAAAAAGCCTAAAAAATATGGAGGAATGGAGAGGAGTGCTTTTTTTTCTGCACATTCTAACTAAAGTAGCTTGAAAAAGTTTCCTTGTGATAGTTGATACTTGAATATTCATTTGTAAAATGAATTAATTATTTGTGAAATGAATTAAGAGAGATGTTTTGTGGCACTGTTGCCTCCTTTTGCCAAGCCTTTGAACTAAGCAGGCTCCTGACCCCTCAGTACCTTCCATCTGCCAGTGTAAGAGAGTTTTCAGCTTCTTGGAAAGTTTCACCATCAGTAGATAGTAGTTTTCATAACATTCTCTTCTGGTAACCCTAGCCTATAGTTCCCCTCTTCAGTTACGGCCTGCCCTGGCCTGCCCTTGTAAGACCAAAGGCCTCTGTAGACAGATGTCTTCTTTAGCTACTATCAGTTCTATTTCAGGAAGTACCCTCCTAGTTCCACCTCCACCTGTGTGAGTGCACATGTGTGTGCATGTGTGGTTAAAATTAAATATGTTACAAAAAACATGCAAGATAGGATACTGGCACCATAAAGAAATGTTGAATATTTGAGGAAATAGATATATTTACTCTGATTGGACATTACACAATGTATACATATATTGGGATATCACATCATACCCTGAAAGTATGTATAATTTTTATAAAGTTAAAAATTTTGTACAGTAAAAATTTTGGAAGAAGTTTGTGAAAAAATGGAAAAAGCTAGATATGGAAGAACATAGACCTTCCAAAAATTTTTTTAAGAGAATTATTATTTGAAAAGCAGAGTAACAGAGGGAAATAGAGGAGAGCAGAGATCTATCTGCTGGTTTACTCCCAAAATGTCTGCAAGAGCCAGGACAGGGTCAGGCCAAGCCAGGAGCCAAGAACTCCATCCTAGTGTCTCATGTGGACAGCAGGAACTCAATGCTTGGGCCATCATCTGCTGCCTCCTAAGGTGTGTGTTAGTAGGAAGCTAGATCAGAAGCAGAGGCAGGACTCAGTCCCAGACACTCATATGGATTGGGAATGTCCCAAGCTGCCATTTAACTTGCTACAATACAATGCCCACACCCAAAGTAGCATCTTTTTTTTTTTTTTTTTTTTTTTTTTTTTTTTTTTTTTTTGACAGATGTACTTAGACAGTGAGAGAGAGAGACAGACAGAGAGAAAGGTCTTCCTTCCGTTGGTTCACTCCCCTAATGGCCGCCACAGCCGGCACTGTGGCGATCCAAAGCCTGGAGCCAGGTGCTTCTCCTGGTCTCCCATGCGGGTGCAGGGCCCAAGCACCTGGGCCATCCTCCACTGTCCTCCCAGGCCTCAGCAGAGAGCTGGACTGGAAGAGGAGCAACCGGGACCAGAACCCAGCGCCCACATGGGATGCCAGCATCACAGGCGGAGGACTAACCAAGTGCGCCACAGCGCCGGCCCCACATCTTTTTTTTTTTTTTTTTTTTAAAGATTTATTTTATTTATTTGAAAGACAGAGGGGCTGGCGCTGTGGCACAGCAGATTAATTCCCTGGTCTGAAGTGTCAGCATCCCATATGGGTGCTGGTTCGAGACGGCTGCTCCGCTTCCAATCCAGCTCTCTGCTATGGCCTGGGAAAGTAGTAGAAGATGGCCCAAGTCCTTGGGCCCCTGCACCCACGTGCGAGACCCAGAAGAAGCTCTTTAAAGTAAACTTTAAAGAAAAAAAAAATTTACTGGGACTGGTGCTGTGGAGCAGTGGGTGAAGCCGCCATCTGCAGCACTAGCATCCTGTATGGGCACCAGTTTGAGTCCCGGCTGCTCCAGCTCCCTGTCACTGCGCCTGGAGATAGTAGTGAAAGATGGCCTAGGTTCTTGGGCTTCTGTATCCAAGTGGGAGACCTGGATGAAGCTCCTGGCTCCTGGCTTCAGGTCAGCCCAGCTCTCCGCATGGGAGACCAGGAGGAAGCACCTGGCTCCTGGCTTTGGAACAGCGCAGCACCGTCCGTGGCGGCCATTAGGGAAGTGAACCAACGGAAGGAAGACTTTTCTCTGTCTCTCTCTCTCACTGTCTCTAACTCTACCTGTTAAATAAATTAAAAAAAAAAAAAAAAAAGTACAGCACTGAAGAGGCCATTGCTGTTGCGTAGTATAAATGTGGGCACTGGTTCGAGTCCTGGCTGTTCCACTTCCGATCTAGCTCTCTGCTATGGCCTGGGACAGTGGTAGAAGATGGCCCAAGTCCTCGGGCCCCTGTGTGTGGGAGACCCAGCAGAAGTTCCTGGCTCCTGGCTTCAGATCGGCGCAGCTCCAGCCGTTGGCGGTCAATTGGGGAGTGAACCATCGGATGGAAGACCTCTCTCTGTCTGCCTCTCCTCTCTGTGTGTAATTCTGACTTTCAAATAAATAAATAAACCTTTTTTTTTTTTAAAAGAAAAGTACAGCAGTGAAGCTGATGAGTATAACTTAGACCAATTTCATTGTGACTATTTTTTTTTTTTCAAGAGAAAGAGGAATGCAGGAAACTGAAACTATGTGGTAGAATATTTTAGGTGCAAAATCCTTGCTTTCCTGTATAAAATGAATTATTTAAGAGATTTATTCTTGTTAGGACCTGTGGAGTTGATGGTGATTTAGAGTGTTTTTTCTGGGGCCAGCGTTGTGACCAATAGCAGGTAAAAGTTGCTGCCTGCAATGCTAGCATCCCATATCAGTGCCAGTTTGTGTCCTGGCTGCTCTGCTTCTGACCCAGCTCCCTGCTATGGCCTGGGAAAAGCAGCAGAAGATGGCTTTAGTGCTTGGGTCCCTGTTACCCACTTGAGAGACCTGAAGGAAGGTCCTGGCTCCTGGCTTTGGCCTGACCCAGCCATCTGGGAAGTGAACCAATGGATAGAAGATCTCTTTGTCTCTGTCATTCTGACATTAAAATAAATAAATCTTAAAAAAAAAAAATGAAGTGTTTTTTCTTCCATTACTTCTTGAGCAGCTCTCTGGTTTTTAAGATCTTTTCTTTATATATTACTTTCTAGAAGTTTTATTTTCATTTTCTAAACTAATGTAGATATTTGCAGGTTCTAAACTACTAGAAAGCAGCTGAAAACCATTATTATTCTGTTCTTTATAGTCATCTTTCCATTGTATTTGAGCCTGTGGAAGAGATAAGATTTCATGGTCTTGTTATAGCAGACATTTGAAATTTTGAAATGAGCCACAAGGTAAGGTTCTTTTAGCTTGTTCTCCATTAATCAGCAGCTCTTGCATGATTTGATATTTGTTAGGAGGGGTGCAGCCAACAGTAAGCTCACTTACCATACCATAAGCCATCTGTAGTTGCAGAGTAAATCCAGACTTGAATAACAAATCTGCTTTTTACTGAGTTAGTTACTTTGGGCAAACTACTTACTTAAAATAGACCTTAGCTTCTCCATCTATGAAATGTCTTAATGGAGGTAAGGATTTGTCCAAATACTTAATAGGGTAGATGTTAGAGAATAGGTACTCCTTGAGTATTTCTTCCCCCATCCAGGTTTAAATAGAAAAGAATTTAAGAAAGTCTTTTAGGGGCCGGTGCTGTGGCGCACTAGGTTAATCCTCCACCTGTGCCACCGGCATCCCAGTGAGCACTGGGTTCTAGTCCCGGTTGCTCCTCTTCCAGGCCAGCTCTCTGCTGTGGCCGGGAGGGCAGTGGAGGATGGCCCAAGTGCCCCTGCACTCACGTGGAAGACCAGGAAGAAGCATCTGGCTCCAGGCTTTGGATCAGCGCAGCACCGGCTGTGGTGGCCATTAGGGGAGTGAACCAACGGAAGGAAGACCTTTCTCTCTGTCTCTCTCACTGTCTCTAACTCTACCTGTCAAATAGATAAATAAAAATCTTTTTAAAACAAAAAAGTCTTCTAGTATGCCCTATCAACCATAGTAAGAGCAGCAGAGTGTAAAAGCTCTGAGAAAAATCTTAGGTTTTCCTCTCCAACTCATGTAATTAATGTAGTAGATGAAGTTCTCGGATGTTTTGGGAAGAGAACACAAATATTTAATCTGCCAGATCAAACCAGAGAAGAGTAAATGTAATGGCATCTTTGTCTCAAGTGACGTTTGTTTTTCATCTGTTCCCCACCTGTTCTCTTTTCCCCTCAAAATTCTGAGTAACCTTTTCCTGACTTAATAAGAAAAACATCTGAAGATAATATAACACTGTATAGGTAACTTGAGGTTGCACTCCATTTGACACCACCCAGTGGACATACGTAGGCCAGCATGAGCCTTAGGATGTGTCTCTGTCCTTCCTTACAGTCCTGCTTATTGGCTTACACCCACATGCTATAGTCCTGTGCTCAACACCCTCAGGAATCCAGAGAGGAGAGAGCTTGGGCAGCTGTGCCCTGATGTCAACATGCCAAACGTGTGAGAGCTTTACAGATGCCTGATTCTTGTCTTGTGTGTCATCTGCTCGGGGGGAAAAGTATTAAGTGGAACCTTGAATTCACTGAAAGGGTGTGTCCTTCAAAATGACCTCATTGGTGTCTCAGGAGTAATTCTTCACGTCCACCTCCCAGTGATATCTGCTTTTTTTTTTTTTTTTTAATATATTTAGAAGGCAGGACTCCTGGAATCTCTGATTTTGACAGAAGTCACTTGTGCATTCAAGCCTATCTTTGAAACTACATGAGATTTTGCTTGATTTTACTAGGAAGAGAGCAAATATTTACTTAGAATTGGTGAGAATCACCTCTGGGAATAGAATTACAAAATTACATGATTTGAGAGATCTGGGCTTCCTTACCATAACATGTCACCCTACCCACTGAATACTATGTGCGAAAACTTGGTGAGGGAAGCCGTTTCCAGGTGCTAATTAGTTAGTGCTTATCATTTTTCTTACACCCTTTTCCCTGTTGGGCAGTGAGGAATTATACACAAGAGGGATAGATAACTTTAGAAAAGCATACTGCTGGGACCGGCACTGTGGCGTAGTGGATAAAGCCGCCGCCTACAGTGCTGGCATCCCACGTGGGTGCTGGTTCTTGTCCCAGCTGCTCCACTTCTGATCCATATTTCTGCTATGGCCTGGGACAGCAGTAGAAGATGGCCCAAGTGCTTGGGCCCTTGCATCCGCATGGGAGACCTGGAAGAAGCTCCTGGCTTCTGGTTTCAGATTGGTGTAGCTCCAGCCATTGCAGCCATCTGGAGAGTGAACCAGCGGATGGAAAACCTCTCTCTCTCTCTCTGCCTCTCCTTCTCTCTCTGTGTAACTCTGACTTTCAAGTAAATAAATCTTTAAAAAAAAAAAAAAAGAAAAGCATATTGTTGGGGAAGGGCAGGTTTTGGAGAGGTATCTCAGTTAGGGGTGTTGGGAGTTGTAGAGAAGCATGACTCCCCATGTATGCAGGTGGGGTTATACAGAAAGGAAAGGGGTACAAATATCTGGACATGAAAAGTTGCAGAAAGTAACTTATTTTTTTCATAGTTGTAACTTTGAAAGATTGACGAGAGGAATTATAGTATGTTCAAATTATGATAAAGTTAAAGGCTCCTAAACAATTAACAAATCAATAAAGCACTTAGTTCTGTTTATGCATGTATCTGATGAATGACAGTTGTCAATTCAAGAATGGCCTTTATTTCTTGATTATATATTTTAGTATATGAAGCTTTTGCCTGAACTACAGATCTGAAAGTAAATTTGGAATTTTTTTCATGAGCATTAATAACTTTAGTCAAGGTATAATTCATTAATCTTAAAATTGTTAACTAAGACAGTCAAATTATAAGTAGCTCTAATTGCAGTACCTTCCTGTACCAGGAACGTGTACCTCACTTGAGATGATTCTACTAAAAGTGAGAAGATCTATAAGTGACCAGCACACTGTTGCGGATCATACACATGCAATGGCAGTTTTGAGTTTGTGATTCTAGTAGATATTTCCAGATGTGGTGCTGTTGTTACATGTAGCTTTGTTTCTAGGAGCCACTTAAATTGGTAGTACACCCTCTTTTTCCACCTACTTGTTCGTTCAACGGACACTTTTGGAGTGCCTACTGTCAGATCTTGTTAGGTGTTAAAAATAAAAAGATGAAGGGTTGGCATTGTGTTATAGCAGGTTAAGCCGCTGCCGGCAATGTTGGCATCCCGTATGAGTGCTGGTTTACGTCCTGGCTGTTCCACTTCTGGTCTTGCTCTCTGCTAATGGGTGTGGCAAAGCAGCAGCAGATGACCCAAGTGTTTGGGCTGCTGCCATCCACGTGGGAGACCCGAATGAAGCTCCTTTCTCCTGGCTTTGGCCCGGCCCAGCCCTGGCCGTTGCAGCCATTTGGGGAGTGAACCAGCAGATGGAAGACCTCTCTCTTTCTCTCCCTCTCTCTCTATAGCTCTGGCTTTCAAATAGATAGATAGATAGATAGATAGATAGATAGATAGATAGATAGATAGATGCATCTTAAGAAAAAAAGGATCAAGAAATTCAAAGATGAAACTGCTGCCTTCCAAGTTCAGTCTAATACATGCCCAGGTAATTAGATTGCCTGCTTATCACTGAGTATGCTTCATAGCAGGGTTTTTTTATCATAACACTTTGAAATTTTAGGCCAGACCATTTGTTGGAGGGCTTTCCCAAGGAATTTCATAGGATGTTTAGCAACTTCCCTGGTCTACCCACTGGATACTGCTTAGGGCTCCCGCATCCCATACTGGAGTCTCAGCGTTGCTCCCTACTCCCAGATTCCTACTAATGTGTATCCCAGGAGGCAGTAAGTGATAGCTCCAATAGTTGGTTCTCTGCCACCCACACAGGAGACCTGGATTGGGTTCCTAGTTCCCAGCTTTGTCCTGGTCCAGTCCCAGCCTTTGTGGGCATTTGGAGAGGGAACCAGCAGGAGGAGGTCTCTCTCTTCCTCACTCCTTAACTTCCCCGCTCCCTATCAAATAAAGAAATAATTTTAAATGTCTCTATATATTTATTGCCAAATTCTAGAGAACAAATCTACAATGTGAACCAGACTTTATCTGTATCATTGACAAAAGGGCTTTGATAAATCAGTTTTCAAGATCTCTCTCTGTCACTCTTTAAAAAAGACAAAAATAAATAATAAACATTCTGAAAAAAAAAAAAGTATAGGAGCTGGCACTGTGGTGTAGCGGGTAAAGCCACAGCCTGCAGCGCCGGCATCCCATATAGGGGCCAGTTCAAGTCCTGGCTGCTCTACTTCCAATCTAACTCCCTGCTAATGCATGTGGGAAATCAGCATAAGATGGCCCAAGTCCTTGGGCCCCTACACCCACATGGGAGACCTGAAAGAAGCTCCAGGCTCCTGGCTTTGTATCCGCCCAGCTTCAGCTGTTATGGCTGTTTGGGGAGTGAACCAGCAGATGCAAGAACTCTCTCTCTCTCTCTGCCTCTGTCTCTCTGTGACTCTATCTTTCAAATAAATGAATAGATTTTTTTTAAAAAAAATGTAATGCAAATCTAATCTGTGTATTGGGAAGAAAAGCTAGATCTGTTGCATAGTGTTTATTTATGTGACTTCTCAAAGGAGAATACACAAGAATGATACTGGATCGCACCTACTAGATATTGTGTATTTTAGCTTCAGTGTCTGTAAGGCCTCTCTTTCAAAGGTGGGATATAGAAAGGCTAGTTCTTCAGTTTCTTAGGATGTTACTAACACTATGAACAATACAAGCAGGTGGAGGAGAAGAGTGCTTTAATGAAAACTTGAGCTCTTTTCTGAACTCTGTACCAGCATTACCCTTTTCTTGTTTAGAATAAAAGTATTTCACTTTCTCTAATGTGTAACCTGGACAACTGGCATATTTCTAAAATGTTTCCTGTGTTTATTAGGCACATGACTTTTAATTTGTTATTTTCCTTAACTAGACTCTATTACCTTACTGCTTTTCCAGAAGAACGTTGTACAACCAAGAATTAATTTCAGTAGTCTCTTAAAGTGCTTGTCTTGCAGCAGTGCCTTTCTTCTTAAAGTAGGGTGACCACCTTCCCGTTTTAAAGAGCACTTCAGGGCCGGTGTTGTGGCGTAGCAGGTAAAGCTGCCCCTGACACGCTGGAATCCATATAGGCATCCATTCAAGTCTCAGTTGCCCCACTTCCCATCCAGCTCCTTGCTAAAGTGCCTGGGAAATCATGGAAGGATGCCCCATGTTCTTGGGCTCCTGCACCAATGTGGGAGACCTGGAAGAAGCTCCTGGCTCCTGGCTTTGGATTGGCCCAATCCCAGCCATTGTGGCCATTTGGGGAGTAAACCAGCAGATGGAAGATCTCTGTCTCTCCCCCTCTCACTCTGTAACTCTTTCAAATAAAATAAATAAATCTAAAAAAAAAAAACAAAAAAAAAAAACAAAAAAACACACACTTCAGTAGAAGTCCTAAAACCTGTTTTATGTGCATCTTTGGTACTAACTAGCATTAAATATCCAATTAGTCTTTTTCAGCTATCTGTGGGATAGATAAATAAAAGTGGGTTTTATCTTGTCTTCATAAGAAATACCTAAATTCCATAAGTCTACCCTCTTTGTTTTGCTCAAAGCTTTGTTTCCTTGTTCTTGTAGGATACCCACATTTCCATTTCTTTGCCTGATAAAGTTTTGATTCATCATGGATAATCTGACATCAGAAGAAATTCAGCTGAGGGCTCACCAGGTTACTGATGAGGTAAATGCTTTATTGAGAATAAGTAATCCTGTTGCAGTTTTCACGGCGCAGGGTCTTCCTAGTCCCTTTGTGTCAAAGAATGAATTTGCCCCTCAGTGGCATTCATTGCTCATTGCTTTTCATCAACTCACCAGAAACACTAAGTAAGGGAAGATAATTCGCATGGTTTTTCCAGATAGTCATTGCTTAACAGTTACTCACAACAAAGATACTCTAAATTTGAAGAATTCTGGATTTTTTATTTATTTCCTACTATCTGTGTAATATTCTTAGAGTTCTGTCTTCATCAAATTTTTATGAACCCCTTTAAGTGTACCATCCTAATTTTCTTTTAAGAAGGACTTGATAAGAATAACTGAAAATACAGTGACCAGTTTTCTTGATTTTGTTTTAAAGGGAGGGATGGGCTAGTGATTTTTAAACAGAATAACGTTCTGAATATAGTCTGTGTTTTTTTTTTTTTTTTTTTTTGGCTACATATTTTGAAATGTTTAAACTAAAACTGTATTTTTTTCCTAGTCTCTGGAAAGTACAAGGAGAATCCTGGGTTTAGCCATTGAGGTAAGAAAGTGTTTAATCATCAAGTTAAATACAGAAGTTTATAGGAGGGATCCTGATAGCACTAGCTGGAGTTGCTGCTAAAGCACATTCTATCAATATACTTTATTATTTGAAACCTGCAATTACTGAAATTGTCAAACCATGTGCTAACTGGCCTTTTCTGCTTTTCCCTTTGTGATGGTATTGGAATATGCTTGGAAAGATGAATTAATTTTAAGTTTTTGACTTAATTATTTTTGGATATTATGTTGAAGTGTGTTGATTTAAGAATGCTAGTTCTGGCCGGCACCGCGGCTCAGTAGGCTAATCCTCCGCCTTGCGGCGCTGGCACAGCGGGTTCTAGTCCCGGTCAAGGCGCCGGATTCTGTCCTGGTTGCCCCTCTTCCAGGCCAGCTCTCTGCTGTGGCCTGGGAGTGCAGTGGAGGGTGGCCCAAGTGCTTGGGCCCTGCACCCCATGGGAGACCAGGAGAAGCACCTGGCTCCTGCCTTTGGATCAGCGCGGTGCGCCGGCCGTGGCGGCCATTGGAGGGTGAACCAATGGCAAAAGGAAGACCTTTCTCTCTGTCTCTCTCTCTCTCTCACTGTCCACTCTGCCTGTCAAAAAAAAAAGAATGCTAGTTCTATCTGTAGCTTCGATCCTCTGAGGATGAATTTCCAAATGATTCTAGTCTTGCTATTTGTCAGCCCTTTTAAGGTCTTATTTCTGTTGGTTTAGGGTATTTAATTAATTAATTTATTTTTTACTATTGGTATTTTCCCTCTTTGTTTTAGTCTCAGGATGCAGGAATCAAGACCATCACTATGCTGGATGAACAAGGGGGTGAGTTAAAGTTACTGACAGAAATTCTTAAATTGATTTACAATGCCAAAATGTTCTATCAAATCAGCCCTGTATAGATTTTCCTTTGGGAATGCCTTAACTTTGTAAGATGAGTGATGTGTTTACTTCTGATTTGAATGACATCATGTTTATTGCCTGGTTAGCACAGGGGGCAGTGACCAACTATATACCAAGTATGTGTTAGGCCAGCATGGCTTATTGTGTGCATCAGGCCTCTATGCATTCTTACTTCACCCTAGAAATCAAAGTTAAGTCCTAAAACCGATTTAGATTCAGATTAACTTGGGAACATTTGATTTGAGTTGGCCTTGAGAAATCTCATCTGTTTTTGATTAGTCTTGTGGTCACCTCAAGTTTCAAGCATAATAAGTGATAGGAATGCTGGGGATCTGATGTGGTCAGAGTACACTTGCTTGCATTGGGAGGGTGCTAAATCTTCACATGCTCCTGGTGTACAGATTTCTTTAGAATAGATCCTTCCACAATTATAAGCCATTGTCAGTATGGGTGTAAGAGTGTCTTCATGTTGAACATTTTGTAATATCTTCTGACACTGATAGATTTATTCTTTGTGGTATAGTATTGGTAGATTTGAAGTTGAAGTTTGCTATTCCACTATGGCGTTTTCTTGTTGATACTGTAACAGAAAATGTACCTTCAACACTTTATTCTTAGAACAACTAAACCGCATAGAAGAAGGCATGGACCAGATAAATAAAGACATGAGAGAGGCAGAGAAGACCTTAACAGAACTCAACAAGTGCTGTGGCCTTTGTGTCTGCCCATGTAATAGGTGAGTGGATAAATCAAGTTTTTTTCAAAATCAGTAAATGAGAGCATCTCCTCCCAAGTAAGGTTAGAAGTATGACTGGACCTAGATGAGGATGTTTGTTAGGTAAACTTAAAATATTTCTTCTTTTGGCAGATTGAGTGCTTCATGCGAATAGCTATGTTCATTGAAAACCATGGCTTACTTTTGGCCAATACTGGGAGCGATTTCCAATTTTAATTTGTAGTAAAATACAAAAATTTTGGAAAATACGTATTTGAACGATACAGAGCTGGATGGGGTTAGTGTCTTTCGTTTCAAACAAGGGAAGTTAATAAAACTCGAGTATGTGTTCTGTGATAGGCTCCTGAGAGATGGCTAAAGGAATAAAGGACTTGGGCCTTGTTTTCAAAAGACTGCTATGTTGTTGGGCGTATGAAGAAAAAACAGAAAATATGTAAATCTAGTGTTAGCTCATATGATATCAATTAAGTATAGGGGGAAAGGTGATAAAGGTTGGGCTGGAGAACATCTTACAGAAGAGGTGGCAGATGAGTTAGGCTTTCAGTGATTAGCAGGAATTTGGATGAACCTGAGAAATAGGGAGGGCATTTTGCTATGTAAGATTCAAAGGAAACAAGGATTAAGGAAGCTGCCAAGCTGAGGAATTGATAGGTTAGAGTGGAGTATATGATTATATAACCAGGAGACTAGTTAAAAACTTACTGTATTCTAGGCCAGTGAGGTTGGACTTTATTAGTGAGGATAGAGAAGGTGCTTGTACAAATCAAGAGAATTTATTTTAAATCAATTGATTGATTATTTTAAATCAATATCTGTAATAAGAAGAAATGCTGAAGACTTGGAGACTAGTACATTGGCACATGAAAGGTCTTCAAAGCACTATGTATGATGAGATTTTGCATGACCCAGAAGAATTCATTCTTTTGGTGCCTCCATTGTGAATATTTAAATTCTCTACTTATCCTTGGGTAAACCAGACTCTGTGACGTTGACAAATACAGCATCTATTCAGACTAACAGGAGGTCTGATTCTAAGACAGTTTACCATGGTCTTTCTCTTCTGTTAGAAGGAGTGCATCTTTGTTGTTTAAAAAAGTAATAAATAAAATAACTTTGAACTTTACTTTTAGTTGAAATGACAATGTCTAGGGATTGAATGACTATGCTTACTGCTGAAAGTATTCATTTCTAAAGATCTTTGTAAACATTAGTACTTCCATTCATTTGTCTCAGTTGATCTGTTAGTCCAAGAGTGGCATAAAAAGGTTTACTGACTCTTAGCATTTTGATTCTTCAGAGGACTTAGGAATGGAGGAGTTTTTGTCCTATTTTCAAATGAATGTTTTCATGTAACTACATGTTCTGTGCCATTTCTGCTAGAGAAAATAGAGTTAAGTTGCCTGTTGATCAACTTTAGTGTTTGTTTTGGCCAGGCTTTCAGATTCGATGGTGTTCTGCCAGTCTTGTCTGTTGGCTTCCTGTTCTAATGTAAAACTATTGACTTGTTTTAACCTTGGTTGACTCGCTGAAAGTCCACATTTTAATAACTGACTTCTCAGGGTATCGCAGGTTCTTTAGGCAACTAAGTCATAAATGTGCAGATTATTGGATTCCAACTCTTAGCTATATTTTGCAAGCTTGTTCCTTTACCCTTTGTTCTGTGTAGTCACTTGGAAGAGTGAAGAAAAAAGAATGTATGTTGCTCCCCCTCTTCTTGGAGGAACGACACAGGACCCTGCGCTGTTCTTTTGTCTGCTCGGCCCTTCCCGGGTTTGCTGCTGGTTCTTCCCGGGTTGGCTGCTGTCCCTTCCACCTCCGTGGAAGGGCGGTTCCCCCTGCCACTTTCCCCACTTCCGTGGGGGAGCGGCACACCGCCGGCCAGCTCTCTCGGGGGCTGCTCAGATGTTATTCGGATGTTCCCCTTAGATGTTCCTGGTGCATGTTGTTTCTCTCCTCCTTTATAGTCCTCTTCCACCAATCCCAACTCTGCTACCCACACGCCGAGCACGCTGCTCTCCTCCAATCAGGAGCAGGATCAGCTCCTGCAGGTTACTGGTCGAACTGGAGGCAGCTGTGTAAAAGTTGTTTACTCCTCTCCCAGTGCCATTTTGTGGGAGAGAGCAGATGCATAGAATAAGTCTTAATTCCAGTAACTTAGTCTAGTCTGAGTTGCTCCCCACAAATGTAGGTCAATTTCTTTGAGATAGGTGTTAGGAGAAAAACAAAGAGGAAGTCCTTCCTAGAATCCAAAGCAAGATCAGCTCGTAAGTCATGGGTTGTTAAATGGGAAGAGCTTTGAATCCTAAGATTATTGAAGTGAGAAATTGCTCTACAGAAGTTTTTTTTTTGTTTTTTTTTTGTTTTTTTTTTTTTTTTTTGACAGGCAGAGTTAGACAGAGAGAGACAGAGAGAAAAGAGAGAAAGGTCTTCCTTCTGTTGGTTCACCCTCTAGATGGCCACTATGGCCAGCGTGCTGCGCTGATCCGAAACCAGGAGCCAGGTGCTTCCTGGTCTCCCATGCAGGTGCAGGGCCCAAGCACTTGGGCCATCCTCCACTGCCTTCCCCGGGCCACAGCAGAGAGCTGGACTGGAAAAGGAGCAACCGGGACAGAATCTGGCACCCCAACTGGTACTAGAACCTGGGGTGCCAGTGCCGCAGGCGGAGAATTAGCCTAGTGAGCCACAGCGCTGGCCTCTACAGAAGTATTAATTGTGAACTGCAGCCAAGCATAGGCAAGCTTTTGTTAGACACCAATGGGAGAGAAAATAGAATATGGTCTTCAGCCTTCTCACCTCAGCAAAGCCTTTACTCAGTGGGTCAAGAGGATACACTTCTTAACAGATAGAATCAAGGGGCGACTGTAACAGAACAGTTGTTCCCTGAAGAGGAGAGAGTGATATCTCAGTTTAAAAATGTCTGATTTCTATTCTTTTTCTTTCATCTATTTCTTCTTTATATACCGTTGAGGCCTCCTCATCTTAACTGCTAATCAGAGTTTCAGTTAGGCTTATCATATAAGCAGTCGTAACATGAGCTTCTCAGAGGCCGACGCATGATCTTGGTCTTTGTATAAACCTAGTATTAATTCTGGTAGTACTAGTAGTAGTAGTAGCAACCCAGTTCTATAGTCTCTTACCTGCCATTCAGAAATCTAAAGACTCCAAAGCCAAGGTTTTTTGTTTTTTCGTAAATAGCGTTACCACTTACTAAACTGCAAAATGTAACCTGAACTGAACATTTAGTTTTTATTTGTCACACTTAGTGTAAATATTAACTTGTTTTACTATAGAAATATTTATGTATTTGATTATGTGGTACTACTGAGAACATCTTGCATCCCAGTGTTTTAGATGAAAATTGTAGTAGGCCTGTGCATTAATTTAATCTGTCATTCTGAATGTTTCTAATTTAATCCTTGAACAACGGCCTCAATAAGATCCATGCTCTTATTATCACCATTCTACATCTGGAGAAACAGAGGCACAAAGAAGCTACATTAGCAAATGGAAGAGCCGGGATTCAAGACCTGCCAGAGCTCTTGCCTGAGCTATAAGCCACATTGCTTTTTTGAGCTTTTTTGTTGTTGCTGATATTGGATGCATTGCTGTTTAGAAAATGCTTGAGTAGATTTGTCCTTTAAGATTTCTTTTGTTCAACAGGATTAACTGAAGCCAGATCAGAAAATCTTTTTTTTTTTTTTTAAATAAGACATGGAAATATCTGTACTTAAAAGAACTTTGTGTTATGAGAGAATTTTAACTGTAGCTGATTCTAAAGGCCTGATAGAATTTAACAACAGATTACTAGTATTAAAGTTTAAAATAATGAATAAATACTGTGGTTTACTACATTGGAATTCTAACAGCACAATAACACATACCCTTTTTAAAAAATATCCTTTATATTAGACAGTAACCAATAAACTATAATTAGCAAGGAGACAGACTTAAAATGGAATGTCACATAGCAGTGAACTGCCTGATATCCCAGTTTACATGTTCTTTGATAAGATATTCTTCTATGTTGAGTTGGTCTTATAAAGTCCAACGTAAAGGCACATAGTTTGAAGACAAATCAGTATTTAAGACCCCTTACTAGGGAAATTCAAAATAGGTGCTATAGGTCTTTTGCTATTCCAATCTTATGTAATATTGAGATATGCAAACCGAGCTGTGAATGGCTAAAACACATATTGGTTAATGTTTCCTTCAACAACTGAATGTTACCTCCATCCTACTCACTGAAACACAGAGATCTACCTCTGGTGCTGGCTGTCTTATTTGTTGTTACTCTTTTTTTTTTTTTTTTTATGTTCCATATGGTATTTGATATTTATTAAGTGATCAATAAATACTTGTTGATTGAATGTCCTTGCAGAACTTGTTGACTGGTGGGAGAGTTAGAAGTGGAAATACACTTTTAAAAATTATAATTCAAATGAAATTTGTGATAAAAGCAATGAAGGAAATGTATAGCCACTAAGGAGTGAGGAAGTTTCACATCTCCAGTAGTATTTCCCTTCTCTTGTATTAATTTTTATAATTTTGGTAAGGAATATTGTCACTCAAACTTTCTGAGGAACAATGAAGTGTGCTGTGGTTTAAATGGTCTTTTTGTTTTTCTTTTTACCCAGATTCTCAGATGTTGGTTGTTTCTATGAAACCAGGCAGGAATTTGGATGCATTGTATTTTTAAAACTCTAAAACTGCATCTGTTCTGTTTGGCTGGCGTTTACTATTCTCTGTATTCATTCTCTCATCTAATCTCTTCCTTTCTAACCTGCTTACTAAAAATGAAGATTTAACCTCAGAAGCCGGGCTCAGTAACTGCTCAAAGGGAACACTGAGATGCAGTCTTGTGGCGCAGTTTGGGCTGCTAACCTGCTATCTAAAGGTGATGCTTCACGTGGCTTTCCTGTGCATGCGCATGGATTTTGTGAATGATGGAGACTGTCGTAAAACCTGTGCTGTGGTGTGGGATGTAAAGTGAATTTGTTCTTCATGGGTGCTGTTTGACAAATAATGGACTTGATAAAAGAATTTTAATGTATAATACCACCCTTTAATAAGTGCCTGTGATCATTAAGTTCTGGCTAAATAGCATTTAAGATTACTACATTTTCTAAACAGTTTAAAATAGGTTAAGCTTTGTAGACAGCTCCTGCAGTCTAGCTCTGACCAAAGGTAAGGGATTTCAGACTAAATGCACCTTTTTCTTCATAGGACTCTGATTTTAGCATCCTATCTTCCATTAAGTTTCCTTACTCCTTTCTGGTTCCTGAATGAAAATTTCCTTTATGAAAGTGTTGCTTCTAATGATTTGGATTTCCCATGATTTAGGTCACTGTCAAATCAAGGATTTAATTGCCTGTCTAAGTCACCTTAAATCTTATTTGAAAACAAGGTGGGATATAAATTTTAAATGTTGCTGTGTCTAGAATCTTTTTTATTTTATTTTATTTTTTATTATTTGAGAAGAGCCAGAGCTCTCATCTGCTGGTTCATTCCTGAGAAAACTGCAGGGGCTGGGGCTGGGCCAGGAGCCAGGAACTCAATGTAGGTTTCCTGTTTGGGTGGCTGGAACTCAGTTACTTGAGCTATCACTGCTACCTCCCAGGGTCTGAGCAGGAAGATGGAGTCAGGAGCCAGAACTGGGCATTAATGTGGGCGCTCTTACGAGTGTCGTGGCCACTAGGCCAAACACCTGCCTCTATCTTCTTTTTCAAAATAAAAGTTGTCCCTCCTTATACATGTTATAATCTATTCCATAATAGATCATTGCCTGCAATGCTGTGAAGCTCATAAGTGCTTATTAGAGTCCCAGCTACTCCACTTCCGGTCCTGCTCCCTGCTTGTGTGTCTGAGAAAGCAACAACAGATGGCCAAGTACTTGGACCAGGTTCCTGACTTGCCTGGCCCAACCCTGGCTGTTGCAGCCTTTGACGAGTAAACCAGTAGCTGAAAGATATCTCTGTCTGTCTGTCTATCTCTCTCTCTGTACCTCTCTACTTGAAAGGCATAATGAGAGAGCCAGACAAAAATCTTCTATCCTCTGGTTCACTCCCCAAATGTCCATAACAGCCAGGTCTGGGCCAGGCTGAAGCCAAGAGCCAGGAACTCCATCCAGCTCTCCCACATGGTAACAGGGACCCAAGTACCTGGGCCATCTTTTGCTGCCTTCTCAGGCACCTTAGTAGGAAGCAGAACCAGAAGCGGTAGCCGACACTTAGATGTGGGAAGGTAGCATCTCAAGCAGTGGCTTAACCTGCTGTGTCACACCACTGGCCTCACTCCTTAAATTTGGATCTTTATGAGAATTATGAAGACTATGCTTAAAGGCTTAAAAATTAAATATTTGATTTCTACCATTTATTTCTTACTGTTTGTTTCTTGCTGTTTTTCTCCTCTACAGCTTGACTATCCAACACATGCACATATGCATATATCATATCCACTCCATATTATAACTAGTTTTTTAAAAAATATTTATTCATTTATTTGAAAGGCAGCATTACAGAGAGGCAGAGGCAGAGAAAGAAAGGTCTTCCATCTGCTGGTTCACTCCCCAGATGGTTGCAATGGCCAGAGCTGTGCTGATCTGAAGCCAGGAGCAAGGAGCTTCTTCTGGGTTTCCCACGCAGGTGCAGGGGGCCCAAGCACTTAGGCCATCTTGTACTGCTTTCCCAGGCCATAGCAGAGAGCTGGATGGGAAGTGGAGCAGCTGGGACTCGAACTAGCATCCATATGAGATGCTGGCACTGCAGGCAGAGGCTTTACCCACTGTGTCACGGTGCTGGCCCCTATAATTAGTTTTTTTAAATAAGGTTTACTTATTTACTTGAAAGAGTTATACACAGAGAGAAAGAGAGGCGGAGAGAGAGAGAGAGGTCTTCTTCCATCCACTGGTTCACTCCCCAGTTGGGTGCAATGGCCGGAGCTGAGCCGATCTGAAGCCAGGAGCCAGGGACTTCTTCCAGGTCTCCCATGTGGGTGCAGGGGCCCAAGAACTTGGGCCATCTTCCACTGCTTTCCCAGGCCATAGCAGAGAGCTGGATCGGAAGTGGAGCAGCTGGGACACAAACCGGCGCCCATATGGGATGGTGGCACTGTAGACGGCAGTTTTACCCACTACACCACAGCACGGTCCCATATAATTTCCTTTTCTCCTTGATATGAAGAATAATAGCTAATATTTGGATTCCAGTATCCCAGTATGTAGACTATCAATGTTTCTAGGCATACTACCAGAGAATTCTAAGTTACTGTTCAGTGACCCATTGAACTTAAATGAAACAACAATAAAAGATTCCCAGGCTATAAACCAAATGTACTGAAGCAAAATCTTCAAATAACCAGCTTTCTCTTATGGTCAGTCAAGTTTGAGAAATACTACCCTTAAAGCATTTAAGATCTTTTGGAAGGAAGGCAAATTAATTTCAAACCATTATTGCATTTCAAACACTTTTTAGTTCATGAACTTGGGTAGGCAACCCCCTTGACAATGCCTTTGAAACATACAGCTTTCATCATGTTCCAACTTGGTAGGGAAAGCTTCAGAGTAATGGCAGGTGGCAAGGTGTGGATCAGTCGAAAGTCGTTACCTAGAGCGAAGGTACAGGAATAGAGACACAGAGTTCTCTTGAGGCTGAATGTTAGAAATCAAAAGCATTTGTTTTTGAAAATTCAAATTTTTATTTGAAAAATAAGGCTGATGTGAATATGGATATTTAATCTGGTTTCATAAACTTAATAATTAAGAAATCAAAAGCATTTTAAAATCATCTCTTAAACATACAGAGCATATCATAACTGCATGAAAAAAGTGCATATATTTTCCAAACCTATTAGAAGGTAAGCATGCAATTCAATGCAAAGCTGTAAAGCTTTCCAAAGTCAGCATTTTTTTTGTTTTCTGCCTTGATATTGGAAGAACATCCAGTCATTTTAATGGGAGAAGAATTTGATAACCAATACTCTTCTTTGTTTATAGGTTATGCTTCAATTAAAACTCATTCACCTTACCATTTTAAAACAATTCATATGCATCTTTTTTAGGAGTGTACATTGGTATGAACACTTAAAAATTTATTTATTTATTTATTTGAGAGATAGAGTTACAGACAGAGAGAGGGAGAGACAGAAACATCTTCCATCCACTGGTTCACTCCCCAAATGGCCACAAGAGCCAGAGGTGGGCCAATCCAAAGCCGGGGCTTCTTCCAGGTCTTCCCCATGGGTTTAGGGGCCCAAGCACTTGGGCCATCTTCCTCTGCTTTCCCAGGAGATAGCAGAGAGCTGGATCAGAAGAGGAGTAGCCAGGCCGTGAACTGTCACCCAATGGGATCCCAGCATCATAGTGCTGTCCCCTCATAATGCATCTTATGTCCCTTGAATCCAACTGTCAGAGGAAGAGTTCTCATAAGTGCTTAAGGAATTTTAAATCTTGCCTGTTAAGTTTGGGAAAGAGGTTGAGGCATGTGACTATCCCTTGAAAAACAGGAGCCTGCAAATCCTGTACCAGTCTACTGCCCTTTCTGGGCCAAGACTCTCAGAAGTACAGTATCTCACTATTCACTTTCCCACCTGTTTCACAATCTGAGCCCATTTCATATTTCATTCGTTAATACTTCTGGTTACTAACTTTCTGAAGACTAATATATGGTTGTTGTTGATTTGACAGACAGAAGGAGAAACAGTCTGAGAGCCCCCACCCACTGTCAGATCCCCAGATGCCCAAAGTAGCCTGTGCTGGGCCAGGGCCAATGCTGGGGATTTGGGGCTGAAGTTGTGGGTGGCAGTTTTAAGCTGCTGCCCATCACTCTGGCATCCCATACCAAAGTGTTGGTTTGAGTCCTGGCTGCTCTGTTTCCAATTGAGCTTTCTTTAATGCACCTTGAAAGCAGTGGAGGATGGCCAAGTACTTGGGCCCCTGCCACCCACACAGGATACCTGGATAGAGTTCCTGGCTCTTGGCTTTAGTGGTCTCAGCTATGGCTGTTGCGGCTGTTTGGGGAGTCAACCAGCAGGCAAAAGATCTTCATCTCTTTCTCCCTGTCACCTTTCAAATAAATAAATCTTTTTTTTCCTTAAGATTTATTTATTTTTTTGAAAGGCAGGGTTACAGAGAGGCAGAGGCAAAAAGAGAGAATGAGAGAGATCTTCCATCCACTGGTTTGCTCCCCAAATGGCTGTAACAGCCGGAGCTGGCCTGATCCAAAGCCAGGAGCCAGGAGTTTCATCTGTCTCCCACATGGGTGCAGAGGCCCAAGGACTGCTTTCCCAGGCCATAACGGAGAGCTGGATCAGAAATAGAGCACCTGGGACTTGAACCAGCGCCCACATGGGTTGCCAGCACTGTAGGTGGCAACTATACTGGCTATGCCACAGTAAAAGCCCTTCAAATAAATAAATCTTTAAAAAAAAAAATGAAAAAAACAGGGAGTTGAATCCATTCAATCCAGGAATCCTATGTTATTGGCAGAAACCCAATTATTTAAACCATTACTGCTGCCTCCCAGTGTCTGCATTAGCAGGAAGCTGGAGTCAGGAGCCTGAGCCAGCTGTCAAACACAGGCAGTCCACTGTGGGACACGGTATCTTAACCAGAGTCTTAGCCACTAGGCTAAATACCTGCCTTGTTTATTTTGTTTTCTATCTACTACTCTGCTTTATAATTTTGCCTGGGGCTTACATGATTAACAAAGAAAACATGTAAATAGGTTTCAGTAAACTGACAGATAATTATATGAAAATATACATATAGGGCTGGCCTTGTGGTGCAGTGGGTGTAGCCACTGCTTGTAACACCAGCATTCCATATCAGTGCCAGTTCAAGTCCTGACTGCTTTACTTTTAATCCAGCTCTCTGATAATGCGCCTGGGAAGGCAGTAAAGCATAGCCCATGTTGTTGGACCCCTGTCACTCATGTGAAAGACCTGGATGGAGTTCCTGGTTTTGACTTCACCCGGGCTTGGCTTTTGCCACCATCTGGAGAGTGAACCAGAGAATGGAAGATCTCTGTGTGTGT
Source organism: Oryctolagus cuniculus (assembly GCF_964237555.1). NCBI lineage: Eukaryota > Metazoa > Chordata > Mammalia > Lagomorpha > Leporidae > Oryctolagus > Oryctolagus cuniculus. The sequence goes on from NC_091443.1 coordinate 65,558,804, forward strand.
GTGTGTGTGTCTGCGCGCGCGCGTCTCCTTCTCTATGTCACTCTTTCAAATAAATAACTCTAAAAAAACTAAATACTCATTTAAAAATGTATGTCCCACCTTTTTCAAGGGAAGATTTAACTGTACAGCATAAATAGGAAATATAATTGCAACTTAAAGTGGAACCAAGAAAGGCAGTATGAGAACTAATTTTTTGGTGTTTATAAATTTGTTTAGTTTTGCAGTGCCTGTTATCAAAACAGGAAGTAGTACCCTTTCTGTAGCATTAATGGTTAAGAACAAAAATCCAATTATAGGTTTGCCAAAAATGAATACCCGTATGCCTCTGAAGGAAAGAGTCACTGTTTTCACAAACTTTCTTATCTCAGTTGTACCAGTTTGAGTAGTAATTCTCATGGTAAAATTCTGCCAATGACTAATTTTTGGCCATACCTATTACATGTAAAGCACATGCTTTTGCTTTTATTTTTAGAAGATCTAGACTTAGAATCTTTTTTTTTAGCAACAAAAAAGTAAACTTTTTTTTTTGGAAGAAGGAAAAAAAAGCCCTCAACCAAAGGATTTGTAACTGGCACCAATGTGACCAAGGCTTTAGTTGTCCAATTTTTTTTTTTTCTTTTTGCAGGCAGAGTTAGACAGTGAAAGAGAGAGACAGAGAGAAAGGTCTTCCTTTTGCCATTGGTTCACCCCCCAAATGGCAACTAGGCGGGCGTGCTGCACCAATCCAAAGCCAGGAGCCAGGTGCTTCCTCCTGGTCTCCCATGCAGGTGCAGGGCCCAAGCACCTGGGCCACCCTCCACTGCCTTCCCGGGCCACAGCAGAGAGCTGGCCTGGAAGAGGGGCAACCGGGACAGAATCTGGTGCCCCGACCAGGACTAGAACCTGGTGTGCCGGTGCCGCAGGCAGAGGATTAGCCAAGTGAGTCGCGGCGCCGGCCTGGTTTTCCAATTTAGAAATAATTCATGTCTTTCATGATATTTCTTTTTTGAGAAATACTTTTAAAATTTCCTGCCAAATTGTAATTTAGAGTACCTGATCAGCTGAAACAACCCTGGTTCAAGTAAGAGTAAGCACCCAGAGTTTAAGAATGGTCTCTTCTGCCTTCTTTATCATCCTTCCCACTGTGAGATGTCTCCAAGGAACTTGTTAAGGCATTTCAGAACAGCTTTCCTAGGGGACTTGTTTTTCTCTAGTGACCATTAACCTCTTTTCTGGCAAGTACCAGAAGCCAAGGGAACCTGAGAAAATCAAATGATTGCAGTTTGCAACTTGCTAACAGCTTAGTGAAGATTTGACAGAAGTACTATCTGGGCCCTTTAAAAATGATTTGATGTCAGTGGGTTTACTAATTCATCTTTTTCCTATCCCATGTTGCCATGAAGTGAAGCATAGATTCAGCAATATCAGCTTTTCTGCTAGATTTTAGGGTCTTCTTCAAGATGAACAGTACTAATTATTACAACTGTCCCTCTCCTGCTTTTTGGTATCTCCGTATTCCTGACTCTTAATAGGACGAAGAACTTTGAGTCTAGTAAGGCCTACAAGACAACATGGGGAGATGGTGGAGACAAGTCGCCTGGCAATGTGGTGTCTAAGCAGCCGGGCCGGGTAACAAATGGTCAGCCTCAGCAACCAAGCACCGGGGCAGCCAGCGGTGGATACATTAAACGGTATGCCAGCTCCTCCCTCTGTCTGCGCCTTTCTAATCTCTCACGTGAACCTAACTTAGCAAATAGAAATAGTGCTTTTTCCATTTTTGAAATATATTTCAGAATCTGCCTGTGACAAAAACGTTGACTGTGGTTGTTGCCTGTGGATGATGGAATTAATTTCTCCTTATACTTTTCAGTACTTGACTGTTACTGGAGTAATATTTTACTTCTGTAGATGGAAAAATATGTATCATGTAGAGCAGGGACCGGCTGGGTTCCTGTAAAGGGTCAGGCAGTAAATACTTCATACAGTTGCAGTTGCAGTTACTCGGCTCTGCTGCTATAGAACATAGCCACATAGCATGCATAATCAAATGAGCATGATTTATTTTTGGGGGCTGGCATGTAGCACAGCAGGTTAAGCCACTGCTTGTTTTCAGCATCCCATGTTGGAGTCTGGTTCAAGTCCTAGCTGCTCCACTTTTGATCCAGCTCCCTGCTAATGCATTCACTCCCCAAATTGCCTCAAGGCTGGGACTGAGCCATGCTGAACCCAAGAGCCAGGAACTCTATCCAGGTCTCCCACATGGGTGGCTGGAACCCAAGCACTTAGGCTGTCATCCACTGCCTTCTCAGGACATTAACAGGGAGCTGGATATGAAGTACAGCAGCCAGGACTCAAATTGGCCCTGTAATATAGGATGGGATGCAGGCCTTGAATAGGCCCTCTAATATGGAATGCAGGCATTATAAGTGCTGTCTTAACTTGCTGCACCACAGTGCTGGCCCCTGGATAAACTTTATTTACAAAATCAGATCGCAGGCCAGATTTGGCCTTTTAGCCGTAGTTTTCATACCTCTTTTAGAGCAGTGGTTCATTGTACCTAAGCATGCATTAGAATTACCTGGAGGGATTTATTAAAATATAGATTGCAGGGATGCAGTAGAACTAGAGGTTGAGTATGAGAATTAGTGTGATCCTGTGTCTAACAAGTTCTCAGGTGATGCTAGGAATCACATTTTGAGAAATACTGTTCTTGTTCTATAGTTGTTTTCTAATCTTCTCCTCCATGGTATTAACAAGCTGTGCTCTCCTTGATCAGTCTTTCAATTTTTATTATTCAGTAAACCCCAAGAATAGTAACTTACATCCCCTTGAATATTTTTATGAAAATTAAATCCAGACTTAGGCCATTTTAATTGGACAGAAATAATTAACTATCTTTTTATCATAGTATCACTAATGATGCCAGAGAAGATGAAATGGAAGAGAACCTGACTCAAGTGGGCAGTATCCTGGGAAATCTAAAGAACATGGCCCTGGACATGGGAAATGAGATTGAAGCTCAAAATCGACAAATAGACCGGATTACAGAAAAGGTAAAGTCTTTTTATGACCACAAGAAAATGAGACATCCAATTTGTTTTTTTTTTTTTTTAACTTTTATTTAATGAACCAATTTGTTTTGATAGTGGACATCTGTGCTCGATACTTGGGGGAAAACAATTAGAGCAGATCTTGTCCTCCTAGGACTTACAGTTTTGATGAGGCAACATTTTCTAGCACACTGATAAACAAGAGCCACATCTTCCTGTCTCTTGTATGGCAGTTGGTTAATTTGAAAGCATGGCATCGCAATGACTTCATACATGAAACTATTATTATCTTTGATGGTGCTTTTATTTATTTTTTTAAAAACCCTGAATAAGTTCACTTTTTTGTTTTAAATATTTATTTATTTGAAAGGCAGAGGCAGAGTTACAGAGAGGCAGAAACAGAGAGGTCTTCCATTGCTGGTTTACTCCCCAAGTGACCGCAACAGCCAGAGCTGGGGAGATCCGAAGCCAGGAGCCTGTAGCTTTTTTTTTTTCTTCTTACTTTTTTTTTTTTTTTTTTACTTTTTTTCCTTTAAGATTTATTTATTTATTTATTTGAAGGGCAGCATTACAGAGAGGCAGAGAGAGAGAGAAAGAGAGAGAGATCGGTCTTCCATCCACTGGTTTACTCCCCAGATGGCCACAATAACTGGAGCTGCACTCATCTGAAGCCAGGAGCCAGGAGCCAGGAGCTTCTTCTGGGTCTCCCACGTGGGTGCAGGGGCCCAAGGACCTGGGCCATCTTCTACTGGTTTCCCAGGCCATAGCAGAGAGCTGGATTGGAAGTGCAGCAGCCAGGACTGAAACCGGCACCCATTTGGGATGCCAGCACTGCAGGCAGTGGCTTTACCTGCTACACCACAGTGCCAACCCCTATAAGTTCACTTTTGAAATTTTATTTTTTTTAACTAATAAATTAATAAGTTCCTGAATCCTCACCTCCTGAAAGTGTTAGTAGCAAATATCATTTCTGCAGGATGGTGTTTGTGGAGTATTCATACAAGAGTGATATGATTAATGGAAAATAGATTTTATTTTTCATTTTTACTTCACATGATCAAAAAGATACTGAAAGTAAAATTATTTTCAGTGTTTGGATATGTCACATCTAAAGATCATACTTCATTTAAATCTCAGACTACTTTAAGGGATGGGGTGAGTTTTTAAGTTTTGCTATCCAACCACTTTTGCTAGATTTCATTGAAGCAAATAATGGTTCATAAGGTACTTTCAATGTTGTGGTCTAGGTTTAGGCTACATATTACTCATCATTTAAATTCAGATATTGATGTGGGTGGTAATGAATCTGTCACAGAGATCTTTGGGAAGGTTATTTCAGTCTGTGTGGATTAGATCTAGTGTAGCTCCAGCTGAGATTCTATGATTTGGTTCTAATGATTCTCATTAAGATCCAGGTCTATAACAGATAAGGACATTTTTCTGTTTTATTTTATCAAAAATCCCATTGATTAGGGCTGGCACTGTGGCATAATGAGTTAAGCTTCTGTCTACAATGCCAGCATCCCATAAAGGCACCAATTCAAGTGCTGGCTGTTTCACTTCTGATCCAGCTCCTTGCTAATGTGCTTGGAAAGTGGTGGAATGGCCTGAATCCTTGAGTCCTTGCTCCCACATGGGAGACCCAGATGAAGCTCCTGGCTGTGGTCTGGCCCAGCCCCAACTGTTGTGGCCATTTGGGGAATGAACAACAGATTGTAGATCTCTTTCTGTAGCTCTGCCTTTCAAATAAGTAAAATAAATCTCTTAAAAAAAAAAAAAAGCCATTGATTATAAGGTGCATCCAGGTTTCAGACCTGTTACACCATGACAAATGTGTTATAGAACTCATGAAATACTGGTAGATTCTTCTGTTACACTTTTATGTCATATTTATATACTAGAGTTTTTCCAAATGAATTTCATGTTCTGTCATTTCTTGCCCAACATGAGTTAGGTAATTCCAAGTGTTTCTTGAATTTTCTCAGTGTGTTGATTACTCCAAATGTATAAACTTTAACTTTTATTAAAGTGACTTACCTTGTGAATTAATGTTGATATCTTCTTATTTTTTCAGGCTGACACCAACAAAGATCGTATTGACATTGCCAATGCCAGAGCAAAGAAACTCATTAACAGCTAAAGCTACTGCTGTACTTCTTTATCGTCTATTCACTTCTCTAGCTCCTCCTCCCAAGTCATTAGCTTTTCTGAGTTTGACATTTTGGTTCTGTGCTCTTCTGATGAGGAGACAATGTGGAAGAAGGGCCAGAGCGGTCACAGCCTCTACGTTTTCATTTTCTGTCTCGTGAGGGCAGACTGCTGCTCAGCCCCAGGGCTTGCTCAGTTCATACTTAGATCCATCTTCACACATCGCACACAGTGTGTTCATCCTTCTCATTCACTTTAACAGATTCTCTTGCTTTCACGGTCTGGAAGCATTGCCAAAGTGGCATGAAGAAGGCAGCTGTAGAGGTTGTTTTGTTTTGATTGGTTAGTTTTGCATTTGTTTTTGTGGTGGAAGAAGGGATAGAGGTTGTTACCTCAGTAAGCACCTGCAGCCATTAAGCAAAAAGTTGCATAGCCACCGATAAGATCTAGTTGGGTTTAAGTTTTAATTGTAAGTTGCAGTAATTGCCAGTTTAAGCTAATATTTGGCTTTGGAGCTCTTTTTCACAATATTTTTGTCATATATAACAAGTAAAATTGCTGCTCCAAAGAGAATAGAATGGGTTTTCTTAAAATGAGCTTAACTTCTGAAACTTTCAATGATTTTCTTATGTAGATAGACTTTGTGATCCCATTCGTATTGCACCATTCAGGAACACTTTGTATAAATGAATGACTTTTTATTTTCATATTAGTAGTAGTATCATGGTCCCATTCTAGGCTTATTAACCTCATAAATTTGTCAGTCTTTGAGGAAAAAATATGTAAATATATGCTTTGTGAGAATTTCTCTCGTAAAGCAGGGTTTAAGTTTTTTTGGAACAGTTTGACAGGTGTATCACGTGAATTTAAATTTACCTCAATGCCAAGAATTATGTTTAGATAGGGAAAAGGAAACTTACTTTGATCTCAGGTAGAAAATAGATTGCTTTGAGTTTTAAGTAGTTTTAGACTTTAAAAAGTTTAGAATTTATTGTTTTACTAAAAGTCATTTGGAAAATTACACCCATGGTTAATTGTTGGTGACTGCACTGTCAGTCTCTTAGCCTTGTGTATTGAACTCTGCCCAAAGTCAAGCGTTTGCACATCCTGAACAGTGTTCTGAGAATCTGATTGGCGTGTGTCACCTTCATTTAAAAATTAGCATCTGCACTCTTCACAGCTTTCAGTGTGGATTGGTTTGACCAATAACCACTGCTTGATCCTTATAATTAAATTGTGTCACTAACTAATGGTATTGTTCTTTCAATTAGGTAACGTATCTCTATGACTGTTATTTTGAAGGCAATAATTTCATTGGCTCCTGTTTAACAAATTGAATAAAGCAAAGGTCCATAAATTAAGAGGCACTCCAATAGAAAGCTGCCTTTGGCACCTTTTTACTTTTGTTTTAATCATTGCCAATCTTTTATTTATTAGAGCTTAAATACACTAGTGACTGAAAGAATATTTCTTAGTGAGAATTATAATCTCCTTACTTGGAGAACACACAGTTAATATGGGAACTTTCAAAGGCTTAAGAGGAAAATAGTTAAATCAAGTGAGGAGGCTGTTTGGCGGGTGGAATAGAAATGCTCCATCCAGGTGAGAATGAGCAGTTTGCCAGTGATGGCGAACGTGTAAAGAAAGAAGACGTATAAAACAGTGGGGATTGTGTTAGACCTAATGCCCTTCCCAAAAGCTCTTAAAAATCTAACACTGTCTGGCTACAGGAAATAGTTCTGAGGAAGCCAGTATGTGGTGCCCAGGTTGATTGGTTAGGAGTATGAGTTAAAGCACCACATTGTCTGGACCTACTCTCTAGCTGTGCCACTTGCTGGCGTGGTAACTAATCCCATTTCTGTGCCTTGGTTTCCCATCTGTACATGGGGATTCCTATGTCCTGCCTCATGGAGTTGTAACGCAGAGAGCAGTAGTGTACGCAAAGCACATCAAACAGTGCCTGGCAAGTATCTGAGCTTAATGACAGCTGCTGTTCTCTCCAGAGTGTGGAGCTCTTTTAGGTCAAGGTTTGCTTTGTGGCTTTGACGAAAGACGGCACAGCCCCCTTTCCCAGAGAAACAGGCACACGAATGTGAATCATGCATAAATAAGAAACGTGGAATTCTTGAAAACCAATTCATGATCCCAGGTTACAAACTTTTCCACAGCTTCTGCCTAGAAAGAAAGAGGTGAGGCATAGAAATTAGGCCTATAAGGAACTAGCAGCTCAAGCTGAAAGCCTTTCTGATTTTTCTCCTCTTACATTAGAAACTTGTTTGCATTTCTTTTGAAAGGTAGTAATGAGTGGTTAACACAAACTCAGGAGTTTGGGCTCAAATTTGGGTTTTGTCATTTACTAGGTATGTGACCTTGAGCATAATACTAGCCTATAAATAGTTAAAAGATACTATCCCTTTTTTTTTTTTTTGATAACAGTAAGTTCCTTTTCAAGTTTCCAGTTTTATGACAGTGATCTTTATCCTCTACTATAGGAATGTGTAGTTTTTTCTCCCTTCAGTTTTGTTTCCACATTTCAACTCTAGATCTTTCCATGTCATAAGGATTATGAATCTTCCCTTAATTTAAACAGCTACATCCCAGATATCTTATATTCAGTTGCACTTTGAATTAGTTTTTAAGGGCTGTTTCATTTAGGTCACTCTTACTAAAATTCTAGGTTATACCAATTACATTCCTAATCAGATTTATATTTCTTAGATTAATATTAAAGTTTATTATCCTTGAGGTGGTTGTGTAGTGCAGTAGATAAGTAACTGCTTGGGACACTTGCATACTATATTGGAGTGCCTGGTTGGAATCTCCACTGTGCTTCAGATCTAGCTTCCTAATTTGAACCCCAGGACGCATCAGGTAATGGCCCAAGTATTTGGGTCCCTGCTACCCACATGGGAGACTTGGATGGAGTTCTTGGACGCTGGCTTCAGTCTGGCCCAGCCTTGGCTGTTGTTGACATCTGGGGAGTGAACCAGTGGGTGGAAGATCTCTGTCTGCCTTCCAAAATACAACAAATTTTTAAAAAAGTTCATTGTCCTGTAGTCATTTTTTACCCATTTAATATTCTGTTTCAAGCCTTCCTATTTCCATGCCCTACAGATAAGGTACTATGCTTAGTGGTTTTATGGACTTTAGTACCATATTCATATCCTAATAACAAATCTGAGAAAGAAGAGGTATTCCTTATAAACTCTAAAGGTTTTTGTGGACTTAGGTTGGTGTCAAACTAGAATCTGGATTTCCAGACCACACTGGTCAGATCGCTTTGTTAGCTCACAGTTAAGTCTAAATCTTGTTCTCTATAACTTTGGGCATATTTGAGCCTCTGCCCTCAAGTAATTCAGTCTAGCAAGAAAGGGAGAGAAATATAAAAGTGTTTTAGTAACAGATGGGGGAGCAGTTAATTCGGCTTAGGGAAGGAGCTTAGACAGAGAGAAGGCGCACAGTAGGGCATTGCTGAATAATCTTTATGGGTACATCAAAAAGTCCATGAAAATGTGTATGGTAAAAAAAACTGCATGGATTTCAAAATAATTTGTACCAAACTTTATCTCCCAATTTCATTTTTCCATGAGCTTTTTGAAATGCTCTTAAAGAATAGGCTCTTGTAATCTCTTATTAATGGTTAAGCTAGGTTTAACCATTATTGAAAACTATCAGTAAATTAGTAATAATTCCTTAGCTAAGATAAAAACTCAGAAAATCAGAACAGAGTATCCTTCTAAATGTTCATATCAGTGATGATCTGAAATGTACCTTTGTACACTCAGATTCTCTTAATAAGCTGGTTACACTACTATGAAATGTTATCAGTCATATGAAGGTATTTTATTACTTATGTGTCCGGAACAACAACTTGAAACATCTTCCTAATCAGTCTTCTTTTAAAGAACAAAGGGCTATTTGCAGGTTAAAGTTTTCCTCCTTTAATGGATAAACATTGCTTGCAGCCAAAGTTCATTAAAAATTCTTTATTTTAGTATATTCTCTCAGAGAATACACTTGATAACATAGCTTGCTTTAAAATATTATAGTAATGGGTTTTTGATAGGTAATTTAATTAGTAGAGGTATAAATACAAAAAGGGGGAAAGATTACCAGAAATAAGACATTATTTCTACCAAAGCTTCACGGAAATCTTGATTATTAAAATCTGTTATATTACAAGTGTTGCATATACGGTTTTTGGCTCTTCTGAGCCCTCTGCCAATAAGGCACCTGCAGTAAAGAATTTGCTACTGCAGCCTTAGGGAACATCTCTTAGTGTTGTGTTTGAACTTCTTTGACAACGCACTTTTAATCAATACACAGTCACATATTTGTGTACATCCTAAGTTCCTGGTATAAAAGCTGGTAATTGAATGGATGGGCTACAACAAAATCATAAATTCCCAGATTAACCATAACAGTCTCAAAAATTACTTGAATTTCACAAAAATATGAAGTGTTAACACAGATGGAATGGCAACTGACTTTATGAAAGCTTACACATTGAAATTTAAGCCGTGTGTGGAGCTGTTCTGTTACCAGGCAGCACCCCCTCACCGTATAAATAGCAACTAGCTACTGGTTTCATACAGCCAAGCTACTGATGGTTTTGATATCCAGGACAAAATGGAGGACTCTTCCTGTCTCCTCATTCCTTTTCTTTTAGCTTACTTGAGGTGAGCCTTGAAAAGGATCTAGATCATTGAGCGAAATATAATCTCCTGGAGTGTAATCTCCTTACGACAGATACCCTTGACGACAGCAGAGGCCTTTGATGCAGCCAGATTCCAACAGAGGTTCCATGTCAGTGTCCTGTAAGGTTTTTCCATGGCCCTGGGGAACATCATGCAAACTTCTTCTTGGTGGCTGTGAACCTCTCCATGTACTAAAACCAGAAAAGAATATTTATATAGTGTTTTGTCATGAGCAAATACAAGCTTAAGTTTTAGTTACTTAGGTTTCATTTTGGTTTTTATTGGATATGGTTCATTTCCTACAAAATCTACCTATTCAAAATGCAAATTTAAAGCACAGTTTTTAAAATTGTGTTTTATGTTTTAGTAGGAAATCTACCAAAAGACAAAGATGTTTTACAATATGTCATCTATAGAGAAAAAGTCATCTTGGCACAGTACCATTTGGCTGGTGGTTAGAGTCTGCCTTCCAAACGGGAAAACAGATCTAATGCCAAGAGCTCTAACATTCATGTGGATTATTTTGCCACTGTTTTCTCTGGGGTTGTGACTAGAAATGGAAGCAATGGGGCTGGCACTGGCATAGTAGGTGAAGCCTCCGCCTGTGATGCCAGCATCCCATATGAGTGCTGGTTCATGTCCTGGCTGCTCCTCTTCTGATCCAGCTCTCTCCTAATGGCCTAGGAAAGCAGTGGAACATGGCCCAAGTACTTGGGTCCCTGCACCTATGTGGTAGGCCCAGAAGAAGCTCCTGGCTTCGGAAAGCCCAGCTCCAGCTGTTGTGGCCATTTGGGGAATGAACCAGTGGATGGAAGACTTCTCTGTCTCCCCCTCTCTAACTCTGCCTCTCAATAAATAAATCTTTAAAAAGAAAAGAAAAGAAATGGCAGCAATATACTAATATATACCTTATCGTAGCCTTCCAGTTCTCGAAGTTTCTTTATTTCAAAAAGATTGCCTTCCACAGCAAGCAGACAGATCTGGGAATCACTGAGGATGCTTTGTGGAAGCATGCTGAGCTCAAGGCAATTCTCTTCCAGGCGAAGAACTTTGAGACGTGGACAGCAAGATATCCTTACCGAGATCTGAGATATCTGTTGAACATCAACGCAAAAGAATAATAGGAAAAAGCATGAGCATCATAATGGCTACCACATTAAAACAAAACAAAATCATGATTATTTGTCCTAGTTCTTTTACTACCTTCATTTTCTCACTGTAATCACTACAGAAGCCTGTTGCATAGCTTCTGTTATTACTCCTCCAGTTAAAAATTTTTTTGTTCAGTTTTTAAAATTTTTTGAAAGGCAGAGTTACAAAGAGAGGAGAAACAGATCTTTAATCCACTGTTTCACTCCCCAAATGGCTACAATGACGGGGGCTGGGCCAGGCCAAAGCCAGGAGCTTCTTCCAGGTCTCCCACATGGGTGCAGGGGCCCAACCACTTGGGTCATCTGTTGCTGCTTTCCTAGGCCATTAGCAGAGAGCCAGATTAGAAGTGGAGCATGGGGCTGGCGCCATGGCATAGCAGGTAACACTTCCACCTGCAGTGCCAGCATCCCATATGGGCACCAGTTTGAGTCCCGGCTGCTCCACTACCTATCCAGCTCTATGCTTTGGCCTGGGAAAGCAGTGGAAGATGGCCCAAGTCCTTTGAGCCCCTGTACCCACGTGGGAGACCCGGAAGAAGCTCCTGGCTTCAGATTGGCATAGCTCCAGCCGTTGTGGCCAATTGGGGAATGAATCAGCAGATGGAAGACCTCCCTCCCTCTCTCTCTCTCTCCCTCCCTCCTCCTCCCTCTCCTCTCAGTGTAACTCTTTCAGATAAATAAATAAATCTTAAAAAAAAAAAAAAAAAAAAAAAAAGTGGAGCAGCTAGGTCTCCAGCAGGCACCCATATGTGATGCCTGCATTGCAGGCAGAGACTTAACCTACTATGCAACAACACTGGCCCTGAATTTAAAAACATTTTGAAGGTCACCAATTACTTTGTGGAAACAAAATTTTCAGACAATAAAAGCACTGTATGTTCATTATGGAAATGTTGAGAATCACACAAGGTTAATGAAAAGTCTACTTGCAACCCTTCACCCAGATTTAACCACCATACACACTTTGGTATATGTTACTGCCAATGTTTTTATAGCTGGTGACCACTACACTGCCAAAGTCAAGGATCACTCCCTGTTACATTTGAGTATATTACTCATCCTTTCCTTGAAACCCCCTTAGTATAAGTACTTGGTTTTCTTCCTTTCTTTTGAATTATTCTTGATATTTGGCTTCTCTTTAAGCAGCAATCCCTACTACTTCATTTGATCTTCTCTGTAAACTTTCTCCTGGAAAGTTAATTCATTCTTGAAGCTATCATTTATGTTATGACCACAAAATCTGGGTCTACATTCTCATCTACTCATCTTTACTCCATTCCTATGTGTTCAACTTTCACTAAAGCATTTCCATTCTGTATGATTCATCATATTCAATTGGGGCATGTTCAGTCTCCTCCATTCTTTTAGGTCCTTGAGTTCAAAACCAACTAAATTGTCTTTGACTCTTGCACCTCTTTTGCCCTTTAGTTGTTTCAAGTTACCAAATTCTATTGACTCTCAGACCATCACCTGAGAACTTGCTAGAAATGCAAATACTCAGCCTTCATCCCAGACCTGCTAAGGCAAAGACAGGATGAGGGCCCAATGATCTCTTTAAACAAACTCTCATTATTCTCATGCACATTAGACTCAGACCATTAACTGTGCTGTGGCGCAGTGGGCTAACCTCCGTCTGCTCTGCCAGCATTCCATATGGGCATCAGTTCTTGTCCCGGCTGCTCCTCTTCCCATCCAGCTATCTACTATGGCCTGGAAAAGCAGTAGAAGATGGTCCAAGTGCTTGGACCCCTGCACCAGCGTGGGAGACCCAGAGGAGGCTCCTGGCTTGTGGTTTCGGATTGGCCCAACTCTGGCCATTGCTGCCATTTGGGGAGTGAACCAGCAGATGGAAGACCTCTCTGTCTCTCCCTCTCTATAACTCTACCTCTCAAATGAAAAATAAAAAATCTTTAAAAAAAAATCCTATGGAGAAAGTTTAAAAAAAAAAAAAAAGAACCATTGATTAGGCATGAGTAAGGTGAATATGCAGTTAAGTCCTAGTATTTGTTACTTAGCTGATTCAAGATTTTTTTTTTCCCCAAAAATGTTTAAGAACATTCAATATCGACTTTAAGGAAAGGATGAAGCCAGTCTCCTCAAAGACTGAATCACACGTAAAGTCACTGCAGTCTAGAACAGTAATAACAGTACTGGTGGACTCTGCATAACTAGAAGCACAGATGGTAGAAAAACTAAAGGCCACAATCTCAGTGTTCACTGTCTCATCATTGGTGCCTTAGGCCTAGATCAAGGATTGTTTCTCCAGACAGGTAAGTATTAGCCAAAAAGTTTCCAAAGTAATAGAAACAATTCAAATACAACTAAAGCTGTCTAACAATGAAATGAGCTACCTCCAGAAAGCCTATCATTTAAGTTTCTTCGCACAAACAGGACACATTTAACAAATGTTACACAAAAACCATCAAGTAACCACTAATCTCCCACTCTCAAGACCTAAGCCTCATCCCCCCAATATATCCCTCATACAACTCCTTGCTCAATGGACACAGGCGTATGTAGAGAACTCCAGGATTTGAGAGACAGTGATTTGACTTTTGAAATTCTCTGTTACCCATTCCAGTCTCCCCTGACACCAGCCTACACAATGAACACACTCAGTGTCCCAACCAGCTCCATGGCCCTTTGGGCTTTGAAATTTGTTCAGCCCATAGGATATACCTCTCAGCTAGCCTCTATCAGGGACCATAACACAAAGTATATACTCTAGAAAAAAGCCTTAAGCTCTAGACCTGGTTCTGGTTGAGATTGAGTTCGATGACTTGCAGTTCCCCCACTATGTCAGGTATACTCCGAATCTGGTTCTTGGAGAGATCCACTACATCCAGGTGTCGAAGGCTACAAAGTTGGGGTGGTAGTGTTCCCAGCTGGTTCCCGGACAGGCTCAGGGTCTTGAGGGCAGAGAGTTGCCCAAAGGTGGAGGGCAGCTCTTTCAGGTGATTGTTGTTTAGGCTTAGCGTCTCCAGTTTTTTCAGATTGCATAACTCATCAGGCAGAACAGCTGGCAAAGAAAAAAAATTTTCAAGACCTGAATCTGATTGAGCTGATGAATTTGTAAGGATTAGAGATAGGGCAGCCTGCTTTGCCTCTTGTTAGGAGGCGTAGAACTCCCACATGTGCCATTTTCAGATATTGCATTTTACCAACAGTCTTCAGGTGAGGATGCAATCAAACTGCAGGAGAGCATTTAGGTGTCTAACGGGCTCCTTTTGTAAAGGGGCCTTGGCAAAAGCTGACAGCAATTTTGTGAGAAATCCTTTCCATTCCAACCCTCCCCCCTTCAAATTAGGCAGCTCTGTTTACATCACATCCCAAAGATGTTCTTCCCGTTCAAGTCCAAATTAACCCCGTAACAATCACTACGCCCCCCAAGGAGGCTTGTAGGTGTAAATACAGGAGGTAGAAAGCTTCAAGGGCTCTGGCATTCTGCATCTTGAGCCCCCTGAATGGTTTCGTAACAAAAATCAGCTTGTAAGAGAAAACCGCCCTTGGTGAAGGCTGATCACTAGCGAAAGCGTCCCAGGTGCAGAAGTCATACTCAGTTTGTTGTTGTTCAGGGAGAGGCTCTTCAGCAGGGTGAACTTCCCCATCAGCAGAGGAGGCAGGCTCTCGATCTTGTTGTTGGACAAGTCGATGGTCCTGAGATTGCTCGTCAGCTTCTGCAAGTCCGAGGGGAACTGCAGAAAGGAGTTCACGGCGTGGAGAATCCCTTACCGATTAGCTTCGCCGCCCCAGCCGTCCCTCTCCCTCTTGGTTCCCTGGTCGGGTCCCAACCCGTCTCACCTCGGTCAGCCCGCGGTCCTTAAGCTGAAAGACACCAGTTTTCTGCGCTGTTTCCACATGAGCGCGGAGGCCACTGTTTCCCATTCTGGCGCCGCCGAGGCTCAGGTCCCTGCAGGAGGGAAGTGCAGGAGGGAAACCAGCTATCACTGGCTGTATGTCCATGCATACAGCCACCCTGTCAGCCTCCCGTTTGGGTCTCCTGCCCCCAGCTGTCACCTCCTGCCGATCCCTGGATCCTGGGGGGCAGCCCAAGACTGGCAAGGAAGAAAGGGAAGCACAGACACCCCGACCACCAAGCCCTGCCGCTTTTGCAGCTCTGTGGAGGCCAGGCGCCTCTGGGAGCCTCTGGAGGAGCGGAGATCCCCGGACTCGCCCCCTACTTCAGCTCAGCAGCCGGACTGCTCCGCAGGGGAAGACCCGGGACCCGAGCTTGTCTAAGATGCTTTCCAGGGGCTTCCGCCCGGGCGGGAACGCCCTGTGACGTCATCGAGCGGCGCCGCGCGTTCGCCCTACGAAGTGCTTTCTCTCAGCGCCGGCGCGGGAGGCGCGTTGGAGCCATGGCTGCTGCCAACCCCTGGGATCCGGCGCCGGAGCCAAACGCCGCTGGGCTACTGTTGGGCCACTTCGTAGCTTCAGGGATGGTCACTGAGGTACGTGGGGGCAGCGACGGCGTCATCAAGAGGGTGCCCACGGTGGCGACAATACAGCTGTGAGGTGGTGAGGGTGCTGGCTGGGAGCTGTGCTGAAGTTAAGGCGCGTAGCTTAACAGTCGGGGCTGCTCTGCCCTTGATTCTTCCCGAAAGCAGGGCTCTGGGTAGGTGGTGTTTCAAGTAGACTGAGAGGCGAGTTATCCTAGTCTGCTGTGTGGGAGATGAGATAGGACAATGTTAAGCCCCACTCCTTTTTTAAAAATTTAATCCGGGGACAGCGCCTTTGGGCGTAGTGAGGCGGCGTCAGGGAATACGGGTAGGTCGTGGAGACCAGCATCCCCAGCAGCGCTGCTTGTGGCAAGCACTGAGGCAGCTTTGCAGGCGCGACGTGCATGGAGAGCTCTTTTTTGGTATCTTTAAAGCCCCCGTTTCCTCCCCAAGATCTTGGTGAAAAAGACTTTGGAACGTGACTGGAGGAGGGCTCAATTTTGGGGAAAGAGAAGAGAGATTAGCTCAAAGGAAGGCAGTTTGGGACGAGAAGAACCCATAGAAGGCAAAAATGACCATGGGCAGGAATAACGGGATACAAGTGGCAGAAGTGACCGAAGGAGTCGGGAAAGATGGGATCTCGGGCATCGAGACTAGGGGAAGGGGATTTTGATTTGAAGAGGAAGTTAAGGAATTCTGCTGGGAAGGAGATTGAGAAAAGTTAGAAGGTAAACTCAGCTGCGGAAATTAGCACAAGTATAATGGGAGATTTACGGAAAACATACAGCTTTTTACACTTCAAAGTATCACTAGAGACTTTCTAAGACCTTATGGTATTTCTAAACTAAGAAACTTAATATGTGGAACCAGTGATGTGGCCTAGGGTAAAGCTGCCTGCCACGCCAGCATCCTGTATGGATGCTGGTTCATGTCTCAGATGCTCCACTTCTGACCCAGCTCCCTGGTAATGACCTGGGAAAAGCATCGGAAGGTGGCCCAAAGGTTTGGGCTTCTGTCACCTACATGGGAGACCTGGAAGAAGCTCCTGGCTCCTGGCTCTGGCCTGGTCCAGCCCTGGCTATTGTGACCATCTGGGGAGTGAACCAGCGGATAGAGGATCTGTCATCCCCTCTCTCTCTGTATCTCTAACTTTTTTTTTTTGGTTAAGATTTTACTTATTTATTTGAGAGGTAGAGTTACAGGTAGAGGGGGAAGAGCGGGAAGGGAGAGGCAGACTGAGAGAGAAGTCTTCCATCCCCTGGTTCACTCCCCAGTTGGCCGCAACTGGAGCTGCACTGGTCTGAAGCCAGGAGTCAGGATCTTCTTCCGGGTCTCCCACGCAGGTACAGCGGCCCAAGCACTTGGGCCGTCTTCCACTGTTTTCCCAGACCATAGCAAAGAGCTGGATTGGAAAAGGAGCAGCTGTTACTAGAACTGGCGCCCAGGAGGAGGGTTAACCTACTGTGCCACAGCACCAGCCCCTGTATCTCTAACTTTTAAAATAAATAAATCTTAAAAGAAACTAAGACCTAAAAGATAAGAAATGTCTGAGGTCATTCAACTAGTGTGGTAGGTTAGGTCCCAGAGATTTCCTTTTTCTGATGCCTTGTATCACCTCTTAAGATCTGCTGTGATAAGATGGTCTGGTACTGTCTTGAAAGATTGTAAGCTGTTGAAGACTCACTGTCTTGTTGGGGTGGTTTCAGGTGGTCTTAGTTAACCAGCTTTCCCAGGGGAGTCCACATTAGCGCTCCCCTGTTGTATCCTATCTCACTGTTGTGTTTTCTTCCTACCAAGTTTCCTAGTACTTCTTGCTTGTATTGTCTGGTTCTCCTGTCACAGAATAATCTGGTAAACTTACTGTGACACATTTGGGACCTGGTATCCCTCGAAAGAGTGTTGTTGATAGACAATTGCCTAAAGCAAAGGAGTAAGTCACCTTAGAGACTTTTAGGTACTGATGACTGGGCTACCTTCGAGGATAGTGGCTGCTTGGGGTGGTTTCTTCCTACTGCCAAGTAACACTAATTAGTTACCTATTTTTAATTTTTAAAAATATTTGTTTATTTATTTAAAAGGCAGAGTTACAGAGAGAGGATGAGAGACAGAGAGCTTATATCTGCTGGGTCACTACCCAAATGGCCGCAATGGCTTAAGCTGGGCCAAGCAGAAGCCAGGAGCCTGGAGCTTCATCTGGGTCTCTGACATGGACACAGGGACCCAAGCACTTGAGCCATCTTCTGTTGCTTTTTCCCAGGTCATTAGCAGGGAGTTGGATTGGAAGTGGAGCAGCCAGGACTTAAACCTGTGCCCATATGGGATGCCAGCATCGTGGGCAGCAGTTTTACCCACAATGCCACAATGCTGGCCCAGTTACCTGTTCTAGTTACAGTTAAGATTGTCACTCCATAGCTCCTTGAGATCCTCTTAAGATCTTACTGCAAAGCTACTCCCAATGGAGTAACTATTTATAGATTGATTGGTTGATCTTACTTTAAACAAAGTTTAGATATGAGAAACAATTTTTTAGAAAGATTTACATTGATTATTTCTAAATGATTTGTCATATGATTCCTTTTAACAGTTCATATGGCATAGTGGGTTAAGCTGCTACCTGCAGCAGGAGCATCCCATTTGGGCACCAGTTCAAGTCTCAGCTGCTCCTCTCCAATCCAGCTTCCTGATGATGGCCTGGGAAAAGCAGTAGAAGAAGGCCAAGTTTTTGGGCCCCTGTACTCTCATGAGAGACCCAGATGAAGCTTCTGGCCTCGGTCTGGCCCAGCCCTGGCCATTGCAGCCATTTAGGGAGTGAATCAGTGGATAGAAGGCTTCTTTCTCTCTGCTTCAGCCTCAAGAGTGATGCTTTTAAAAGTGAAGGCCTGGGGCCAGCGCTGTGGTGTAGTGGGTAAAGCTGCCCATATGGGCACCAGTTCGAGTGCCGGCTGCTCGACTTCCCATCCAACTCTGCTGTGGCCTGAGAAAGCAGTGGAAGATGACCTGAGTGCTTGGGCTCCTGTACCTGCGCGGGAGACCCAGAAGAAGCTCCTGGCCATTTGGGGAGTGAACCAGTGGTTGGAGGACCTCTCTCTGCCTCTGCATTTCTGTAACTCTGCCTTTCAAATAAATAAATACACCTTTTTAAAAAAAAAAAAAAAATATTTCAAAGGTAGAGAAACAGAGATCTCTTACCTGCTGATTGACTTCCCAAATGCTTGAAACAGCAGGAGGTGGGTCAGTCTGAAGCCAGGAGCCAGAACCTCAGTTCAGGTGAAAGGACTCACGTGCTACCTCCCAGGTTGCACAATAGCAGGAAGCTAGAATCAGGAGTAGAGCTGAGATTTCAACCCAGGCACTCTGCATTGGATGTGGGCATCCTAAGCTGTATCTTAACCACTGAGCCGAACGCCTATCCTTCCCCCCTTTTTGAAGTGTAGAACTAATTGCAGTCCTCAAGCAGAATTTTTATTGACTAGGGGGATTTTGCCATTTCTTCTTTTTGCTCCTTTTTGATTATCTCCTTGAACATTCATTTTCCTGCTTGTTTCTTTTGCCTGATCTTAGCTAAGCATTATTATCCATTTATTGAACCCAACTGTTTGCTAGTTTGCCACATGTGCAGCTAAGATTAGTGTATGTGTGCATAAAATTGGAGATAAACCAGAGAGTGTGTTATAGTGTGATAAGGGAGATGTTTTCCTTTGTTTAACTTCTACCTAAGAATGAACAGAAGGAAAAATAAAAGTCAAACTTAGGCGATAGAAAGGCAGTGCACTGGGGCTGGCACTGTGGCATAGCTGGTAAAGCCGCTGCCTGCAGAGCTGGCATCCCATATGGACACTGGTTTGAGGCCCAGCTGCCCCACTTCTGATTCAGCTCCCTGCTAATGAACCTGGGAAGGCAGAAGATGGCCCAAGTGCCTGGGCCCCCACACCCATGTGGGAGACCTGGATAATGCTCTGGCTCCTGGCTTCAGTCTGGCTCAGCCGCGGCTGTTGCAGCCATTTGAGGAGTGAACCATTGGATGGAAGATCTCTCTTACCTCTCTCTGTCTGCCTCTGCCTCTATGTAACTCTGCCTTTCAGTTAAATAAATCTTTTTAAAAAGGCAGGCAGGCAGTGCATTAGCTTTGTTCTCACTTCTATCCCAACACATGCTGGCAGTAATTTGGGCTGATACTTAATTTTTCCTAGTTCTCAATTTTGTCGTCAGTAAAGTATCTTGTGCTAACAACCAGAATTAATGGCTTAACTATCTAGTCACTTGAAGATTCCTTGTATTGACTTAACTTCCTTCTTCATATCAATCGGGACTTGCCATTTTTTGTTTTTTTATATACACTTTTTTATTTATTTTATTGAAAGGCAAAGTGATGGAGAGAGAGGCCTTCTGTCTACAGGTTTATTTCCCAAATGGCTGCAGCAACTGTGGGTGGGCCAGGCTGAAGCCAGCAGCTAGGAACTCCATCTGGGACTCCCACATGGTGGCAGGGACTCACATACTTAAGCCATCGTCTGCTTCATCCTGGGAGCATTAGCTGGAACTCAGACTAGCACCCCAATATAGGATATGGGCATCCCAGGCAGCAGACCCGCTACACCACAATGTCCACCACTCCTCTTTTACTTTTTAATTGCTAACTTAGTCTACCTTCTTTTTTGTTTTCCCCAAAGAAACCTTTTATTTAAAGAGTACAGACTTCATGCATTGATAAGTACAACTTTAGGAATATAGTGATTAGGCAAATAAAAGAGCTATCTGCACCTCAATGTTTTTTGCAGTTCAGCTCATTATGGCTAAGAAATGGAGTCAACCTAAATGCCTGCAACAGAAGACTGGATAAAGAAATTATGGGATATGTACTCTATGGAATACTACACAGTGGTAAAAAAAAATGAAATCCGGTCATTTGCAACAAAATGGAAGAATCTGGAAAACATCATGCTGAGTGAAATAAGCAAGTCCCAAAGGGACAAATATATGTTCTCCCTGGTCTGTGACAAATAACTGAGCACCTACAAGGAAACCTGTAGAAGTGAAACTGACACTATGAGAAGCAATGACTTGATCAGCCCTTGTCCTGACTATCAAGGGATAGCTTACCATTGTATTCTTTTTAGTATTTTCTTTTTCTAATTAATACCATTGGTTAAACTCTTAACACAGAATTATTCTTAGGTGCTTAAATCCAATTGAAAATTAATTCCTAGGTGGTGCTGCAGCTCACTAGGCTAATCCTCCGCCTTGTGGCGCTGGCACACCCAGTTCTAGTCCCGGTCGGGGCACCGGATTCTGTCCCGGTTGCCCCTCTTCCAGGCCAGCTCTCTGCTGTGGCCAGGGAGTGCAGTGGAGGATGGCCCAAGTGCTTGGGCCCTGCACCCCATTGGAGACCAGGATAAGTACCTGGCTCCTGCCATCGGATCAGCGCGGTGCACCGGCTGCAGCGCGCCGGCCGCCGCGGCTATTGGAGGGTGAACCAACGGCAAAAGAAGACCTTTCTCTCCGTCTCTCTCTCTCACTGTCCACTCTGCCTGTCAAAAAATAAAAAATAAATAAAATTTAAAAAAATGAAAATTAATTCCTGTTAAAAAGAAGAGTGGGAATAAGAGAGGGAGGAGATGTACAGTTTGGCAGACGTTCCCTCGGACTTAGCCCTAAGGGTAAAGCTAAAAACTTGCCATGGGACTCCAAATCCCATTAAGTTGGCAATTACCAATGCCATCTTACTAGTTAAAGTGATAAGTTTAAGTTTCTAACTGATCATAAAGATAGAATTAAGTGTCAAAGGGATCACATAAAGACCAAGTGTCTGCTAATAATAATAGAATTAAAAAGGAGGGGCCGATGCCATGGCTCACTTGGCTAATCCTCTGCCTGCAGCGCCGGCATTCCATATGGGCGCCAGGTTCTAGTCCCAGTTGCTCCTCTCCCAGTCCAGCTCTCTGCTGTGGCCCGGGAAGGCAGTGGAGGATGGCCCAAGTGCTTGGGCCCCTGTACCCATGTGGGAGACCAGGAAGAAGCACCTGGCTCCTGGTTTTGGATCAGTGCAACGCTGGCCGTTGTGGCCATCTGGGGAGTGAACCAGCAGAAGGAAGACCTTTCTCTCTGTTTCTCTTTCACTGTCTGTAACTCTACCTGTCAAATAAATAAAATCTTAAAAAAAATAAATAAATAAATAAAAGATCCAACATGCGAAGTGGGCCACACAGCAGACTCACAGAATGACAAATGCCCTAAACAGCACTCTGACCTCAGTATCAGCTCTTAAGGCATTCAGATCTGGCTAAAAAGCCCATGAGAATATTTCGGGCATGGAAAGCCAAGACACTGTGGCAAAAAATGACCTAAATGAAAGATCTTTGTGAGTGAGATCCCGGTGGACAGAAGGGGCCATCAAAGAAGGAGGTAACAGGCCAGCGCCGCAGCTCACTAGACTAATCCTCCGCCTAGCGGCGCCGGCACACTGGGTTCTAGTCCCGGTCGGGGCACCGGATTCTGTCCCGGTTGCCCCTCTTCCAGGCCAGCTCTCTGCTGTGGCCAGGGAGTGCAGTGGAGGATGGCCCAAGTGCTTGGGCCCTGCACCCCATTGGAGACCAGGATAAGTACCTGGCTCCTGCCATCGGATCAGCGCGGTGCGCCAGCCGCGGCGGCCATTGGAGGGTGAACCAATGGCAAAGGAAGACCTTTCTCTCTGTCTCTCTCTCTCACTGTCCACTCTGCTGTCAAAAAAAAAAAAAAAAAAAAAAAAAAAAAAAAAAAAAAAAGGGAGTTACCTTTCTCTGAAGAGAGGAGAGAACTTCCACTTTGCTCATGGCCCTATCTAAATAATGTCAGAGTTTGTGGACTCAAGAGGCTTCCAATACCTTGGTACCTCATGACAAGAGCCTTGGGTGATCACTGACATCATAAATAAGAGTGTCAATTGTTAAATCAACAACAGGAGTCACTGTGCACTTGCTCCCCATGTAGGACCTCTGTCCTTAATGTGTTGTACTATGAGAATTAACGATAAAACTAGTCTTCAAACAATACTTTATACTTTGAGTAAAAAGTGTTGAAATCTTTACCTAGTATAGAGTTGATCTTCTGTATATAAAGATAATTAAAAATGAATCTTAATGAAGAATGGGATGGGAGAGTTAGTAGGAGGTGGGACAGTTTGGGGGTGTGAGGGTGGGTATGGGAGGGTAAACCACTATAATCCAAAAGTAGTACTTATGAAATTTATATTTATTAAATAAAAGCTTTCTATAAAAAAAAAGGAATATAGTGATTCTTCCCACCATACCCGCCCCCCCACACTCTCCCCCATCCCTCTTCCTCCCTCTCCTATTCCCAATCCCTTTCTCCATTTTCGAAGAACTTTATACACAAAAGACCAACCCTATACTAGTAAAGAGTTCAAAAGTTTGCACAGAAAAAAGAAAAAAAATGTTCCTCAACAGTTGAGAGGAGGGCTGTTCAGAGTCATTGCAACTTGAAGTTAACTTTTTTTTTTTAGAAAACTTAATTAACTTTAAAGAAGCACCCAAGGATGATACATCTTTTGCGAGCATGTAGACCTAATTATAATACGACTCTTTGAGGACAGAGATCCTGCATGGGAACTTAATGCACAGTGACTCTTATTAATTTAACAATTAGCACTCATATGTATGACATCAGTGATCACCGGAGGCTCTTAACATGAGCTGCCTAGGCTGTGGAAGCCTTTTGAATCCACAAACTCCATCAGTATTTAGACAAGGCCGTAAGCAAAGTGGAAGTTCTCTCCTCCGTTGAGAGAAAAGTACCTCCTTTGATGACTACTTCTTTCCACTGAGGTCCTTCATGTAGGACATTTTTGCCACAGTGTCTTGGTTTTCCATGCCTGAAATGCTCTTGTGGACTTCTTAGCCAGGAGAGAGTGCCTAAGGACTGATTCTGAGGTCAGAGTGATATTTAAAGTGATTATCATTCCATGAGTCTGCTGTGCGGTTAGTCCACCTTCTTACCTTCTCACCTATAATACTCAAGCAGCAACCAATTTAAATACTTAGCTACCAATCTTTCTACTGGTTTTTAAAATATATGCATAGTTATGTGGTAAAATATGCATAACACAAAATTTATCATTTTAACCATCTTTATATAATTCAGTCACATTAAATTATACTCAGTACTGTGCAACTATTTTTTAATTTTTTAAAAAATATTTATCTGAAAGAGTTAGAGGTAGAGATTAAGAGAAATCTTCCATCTGCTGGTTCACTCCCCAGAGGGCCATAATGATCAGGGCTGGGTAAGGCTAAAGCCAGGAGCCAGGAGCTTCTTCCAGGTATCCCACATGGGTGCAGGGGCCCAAGCACTTGGGGCATTTTCCACTGCTTTCCCAGATCATTAGCAGGGAGCTGGATCAGAAGTGGAGCAGCTGGGACTCGAACTGGCACCCATATGGGATGCTGGTGTCACAGGCAGCAGCTTAACCTGCTACCCCATGACACCAGCCCCACAACTATTTTCAAAAGATGTGTATCACCTAACATGGAAACCCCATACTCATTAGATAGTCACTCACCATTCCTTCCTCACTAATTCCTGGCTCTCCATTAGTTTTATTTTTCATTCTATTCCAGTTGGATTGCTAAAATGTGTATTATATTTGATCTGTTATTTTTTCACTGGAAATGGAAAACATTAATTTTTGTTCATTTGGTATAGCATTCAAGATCTTTTATGACTGTTAAGAAACTGTTTCCAGCTTCATCCTCCTCTTCTCACATATATATTAATACTGACAGTTAATGAGCATTTTTAAAAAGAATTTATTTATTTGAGAGGTAGAGTTACAGAGAGAGGGAGAGACAGAAAGGTCATCCATCCACTGGTTCATTCCCCAGATGGCCTCAAAGGCCAGAGCTGGGTTGATTCGTGGCCAGGAGCCAGGAGCTTCTTCCAGGTCTCCCACGGGAGTGCAGGGGCCCAAATACTCAGGCCATCTTCTGCTTTCCCAGGCCATAAGCAGAGATCTGGATTGGAAGAGGAGTAGCCAGGACACGAACCATCACCCATTTGGGATGCTGGTGCCGTGAACAGAGACTCAGCTTGCTATGCCACAGTGCTGGCCCCAATGAGCATTTGAAATTTTGTGTAATTTTTTTTTAAGATTTATTTTTTTAAATTTATATGAAAGCAAGAGATACAGAGAGAAGGAGAGAGAGAGAGAGAGAGAGAGAGAGAGATATCTCTGTCCTCTGGTTCACTCCTCAGAAGGCTGCAACAGGGCTTGGCCCGGCCAAAGCCAGGAGCCAGGAACAACTTCCTGGTCTCCCACGTGGTTGTAGGGACCTAAGCATTTAGACCATCTCCCATTGCTTTCCCTGGTGCATTAGCAGGGAGCTGGCTTGGAAGTGGAACAGCCTGGACTCGAACTGGTGTCCATATGGGATGTCAGCACTGCAGGCAGAGGCTTAACCTGCTATACCACAGCGCAGGTCCCAGTGTTCTGTTCTTCCTATCTAAAATACCTTTTCCTGGAACAAGTATTTAGCCTTGTGGGTAAGATGCCCATGTCCCACATGGGAGAATCTGGGTTTGTTTTCTGGTTCAAGCTCCTGACTTCAGTTTCCTTTTAATGTAGACTATGGGAGGCAGTAGTGATGGCTCAGGTAATTAAGTTCTTGCCACCTGTGTGGAAGACCTGGGTTGCATTTCTGGCTCCTAGTTTCAACCTTGGCCATTCCCAGTCATTGTGGGCATTTGTGGAGTGAAGCAACAGATGGGAACTCTGTCTCTCTGCCTCTCAGGTAAAATTTAATAAGATATCCTTACCCCCTAATCCATCATGAACTTCTTGAATGCAGTGAACTTCTTTCACTCATCCTTGTATCTTCCATTGCCTCACTCAGTAAATGTTTGTAGAATTGATTATTGTAGGTCAGTAAACTTTTACCATAGAGGGCCAAAGAATAAATGTTTGAGACTTTGTGGTTGCAGTTATTCAACTTGGCAGTTGTAGTGTAAAAGTAGTCAGGGAGAGTATGTAAATAAATACAAGAAGTTACTCAAATATATCTTCATTTCTAGATCATGAAATTGGAATTTCATGTAATTTTAATGTATTACAAAATAAGATTTTTCTTTCATAAAACTCCTTTGAAAATATGAAAAATACTTTTAGCTTATGGGCTGTTCAGAGACAGGCAATGGGTTACATTTTGTTCATGGGCTGTAGTTTCTCAATCCCTAGCCTGTATGATCTCTAAAATTCTTGTGTTAAGATTCTGGAAAAAAAGAGGATACAGGAAATTAAGAATGATGTCAAGAGTGAATAAGAGTATTTGTATTAGGAGATAAACTGCAACTTAAGAGGGTGATATAACAGACTGATAGAATCAAAGGGGGTGCCCGTGCTGTTAATTGAAAATAGATCTTAGTTAAAAATAAGAATGGGAGGGGCCGGTGCTGTGGCGCAGTAGGTTGTTAATCCTCTGCCTGTGGCGCTGACATCCCATACGAGTGCTGGTTCTAGTCCTGGCTGCTCCTTTTCTGATCCAACTCTCTGCTATGGCCTGGGAATGCAGTGGAAGATGGTGCCTGCACCTGTGTTGGAGACCCGGAAGAAGCTCTTGGCTCCTGGCTTCAGATCGGCCCACCTCTGACCGTTGTGGCCATTTGGGGAGTGAACCAGCCAAGTGGAAGACTGCTCTCTGTGTCTCTCCCTCTCTGTAACTCTGCCTCTCAAATAAATAAATCTTAAAAAAAAAAAAAAAAAGATTAAAAGGATAAAAAAGAGGTGGTAGCCTTTTTAGAAAAATAATTATGCCTAGTCACAAACATTCCTTTTCTTTTTAAGATTTTATTTATTTGAAAGGAAAGTTACAGAGAGGGACAGAGAGACAGAGGAACAGATCTTCCATCTGCTGGTTCATTCCCCAGATGGCTGCAATGGCCAGGGCTGAGCCAGTCTGAAGCCAAGAACCTAGAACTCCATCTCGGTCTCCCACAAGGGTGGCAGGGGCCCAAGCACTCGGGCCATCTGCTGCTGCCCTCCCAGGCACATTAGCAAGCAGGACTCAAAAGCAGCACCCATATGGGACACTGACGTTACAGTTGGCAGCTTAAGGCACTGTACCATAATGTTCCTTTGCCCCAAACATTCCTTTAAGAGAACAGGATTGTGCACAGAGACAATATGAATGACTTGTAACCAGTCAAGATCGTTTAGTTACTCAAGTAAGTAATTCCATAGGAGGGAATGAGATTTTAGCCCCAGGAAAGTCTGAGAGACTAGAGCTACATCATTTGGAATGGTAGAGGTGATTCTCCAAGAATCTCAGCCTTAGAATCCTTTGAGCAGCTATCAGTAGTGCAAATCTATTGTGTAGGTGCCTGAAGAAGTAGTTCTAGTGGTTGTCTTCTTTGTTTCTCTTTGCTTTTTAAATATTTGGGTAAGGGATTTGGGATATTCAGTAAAGTCACAAAAACAAGAAATACACGTTGCTTCTGTTTTATTCTGTACTTCATGCTGGGCTTAGTATATTCTTATAGTTAGACCCATGGGCATGCTATTGCAATGTACACAGAAACTTTTGTGACTTACTGTTGCTTTTCCTGTTCATTTGCCAATAGGAGATCTTAAGTATATCTAAGAAAACAGACCCTTGCTTTGTGAACTTCTCTAGACTACAACAGATCACAAATATTCAAGCTGAAATCTCCCAGGTAAATTGTGTTGAACTTTTCACTTTATACTTCTGATATAGGGGGGAAAAAAAACTTAATTGGCTCAGGAGCCAGCTCTGTGATGTAGAAGTTTCAGCCTCTGTCTGCAGTGCTGGCATCCCATACGCTGGCATCCCCAAAGTGGCTGCTCCACTTTTGATCCAGCTCCCTGTTAATGCACCTGGGAAAGCAGTAAGGATAGCCCAAGTATTTGGGCCCTGCACCTATATGGGAGACTTGGAAAAAGCTCCTGACACCTGGCTTCGGCCTAGCCCAGCCCTGGCCATTGCAGCCATTTGAGGAGTGAACCAATGGATAGAAGATTACTCTCTGTCTTTCTCTCCCCCCTTTTCTCTCTGTATTTCTGACTTTCAAATCAATAAATAAAATCTTTTTTAAAAAAAGACAAAATTGATTCAAACAGCATATTTCTTGCACTTAGAACAGTGTGTAGCATATACGTAGATAGGTGTTTGCTTGTAGTAGTAATAGCAGCAGCAGGACAAGAATACCAAAATAAAAAGCCTCTTAGAACAAATCTTCCTTGCATCTCACATAAGGAATATTCTCCTTCTAGCATGTTCAAAACTGTCTACGTTTGTCAGAATTGAAGCCTTTAACTTCAGGATATTTTCTGAGTGAGCTAATGTTAATTTTGTTCCAAACGCAGAAAAACCTGGAAATAGAACTCCTAAAACTAGAAAAAGATACAGCAGATATTGTCCATCCCTTATATTTGGGTAAGTACTTTGGTTAAGAGGGTAATCATTAGAATTTCAACATTTTCTTATATTGTGTAAAGGAACACAAGGTAGCAAAATTATGATAAACTATAGTACTTCCAAATATTGCCCCCAAATATAAAAAATTCATCTATTTTAAAAATGTATTTCATTTATTTGAAAGACAGAGTTACAGAGAGGTAGAGACACACACAGAGAGAGAGGTCTTCCATCCACTGATTCACTCCCCAAATGGCTGAAGTGGCTGGAGATGGGCTGATCCGAGACCAGGAATCAGCAGCTTCTTCTGGGTCTCCCACAGGGGTGCAGGGGCCCAAGGATCTGAGCCATTTTCTGCTAGCTGCCCAGGTGCGTTACCAGGGAGCTGGATCAGAAGTGGAGCAACTAGGACTTGAACCAGCATCCATATAGGATGCCAGCGCTGCAGGCTGGGGCTTTAACCCTCTGTACCACAGTGCTGGCCCCAAAATCATCTATTTTTATGCTCATTTCAAAGTACTGTTGGCTTGATACTGCAGATAGCATAAGAGAGTAACCAAGCTGCCTCCTCAAAGGCAAAAAAACTTGAGAGACAAAGGCTAGGAAATTTTCAGACTAAAGGAGACTAAAGGGACATGCGAACTGTATGATCTTGGACTTGACTATTTGATAAAAAAAATTCATTTTGCTATAAAGGATGTTATTGGCACACTTGGTGATATTTAAATATGTGCTGTATTGGTAGTGTTATGTTAAATTTTTTTAATATAATGAAATTTCATTTTTATTTATTTTTAAAGATTTTATTTATTTGAGAGGCAGAGAGTTACAGACAGTGAGAGGGAAAAACAGAGAAAGATCTTCCATCCACTGGTTTACTCCCCAAATGGCTGCTATGGCCAGAGCTGAGCTGATGTGAAGCCAGGAACCAGGAGCTTCTTCTGGGTCTCCCACGCAGGTGCAGCGACCTAAGAACTTGGGCCATGTTCCACTGCATTTCCAGGCCATAGCAGAGAGCTGGATCAGAAGAGGAGCAGCCAGAACTGAACCAGCGCTTCAGGCCAGGGCGTTAACCTGCTGCACCACAGCGCCAGCCCCAGAAATAGCTTTTAAGATGACTGTTTTATGATGCCCCCATGTAAGATATTAGAGACAGAGATAGGGAAAGAGACTTTATATGAAGAAAATGGCTATGGCTATAGAAACTGAATAAGAGGTAGAGTTGAAAAACATGAAAAAAATCTAGCACTGGATGTGGTTGCCAGTAGGAAAAATATGAGAAAGTAGATGAAAATGAAATTAGTTTTGGTATCAAAGATAGCAAAAGAGAAAGATTTAGGAGGGAAATGATAGGATTTTTTTTTCTTTCTTTTCAAATTTGAGAGGCATAGAGACAGAAGGATGGACAGACAGAACTCCCATCCACTGATTTCCTTTCGAAATGCCCATAATGGCTGGGACCAGACTGGCCAGAACTGGGGCTGGGAACTCAGTCCAGGTCTCCCACATGGGTGGTGGGATCCCAGTTATTTGAGCTATCACTGCTGCCTCCTACGGTCTTCTTTAGCAAGAAGTTGGAGTGAAGAGTGAAGCTCTTTGAACTCAGGCATTGAATTATGGTACACTCCTGTTAACTGCTAGACTAAATGCCCACCCTGTAGGATTAATTTTTGTCATTGGTAATGTCAGCTCGAAGAAGAAATTAATGATCCTAAACTTACTTGTTCTATTACTAACTATAATTACTTTTTCTGATTTGTGTAGCTCAGAAGTGTCATACTCTGCAAAGCATGAATAATCATTTGGAAGCAGTGCTCAAAGAGAAGAGGTCTCTCAGACAAAGACTGTTGAAACCCATGTGCCAGGAAAACTTACCTCTTGAAGCTGTTTATCACAGGTTAGACTGAAAAGTAGAAAGTAACAGTTGTCAGGTTTTCTGAGGGTAGTCTTTGTTTAGATTAACAGTTAGTTTGAAGCATAGTTCTTGACATGTATTTGTTATTATTGTTGTTAACATAAATGCTATTAAAACAGAAGGAACATCCTTTGTTTTTAAGGAATTATAGCCATGATGAAAAGAAAGGACTTTATTTTGCCATTGTATTTTGGAAATTCCAAGTAAAGAGTTTGGTGAAAGTAATTAGATTCATAATATATAGAAAGATAGATAGCAGTGCTTTTTTATATGCATAGACTTTTCTGTGAAGTAAATTTGTTGAATTAATGGTACACATAGTGTGTGTGTGTTTGTGTGTGTATTTCTAGTGGAAGTATTTACCAGGGGCAAGTGAAAGCAACTAAGAGATTTAAAAAAAAAAAAAAACCTGAATTCTAGTATTCTAGTCTCATCTCTACTGTTTATATGTCTCAAAGAATTGGGCAAGTTATTTAAATTTTTGCCTTAGTTTCGCAATCTATGGAATGGGGATTTTTTTTCTTTTAAGATTTAATTATTTGGAAAGTCATAGTTACAGAAAGAGAGGGAAAAACAGCGAGAAAGATCTTCATCTCCTGGTTTACTTTTCAGATGGCCACAATGGCTGGGCCTGAACCAGGCCAAAGGCAGGAGCCAAGAGCTTCATTGAGGTCTTCCACATGGGTGGCAGGGACCCAAATGCTTGGGCCATCTTCTGCTGCTTTTCCCAGGCCATTAGCAGGGAGCTAGATTGAAAGTGGAGCAGGGGTCAGCACTGTGGCGTAGCAGGTAAAGCCGCTGCCTGCAGTGCTGGCATCTCATATGGACACCAGTTCAAGTCCTGGCTGTTCTACTTCCAGCATCCATATTGGATGCCAGTGTTGCAGGTGGCACCTTTACCTGCTATGTCACAACATCAGCACCTAATTGGGATCATTTTTATTGCTGTCTTCCTCATTGAAGTATTGCAAGTATCAAATTGAAAATATAGCAAACTGTTAATAATAAATAATGAAAAAGAAATATTTAGACATCTGATTATTGACTTTCTCCACCACTACTTTGTTAGCTGACCCTAAGCAAATCAGTATCTTAAGTGCCAAACTTTTTATTTTGTAATAAAATAGTATAATAACCCCATTCTTGTGGCTATATTCAGTATACTACCATTAATGTAAATATACTACATTAAAGACTGAGTAATGATTTGAAAGCATTTTGCAAATGCAGAAGTGTAGCTTTATGTATAGAATATTTCAATGAGATATTTATTTTCTTCACTGAGAATTAATACATTGACAAAGAATGGGGAAATATCTTTTTTTTTTTTTTTTGACAGGCAGAGTGGACAGTGAGAGAGAGAGACGGAGAGAAAGGTCTTCCTTTTGCTGTTGGTTCACCCTCCAATGGCCGCCGCGGCCGGTGCGCTGATCTGATGGCAGGAGCCAGGTACTTATCCTGGTCTCCCATGTGAGTGCAGGGCCCAAGTACTTGGGTCATCCTCCACTGCACTCCCTGGCCACAGCAGAGAGCTGGCCTGGAAGAGGGGCAACCGGGACTAGAACCCGGTGTGCCGGCGCCGCAAGACGGAGGATTAGCCTAGTGAGCCGCAGCGCTGGCTGGAAATATCTTTTTTTATTTATTTTTTTTTTTTTATTTTTTTTATTTATTTATTTATTTTTTTTTTGACAGGCAGAGTGGACAGTGAGAGAGAGACAGAGAGAGAAAGGTCTTCCTTTGCCGTTGGTTCACCCTCCAATGGCCGCCGCTGCAGCCGGCGCACCGCGCTGATCCGATGGCAGGAGCCAGGATCCAGGTGCTTTTCCTGGTCTCCCATGGGGTGCAGGGCCCAAGCACCTGGGCCATCCTCCACTGCACTCCCTGGCCATAGCAGAGAGCTGGCCTGGAAGAGGGGCAACCGGGACAGAATCCGGCGCCCCAACCGGGACTAGAACCCGGTGTGCCGGCGCCGCAAGGTGGAGGATTAGCCTATTGAGCCACGGCGCCGGCCTGGAAATATCTTTTTTTAAATGAAGATTTAATTATTTATTTATTTGAAAGGCACAGTGACAGAGAAAGAGATCTTCCATCTGCTGGTTCACTCCCCAGATGGCCCCAGTGGCTGGGGCTGGGCCAGACCGAAGTCAGGAGCCTGGGATTCTTTTTGGTCTACAACCGGTGGGAGGGGCCTAGGTACTTGGACCATCCTCTGTTGCTTTCTCAGGTGCCTTAGCGGGGAATAGGATTTGAAGAGGAGCAGCTGGGACTCAAACCAGCACTCTGATAGGGAATCCTGGCATCCCAAGCAGCACCTCAACCTGCTACACCATAATGCTGGTCTTGAAATACTTTTTCTTAAATGAGAAAATTATTACCATTGTGGCTTGTGTAACATTAGGTGGGCTCAGATATGATTGGTGTTGCCTCTTTCTGTTTCTCAATGTGGGTGATGAATTTTTTTTTTTTTAAGATTTATTTATTTGAGAGGCAGAATTACAGATAGAGGGAGATGCAGAGAGAGAGAGGTGTTCTATCCCCTTGTTCACTCCTCAAATGGCCGCAGTATCCAGAGGTGGGCCAGTGCAAACCCCTCAGGAGTTAGGAGCTCCTTCTGAGTCTCCCATGTGGGTTCAGGGACCCAAACACTTGGGCCACTTTCCACTACTTTGCCAGGCCATTAGCTGGGAGCTGGATAGGAAGTAGAGCAGCCAAGACTGGAAATGAGGTCCATATGGGATGCCAGTGCTGCAGGTGGAGGTTTAACCTACTATACCATAGCGCCAGCCCCAACAAGTCTTCTTAAAGTGGATGTGAACAGCATTGTAGCATAGTGGACTAAGCTGCCCTCTTTATGCCAGCATCACATATGAGCACTGGTTGGAGTCCTGGCTACTTCCCTTCCAATGCAGCTCCCTATTAATGCATCTGGGAAAGCAGCAGAAGATGGCCCCAGTGCCTGGATCTCTGCACCCACCTGGGAGACCCAAATGAAGTTCCAGTCTCCTGGCTTTGGCCTGGCCCAGCCCTGGCTGTTGCAGGCATTTTGGGGAGTAAATCAGCAGATAAAAGATCTTTCTCTCTGTAATTCTGCCTTCAAATAAATAAATCATTTTTTTTTTTAAAGTGAAAGGACTTTTTAAAAAAATCCCTGCTATTTCCATAAATGCAGGAAGGTTATTGGGTTGTTAGGATGATGGAAATTCTTATCTCTGAGGCCTAATTTAAGAAAAAGAAAGAAAACACAAAACAATTAAACTAAAAAATAATTGACTTTTTCCTCCTCTTTCAGATACATGGTACATTTGCTGGAGTTGGCTGTGACTTTCATTGAGAAACTAGAAACTCATCTTGAAACAATTAGAAATATTCCTCATTTAGATGCAAATCTAAAGAAAATGGTGAGTATTAACACAGCTGTCTTTAGTTCTTTTATACTGAAATCTCAAATATGTGATTTCATTATTTAACTTTTTTTTTTATTTGATTTATTTTCTTGAAAGTCAGAGCTAGAGAGAGAGAGGTATCTGCTGGTTCATTCCCCAGGTGGCCACAATGCCAGTGCTGGGCCAGGCCAAAACCTTCTTCTAGTTCTTTTACGTGGGTGGCAGGGGCCCAAGCACTTGGGCTGTCCTCTGCTGCCTTCTCAGATGCATCAGCAGGGAGCTGGACTAGAAGTGGAGCAGCCGACCATGAACTGGTCCCCATATGGGATGCAGGCATTACAGGTAGTGGCTTTACCTGCTATGCCATAATGCTGGTCCCCTTATTTAACTTTTGATGGCTAATTTTATGAACTAAGATTTTTTTTTTTAAGATTTATTTCTTTATTTGAAAGACAGTTACAGAGAGAGAGAGAGAGAGACAGAAAGAGCAAGATCTTCCATCCACTAGTGCACTCCTCAATGGCCACAACAGCCTCATCTGAGCCGACCTGAAGCCAGGAGCTTCTTCCGGGTCTGCCACGTGGGTGCAGGGATCCAAGGACTTGGGACATCCTCTGCTGCTTTCTCAGTTGCCTTAGAAGGGAGCTGGATCAGAAGTGGGGCAGCTGGGACTCGAACTGGCTCCCATATGCGATGCTAGCTCTACAGGCTGGGGCTTTAACCTGCTGTGCCACAGCACCAGCCTGTGAGCTAAGTATTTTTGAAATTAAGAAATATTTTCTTTTTCACATCATTGTTATATCATTTTACTTTGGAAGTCATATTAATTCTTTTATTTTGACATTAACATTACCTTCATTGTGCAAGAGCTATGCTTGTACAATAAACTGTGAAAGGTGGACATATATGACCAGTCCTGTCTTTAGATTCTCAAAGTTTGGTGATACAGCCTTAGGATACACATTTTTAGGATTATATTTGCCTCATAAGTTCCACATAGAGTTATAAGGAGATCCTATCTGTTGAACACAGAGAAGGGAGGGGTGACTTCCAGTTTAAGGGGACAGAGAGTAGGATGTGAGGTAGAAAGATGTCAATAAAGTTTTATGCAGGAGTTACTAGTGAGCTAAACCTTAAATAATCAGTGAAATTTGTGTATGCATCAAAAAGCTTATTTGCCTACAATCAACACGAAAGTCAAGGAGCACAGGTAGTTTGGAAGACACATGTTACCCCACTTTGGCTGATGTCTAAAGGTGTTGAGAGGGAGGGCCAGCACTGTGGCATATCAGGTAGGCTGCTACGTGCAGTGCTGGCATCCCATTTGGGCACCAGTTCAAGTCCTGGCTGCTCCACTTCCAATCCAGATCTCTGCTATGGCCTGGGAACGCAGTAGAGGATGGCCCAAGTACTTCCCTGCACCTGCTTGGGAGACCTGGAAGAAGCTCCTGGCTCCTGGCTTTGGATTAGCTCAGCTCCAGCCATTGTAGCCATCTGGGGAGTGAACCAGTGGATGGAAGACCTCTCTGTCTGTCTGTCTGTCTCTCTCTCTCTCTCTCTCTAACTCTACCTCTCAAATAAAAAAACAAAATCTTAAAAAAAAAAAAAAACAGACTAAAAACCTCTGGACATTACTGTCTGAGTACTTGGGAGTCACTGAATGGTTGGTCTTTTTTATTGTAAGAGCAGAGGAGTAACTTGATGAGGACTGTATCTTAATCATGGGCAAATACAGAGTAGTGTGATGAGCCTTGCTCCGCCGTTGCGGCCAGTTGGGGAATGAACCAATGGATGGAAGACCTCTGTCTCTCTGCCCCTCTTCTCTCTGTGTAACTCTGACTTTCAAATAAATAAATAAAGTCATTCAGATAAAAGATTTGAAGCATAAGAATCCAAAGTATTAGGTAGATTTAATTGTTGAGATTTTGGAACTTGAGATTTTAGAACTTGACTACTATTTGGACAAGGGACATAAACAAAGTAGTGAAGTTTCTAGCCTACTGAGGGTGAGTAGGATCAAGAATGGGTTAAAGAAATTAAGAGTTTTGTTTTTTAAGATTCATTTATTTATTTGAAAGGCAGAATTACAGTGAGAGGGAGAGACAGATCTTCCATCCACCAGTTCTCTCAAATGGCTGCAACGGTCTGAATTGGGCCAAGCCAAAACCAGGAGCCCGAAACTCCATCCATGTCTTCCATGTGGGTGGAAAGGGCCCAAGGATTTGGGCCATCTTTCACTGCTTTCCCAGGCACATTAGCAGGGAGCAGGATTGGAAATGGAACAGCAGGGATTTAGACTGGTGCTTGCACAAAATGCCAGCATTGGCGGCTGTGTCTTAACTCACTGCTTCACAATGCCAGCTCGAAGAATTTGTTTTTTGACAAATCTTGCTTCTGTAGTAAATAATCGATCATTGTTGAACTGCAGTTAGATTGAGTTTGCTATATTGATTGTCCATTTAAATGGAGATTGCCAAAGGCCTTAAATGTGGGACTGGCTTTTAGGTAGTGGGTTAGATTTGGTAACAATGAGAATTATCTATACTGAGGGGATAATTGAAGGCAAAGCAAAGATGAACTAACAGAGAAGGTAGATACTGTAAGAAGTGGGAGAACACAGTTTTAAGGATTTTTTGCATTATGAAGCGGGATAAAGCTCAGGTGTTAGCTTTTGGTATCATAACCATTTGAGATATAATAAATGACAGATGTAATCTCTCCCATTTTCCCTTTTTTTCAAATGTTACAGAGCAAGGCTTTAGCAAAGATGGATATTTTGGTGACTGAGACAGAAGAACTGGCAGAGAATATACTCAAATGGAGAGAACAACAAAAGGAAGTTTCTTCTTGTATTCCCAAAATATTAGCTGAAGAAAATCATCTTCATGGGGCTGGTGCTGTGGCCTAGCGGGTAAAGCTGCCACCTGCAGTGCATCCCTTATGGGTGCCAGTTCGAGCCCCAGCTGCTGCTGTTCCAATCTAGCTCTCGGCTATGGCCTGGGAAAGCAGTAGAAGATAGCACAAGTTCTTGGACCCCTGCTCCCACATAGAAGACCCGAAAGAAGCTCCTGGTTCCTGGTTTCAGATCAGCCCAGTTCCAGCCGTTGCAGCCATTTGGGGAGTGAACCAGCAGGTGGAAGACTCTCTCTCTCTGCCTCTCTCTTTGTTAACTATGCCTTTCAAATAAATAAATATTTTTTTAAAAAAAAAGGAACTCATCATCAGAAACATGATATTGTAATGCCTTCTTCACCTTTATTTTCTAAACTTCATATCCAAACTAATGTCAGGTGATCATTAGCTTTATTTTTGCTTAATTAAGTATAGTCATATGAATCCATATTTATAGGCTTTACTGCTGACAAGATGGAAGGGACTTCATCATAAAGTACCAGGATTTCAGGTTCATGAAGACCAAACTGACTTTTCCTTTGTTTTTCATATATTTTCATTCCACTTTTCAGTAAAGCTAGTGAAAATCCAATACTGCTTTGACAATAAGTGAATTAACCATTTTTTCAGGTGTTAGATTATCTGTATCTTTTTAAAAAAATGAATTAGAGGCCGGCACCGTGGCTCAATAGGCTAATCCTCCGCCTGCAGCGCCAGCACCTCGGGTTCTAGTCCCGGTGGCTGCGCCGGATTCTGTCCCGGTTGCTCCTCTTCCAGGCCAGCTCTCTGCTGTGGCCCAGGAGTGCAGTAGAGGATTGCACCAGCATGGGAGACCAGGAGAAGCACCTGGCTCCTGGCTTCGGATCAGCGCGGTGCGGCGGCTGCAGCAGCCATTGGAGGGTGAACCAATGGAAAAGGAAGACCTTTGTCTCTCTTACTGTCCACTCTGCCTGTCAAAAAAAAAAAAAAAAAATTAGAAGTTTTCTTAAATCTAAAAAATGTGTATGGTGGTTATTTCTGTAGCGTTTTCACTAAATGTGCAGAATAAATAGTAATTGGGTCGTCACAATGCATTTTCCGGGAGAATGAAGCATATCCTTTGTGATTCCTGTGTCAGAGGACCCTGCTTTTCCCGTCTTTGCTCTATGCACTTTTTCCATTTGCTCTTTTGTTTCATATGTGAATATGGTGATATGCTTGAGTCCTGCAAATCTTATTAGCAAATTACTGGACCTGGGTGTGTTCCTACGGACCCCATCTCATTTCTGAGTGTGTTTACTGGCAGCCTTTGGAACATGCAAAGAACAAAGGTTTGAAGAAAGTAAAAAAAAAAAAAAAACATTATGATGAAATAATTTTTAAAATGTTCACGGAATTTACCCATCAGATTTTTGTAAATAATGGTGAGTGGTGGAGACCGGCATTGTAGTAGGTCTTTGAAGCTGTTGCCCCATATTGGCCCTACGTGTATCTTCAACTTCCAATCCAGTTCCCTGCTAATACATCTGGGAGGACAACGGAAGATGGCCCAAGTGCTTGGGCCCCCTGTCACCGTGTGGGAGATCTGGAAGAAGCTCCTAGCTCCTGGCTTCAGCCTGACCCAACCCTGACTGTGGTGGCCTTTTGGGGAGTGAATCAGCAGATGGAAGATAGCTCTGTCTCTCCCTTTCTCTGTAACTGTACCTTTCAAATAAATAAGTCTTTAAAAGTGTACTGATACAAATGGCTCAGGGATATTCTCATTTGCATCAGTACTAAGCTATCTCTAGTTTATTTCATTTGCCCACTGGAGGTTCTATTTGGCCTTAAAATGTGTTTCGCATCAGGTGCGGGCATTTGGTTTAGCAGTTAAATATGATGCAATACCAGAGTGTCTGGGTTTAATGAGTGCCGCGGGCCTCCAGCTTCCATTACGTGTTTGCTCCTAAAATTTAACCATGACAAATCTCGCGCAGGGCGGTACCCATATCCGCAGCAGGTCTCCAAGGTGAACAGCCTCTGGCATGATCGAACAATGTAGGTAAGGGAAGTCCACAAAAAATTTAACCATGGCATTGACAGCTCTTGTCAGCGCAGCGAATACAAATATTTAGTGAATTATTTTTGTAAGCTTGGGACGTAAGTCAAAACAACGTATATACTTGACTACAGCACGGACGCAATGTTTGAAAGTGTAGCCATCTCACACTGGGGGAGGGGCGGGGCAGCGGCACACGATTAGAATGGAGGTGTGTGGGGTGGACCGAGAGGAGGCGGGGCTAGCTGTCCGTCCTCGTCCACTTGGCTCTGGATTGGTTGAGGCTAAGCAGGCACCGCCCAGTAGGCAGCAACACACAAACACACATAAGAGCCCCGGAGCGTCGCTTGGGGTGAAGCAGGGCGGGACAGGCGTGCTCCCGCCCACCTGGCTCAGGATTGGTTAAAGCTAAGAAGGCACCGCCCCATGAGCAGAGCCTCGCCCCGTGGGGCGGAGGCAACTCTGGAAGCCTGTGGGGGTGGGACGAGAGTGGGTGGGGCGAGCCGTCTTCCCGCCCTCAGCGTTCACCAGAGACCGAGGCTCCCCCTTTCGGGCGTTGGCGTGCGCTCCGGGGGAGGCGGCCAGGAGGAGGCGCGTGGGACGGGCGGGGCCGGCTGTAGCTGGGATTGTGGCTTGGGCCCGGGATGCCGCCTCTGGGTCCACCTGCTGGAGTTGAGTTGTGGCCAAGGAATGGCGAACGTGCGGGTGGCGGTGAGGGTCCGGCCTCTCAGCAAGAGGTGAGTCTGGGTGGGAGAGGGCACTCTGTTCCTCAAGAGATGCTGGCGCCGAAAAGTCAGACACAAAGTGCCCCGGGAGTTTCAGGGGCGGGAACCCGTACAGGCCTGGTGGACCCGGCCTCAGGTCGAGTTCTGGCAGCAAGTGCGCTGCGGGATAGCGGTTTCCCGAGTGCGTGTCGCTGGCGTCCTGCCAGCAGGAGTCTGGATGCGCAGGCTGGGGCGCTTCCCGCCAGACCGTCGAAAAGGACTAGGAGGACGGTGGACAGTGCCCTGGTCCCGGGGAACCGAGGCAGAAGGGTGTGTGCTCTGGGGTGCACAGGAGCTTCTCTGCAAAGATGTGCAGAAAGACTGTCAGGGGGTGAGGGGAGATTGAAGCAGACCAACGTGGTTTCGTCCTGACTTGATGAAAGGCTGATCCAAAGTAGGAGACGTCATTCCAACTCCTTCCCTCATCGTCCTGGGTGCCCACTTCCTCATGGGTGACTCTCATACTGCACCTCTCAGCCCCTGAAGCCTCCCCTGCCCGCCACCCCTCCTCGCCTCTCTTCCTCCAGTTTTCCACTCACACGTTTGGAAAATCAGGGGAAGCTTTGCCGAAGGGTCTGTGTTAAAACTACTTTTTAGTGATTGGAGTTTGCTGAGTTGTGGAGAACCTGTAGAGGGCCCGCTATGTAATAACATCAAGAGCAAAGACTTGGGCTGTTACAGAACACGGATGATTTTTGGTTGGGGGTGGGGATTGATTACAGCGGACAGAGTGTGTTTTGGAACCAGAAGGTAATATTGGAATTAATTGGGAAGTTAAATTTCCAGGGCATAGGATGATTTGACAGTTGGGAAGAAGGGTCAAAAAAGGCACTGTCTCCCATAATAAAAGTTGGTACTTAGTGGGATTTGCTTTGAAGGACTTGTATCTGACAAAATAATGATAACAATGAGATGGAGGACAGAAGACAAGGAGAAAAAAAGGAGACAGGCCAAAGAAGTAAAATGGGGGAGCAGGTGCTGTGGCATAGCAATTAAAGCCACTACCTGCAGCGCATATGGGCTCTGGTTCGAGTCCCGGCTGCTCCTCTTCCAATCCAGCTCTCTGCTATGGCCTGGGAAAGCAACAGGAGAGGCCCAAGTCCTTGAGCCCCTGCACCTGCATGGGAGACCCAGAAGAAGCTCCAGGCTTTGGATTGGCACAGCTCCGGCCATTGCAGCCAACTGGGGAGCTACCTCTCCTTCTCTCTCTGTGTAACTCTGACTTTCAAATAAATAAATCTTTAAAAAATAAGATTTATTTATTTTATTTGAAAGTCAGAGTTACACAGAAAGAGGAGAGGCAGAGAGAGAGAGAGAGAGAGAGAGAGGTGTTCCATCTGCTGGTTCACTCCCCAGATGGCTGCGATGGCTGGAGCTGCGCCGATCCGAAGCCAGGAGCCAGGAGCTTATTCCAGGTCTCCCACGTGGGTGCAGGGGCCCAAGGACCTGGGCCATCTTCTACTGCTTTCCCAGGCCATAGCAGAGAGCTGGATGGGAAGAGGAGCAGCTGGGACTAGAAC
Organism: Oryctolagus cuniculus; assembly: GCF_964237555.1. Classification (NCBI taxonomy): domain Eukaryota; kingdom Metazoa; phylum Chordata; class Mammalia; order Lagomorpha; family Leporidae; genus Oryctolagus; species Oryctolagus cuniculus. The sequence continues at coordinate 65,599,181 of NC_091443.1, forward strand.
TGGCACCCATATAGGATGCTGGCACTGTAGGTGGTGGCTTTACCTGCTATGCCACAGCGCCAGCCTCATACATAAATCTTAAATTAAAAAAAAAAAAGTAAAATGAAGGAAGAAAGAGGAGTCAGTGCCTGGACTTCAGTGCCTGGACTTCTGTATTTGGATTGGTAAATGGCTTCTGTGTAACTGGATGTGGTGGCTCGAGGCTGGAAGGTTTTCACAGGTGCAGCTGCTGGCCTAGAGGCAGCTTCTGCTAGATCCTTTTTTTTTTTTTTTTTTAGTGGAGAGAGAGAGAGAGACAGAAAGTTGGTTCACCCCCTAATGGCTGCTGCGGCTGGCATACCCCGCTGATACAAAGTCAGGAGCCAGGTGCTTCCTCCTGGTCTCCCATGCCGGTGCAGGGCCCAAGCACTTGGGCCATCCTCCACTGCTTTCCCCGGCCACAGCAGAGAGCTGGACTGGAAGAGGAGCAACCAGGACAGAATCCGGCGCCCCAACTGGGACTAGAACCCGGGGTGCCGGCGCCGCAGGCGGAGGATTAGCCTAGTGAGCCATGGCGACGGCTAGATCCTCTTTATTGCAAAACCGTTCTCTCAGTTCTCAGGATAACACCATGCCTCACAGTAACTTTGCAGTTCCTTGGGAACATACATCATTAAACAAAGTGACAAGAAAGGAAACAAAGAAACAAAAGTACTTATTTTTACCTCCAGGACTTCCAGTAGTGAGTGATAGGTCAAAACTGCAGATGTCCAGGTGTGAGCAAGTTGTAGCATGCGAAAGATTCAGCCTGGTACGGATCCCACAGAATCCTCCACTGATGGCAGCTCTTCTCCAAGATGGGCTAACCTCCCCGTTTCTTTTTGTTTGTTTGTTTATTTGTTTCTTTTTGTTTTTAATTTGGGAGGTGGAGAAAGAGAAAGCACTCCCATCTGTTGGTCATTCCCTAAATGCCAACAATGGCCAGGGCCCGAGTCAGGCTGAGGTCAAAAGCTGAGAACTCCTGGTCTCCTGTGTGTGTGGCAAGGACCCAACTTCTTGAGCCATCATCACCTGTTGCTTTCCAGGGTGTGCATTAGCAGGAAGCTGGAAATGAGCGTGGAACCAAGACTGAAACCTAGGCATTCCAGAAGGGAAGTGGGCATCCCAACCAACCAGTGGCTTAACCATGATGCTGCCCCTCTCTCTGTGTTTTTTTTTTTTTTTTTTTTTTTTTTTTTTTTTTTTTTTTGACAGGCAGAGTGGGCAGTGAGAGAGAGAGAGAGACAGAGAGAAAGGTCTTCCTTTGCCATTGGTTCACCCTCCAATGGCCGCCGTGGCCAGCGTGCTGCGGCCGGCGCACCGCGCTGATCCGAAGCCAGGAGCCAGGTGCTTCTCCTGGTCTCCCATGGGGTGCAGGGCCCAAGCACTTGGGCCATCCTCCACTGCACTCCCTGGCCACAGCAGAGAGCTGGCCTGGAAGAGGGGCAACCGGGACAGAATCCGGTGCCCCGACCGGGACTAGAACCCGGTGTGCCGGCGCCGCAAGGCGGAGGATTAGCCTAGTGAGCCGCGGTGCCAGCCCCTCTCTATGGTTTTCAAGCCTAATTTCTATGGTATGGTTAAGAGCCCAGGCTTTGGCCGGCGCCGCAGCTCACTAGGCTAATCCTTTGCCTGCGGCACCAGCACACTGGGTTCTAGTCCCGGTTGGTGCACCGGATTCTGTCCCGGTTGCCCCTCTTCCAGGCCAGCTCTCTGCTGTGGCCAGGGAGTGCAGTGGAGGATGGCCCAAGTGCTTGGGCCCTGCACCCCATGGGAGACCAGGATAAGCACCTGGCTCTTGCCTTCGGATCAGCGCTGTGCGCCGGCCATTGGAAGGTGAACCAACAGCAAAGGAAGACCTTTCTCTCTGTCTCTCTCTCACTGTCCACTCTGCTGTCAAAAAAAAAAAAAAAAAAGAGCCCAGAGCCCAGGCTTTGTGATGAGACTATTCTAGGACTGCCACTGCTAGCCGTGTGGCCTTCAACAATTGTGTGATTCCTTTCAGGTTTAGTCCTCCATCTGTAAAAATGATACATTAGAAAGCTACAGTAGTAGGATAGGTTACAAGAATAGCGTAAGATGAAGGTGAGTGTACTTCTTACAGTGTAGAGTGAGCATGTAGAGTGCTCAGTAAGTGGTGACTCTGTTCCAGAGCCAAATTCATTTTTAAAATTAATTTTGTAAAATTAATTATGTGGAGTGTATGTGAACTGTGTATGTGAAATATATGAAAGGCAGAGTTGGAGAACCACAGAGAAGGGGAGAGATCTTCCATCCACTGGTTCACTCTCCAAATGGCCACAATGGCGGGGCTAGACCAGGTTGAAAATAGGGGCTCAGAGCCTTTTCTGGGTCTCCCACATTTGTGCCGAGGCCCAAGCACTTGGGCCATCTTCCACTGCTTTCCCAGGCGCATTAGCAGGGAGCTGGATTGAAAGTGGAGCAGCCAGGTCTTTAATCTGTGTCCATATGGGATACCAGTGTCAGAGGTGGCGGCTAAACTTTCTGTGCCACAGTGCTGGCCCCCAGAGCCAAATTCCCACAACCCAGCAATGCATGCTTGGTAGAGTGCTGCATGATATGATACTTACAAGTATTTATGGAGACAGACATTATAAAACAGGGAAACATTTTGTCCCACTAATGCTGGTCTTGATTTCTTAAAAATTGGTGTTTCTTATGTGAATTTGGTCTTGTTTCTAGGGAGACCAAGGAAGGGGGAAGAATTATTGTGGAAGTTGATGGCAAAGTGGCAAAAATCAGGAAGTTAAAGGTAAGCCTTAAATTGTTTTTCCATTTCTTGTCCCAGAGGAACTAGTAGAGTTACAGGGGTGTCTGGGTGGATATATGAAGATGTTAAAAATAGAGGAATGGTGGAGGGAAGAGCATATAAAGGGAGTTGTGGGAAGATCTTGGGCCAATCATAAAGCAAATAAAATAAACCAACTAAGAAGTACAGGGGATGTGGCTACTTGAGGTCTATCCAATAAGGGTGCTGTTTTGGAAACTGGTGGGTTGCTACACTGGGGTAAACATGAGGGATGTGATTAGGAGCCATGGTCAGCTTGAACCACCTGGGCAATTCATTTGTCTGTCTACCTCACCTGACAACAATTTAAACTCTTATTTGATACTACCTCATCTCTAGGCATTATGACAGATTTTAGTATGCACCTGCTAATTACTGTCCTGAGGTTCAAATAACACCCTTCAGATCCTGGATGAGAGTCAGTCACTAGTTTCAGTCTTGTTACCAGTTCTCTTTCATAGATCTGAGGTTTGAGTCAGTCTCACAAGGAACTTGTTCTCCCATTCCTCACTTCCTCCTAGGGCTAATTTCCTCCATCCTTCAGGCCAGCAGAAGATGGAAGATTCTGTCTTTCTGGGCCTCAGGGAATAGATAGGGCCAGGGAAGCTGACCATGTGACTCCTGCTAGAGTCAGCTTGCAGGTGGTACTCAGCATTCCTGCTGAAGCTGACTGGCAAGAGGGATTGTCTGGACCACAGGTCTCGTAGCCATGCCCATGCCCATGTTATTCCTGTGATGTCATCTGTTTGCTTTTGTTGTTAACTCTCTAATAAAGAGAATGCAGCTTGCCAAACTTTGAATAGAAGCTCTCAAGACTAAGGACCTTTTATTCTCTGCCATCTCTTATTTATATCTCTGTTGCCTAAGGATTTTAGCCACTTTATTCTTAGAGCTCATATTTTGGTTATAAAGAATAAATCTTGGTCAAGATCCGACTTTAATCTGCCCCTACATACCTCCCTAGGTGCGTACTTCCCTGAGATCAGTTATCCATTAGGAATTTCTTGGTCATTCTGAAAGCCTCATTCTTCTGCATGTAATGATAACCAGTGCCAGAGTCCTCTCTCTCTATCCAGTAGTAGCACAAGACCTTTCTGTGAATTATTCCATTCTCCTGAATACTTAGAGGTCCGTTCACTTCCAAGCTGTGACTCTATTGGCAGTTGTATTGCTCTTGGCTCTTTTTTCTAAAATGGTTTTTAAGTCACTGAGGATGAATACCTCAGAGATGACAGTGAAAGCCTCAGGTTGAAGGAGCCTGTCGGGCCCAGGGCTAAACTTCTGTATATTCCTGGTATCCTCTGCAGGAATACTTAGAGAAGAAATGTTAATAGTAATAAGAAGATGCCAGACAGAGAAAGGCTTTCTCTCCTAAGCTAGCCTATGTCTTAGATAGTTGGTTCAGAGGTGGGCAGATATGATACACATTTAGTTCTCTGGAGCTTTATTTGTACCGAACGAGATAGAAACAAAGGTTACCTTTCTTTCAAATATGTTAGGACCAGTCTGGCTCTCAATTACTGTGTTAGAGAATGATCAGGTGCCACTGTACAGATTCTGATATTATGGTAGAAAAGACACTGGATCTTGTGTTTGATTTTAGGTGAATAGTCGACCAGATGGCTTTGGGGACTCTCAGGAGAAGGTTGTGGCATTTGGCTTTGATTACTGCTACTGGTCAGTCAACCCAGAGGACCCCCAGTATGCGTCTCAGGATGTGGTAATGTCATGTTTTTTCATCACTCTCTTGATTTCTTTTATTGTTGATAGTTAAAATGTTTATTATGAAGATACTTCAAGATTATTATGAGACACTTGCACAGATTGAAAGCACTGTAATTGGCACTTTAAGAAAATTTTGGTATAGCTGACGTATTTTCAAAAGATAGGAACTCCATGAGGCCAGTGCTGTGGTGCAGTAGGTTAATCATCTGCCTGCGGTGCTGACATCCCATATAAGTGCTGGTTCTAGTCCCAGCTGCTCCTCTCCCCATCCAGCTCTCTACTATGGTCTGGAAAAGCAGTAGAAGATGGCCCAAGTCCTTGGGCCCCTGCACCCGCATGGGACACCAGGAAAAAGCTCCTGGCTCCTGGCTTCAGATCAGCGCAGCTCTGGCTGTTGTGTCCATTTGGGGAGTGAACCAGTGGATGGAAGACCTTTCTCTCTGTCTCTCCCTCTCTCTGTCTGTAACTCTGCCTCTAAAATCAATAAATAAAATCTTTAAAAAAAAACAAACAAAAGATAGAAACTCCAGTACATCAAAAGACCATTGCCTTTTCAAGCAATTATTTCTGTAGTAGTGTTACTCAAAGGAAGTTATATAAAATGTGATGATTTCATTATGTGTCTCCTCAGTTCTTCATAATTGAATAATTATTGGAAAATTAACAGGGAATCTGGGCCCTGGCTGTTTCTTACTTTGGATATTTTGATCAGAAACATGGTTTTGGTCATCAGTTCCAGAAAGAGCAAAGGAGATAGAAAAGCCTGCTTAGGGCATAGGAGTTGCTGGTGTCCTTTTTAGACATGGCCCTCAGCATGATTCGAGTGCATACAAGTTCAGGTAATGTTGTGTAATGAGCAGCAGAAGGGCCCCAGGGATGCTAGAGGCTAATATTTTCTTTGGCCTTAGGCTTGTCCTTGTGATCCTAGGTAGAGTAAGAAACAGCTAGTCTGTTGGCCTCCAAGGGATATAGGAAGCAGATTCTGTTGATGTGCTGTCTGAGATGGAGAGGACCAATCCAGGCTTTACCAGCTGAAGCTTTGGCCACTACTGCCTGTGTCTTGTAGTTTTACTTAACACTCTCAGGTTTCTAAGGCAGCAGGAGGTATGGCCAGTGGGTCTACAGAATGTCTCTGTTTCTGTGAAGCAGTAGCGTTGTCTTGATTTGGGCATTGTCAAGCACCATGCATTCAGTCCCCATGATGGCCAGCAAGCTTTACCTCATTTACCTTTTTTTTTTTTTTTTTTTTGACAGCAGTGTGGACAGTGAGAGGGAGAGAGAGACAGAGAGAAAGGTCTTCCTTTGCCGTTGGTTCACCCTCCAATGGCTGCCGCAGCCAATGTGCTGCAGCCCGCGCACCGCGCTGATCCAAAGGCAGGAGCCAGGTGCTTCTCCTGGTCTTCCATGGGGTGCAGGGCCCAAGGACCTGGGCCATCCTCCACTGCACTCCCTGGCCACAGCAGAGAGCTGGCCTGGAAGAGGGGCAACCGGGATAGAATCCGGTGCCCCGACCGGGACTAGAACCCAGTGTGCCGGCGCCGCAAGGCAGAGGATTAGCCTATTGAGCCGCAGCGCTGGCCCTCATTTACTTTTATGACCACAGACAATAGCCTTCTTCCCAGCAATCATTAGGATACTTTGTGGCAGTTGTCGCTCCCCCTCTTCGTGGAGGAACGACACAGGACCCTGCGCTGTTCTTTCGTCTGCTCGGCCCTCCCCGGGTTTGCTGCTGGTTCTTCCCGGGTTGGCTACTGTCCCTTCCACCTCCGTGGAAGGGCAGTTCCCCCTGGCCACATTCCCCACTTCCGCGGGGGAGCGGCACACCGCCGGCCGGCTCTCTCAGGGGCTGCACAGGTGTTCCCCTTAGATGTTCCCCTTAGATGTTCCTGGTGCATGCCGTCTCTCTCCTCCTTTATAGTCCTCTTCCACCAATCCCAACTCGGCTGCCCACACGCCGAGTACGCTGCTCTCCTCCAATCAGGAGCAGGTCCTGCTGTTTATTGGCTGAACTGGAGGCAGCTGTGTAGAAGCTGTTTTCTTCTCTCCCAGCGCCATATTGTGGGAGAGCAGGTGCATAGAATAAGTCTTAATTCCAGTAACAGTATAGTCCGAGTTGCTCCCCACAGCAGTGTGTCCCTAAAATGTTAAAAAAAAAAAAAAAAAAAACCTGTATCCCTAAAACTAGAACCTATTTGACCTTTTGTGGTTCATTATCATTATACTTACATATGAAAGAACACACTACAGGGGTGTTACCAGTGGGAAGTAGCATTGGAAATGGAAATATTCGGTTGCAGGGTGGGGAGTCTTGTTGCATATATTCCATTGAATAAAAAGCTGAAGTGTGTTTTTGGGTGAGAGTTGTAGTTTTTGTGAAACTTTTTCTAATTATGCAAAAGGAACATTACCAGGTCTGGGTGACTCAACTTTTAGAACTGGTTTGCTGTTGATATAGACTTCTGAAGATGATTAGATGCTTTTAAATGATGAAAGTGTAATGACCTCATTCCTTGCTTTTTAGGAGAATAAGTAGAAACGACTAGACCACTGGGTGGGATTTGTTTTTTCAGTGGGCCCCTTCTGTTAAAATATGAGCATCCCCCCTTCATGTTCTGATACATTTCCTATAAAATGTATCAGAAAGGGGCAGGGTGGACAGCACCTGGTAGGGACTATCCTTTGGAATAGGAGGATACTGGCAGGCTCAGGCTTGTCTTGTGGTACTTGACTTTTATCCCAGCACTCAAATGTATATAAGTTGTCTTGTTACTAGTATTTGTAACTGTTTCATTGCCATCTCCAAGAACAATCAGGAGCAGAACTGACTCCTAGAGAAGATGAGACTCCTATAGCAGCACACAGTGTGACTGTATTTGTGGCAACAAAGATGGTGGTCCTTGTATTAGAAAGTATGAACATTCTAATAGCTATATCAGACCTTCCTGGCCAAGGCATACCTATGCTATTCTGAACATAAGCATTATTAACTATTTTATGTAACTTAAGATAAATTATTTATTTGAAAGTTTGTTACAGAGAGCAAGTGCATGAGCTTCTATTTGTTATTTCACTCCCCAAATGGCCACAAATGGAAACGATTGTACGGAGCCCAAGCTAGAAGCTGGGAACTCTATCTAGATTTCCCACTTGGGTAACAGTGGCCCAAACGCATTAGCAGGGAGCTATATAGGAAGTGGAGTAGCCAGGACTCAAATCAGGCACTCTGATAAGGGATTCAGGTATTCCAAGTGGGGACTTAAGAACTGTGTGAACATTTCCTCCTCCATCAATGAGCCTGGGTGTGAGTTTGGTCTGAGGCTTGCATTTTACATTTATGTGGCTTAATTGAATAAAGAATAACCTAGTGGAAATAAAAAGGTCATAGAAAATAATAATTTATAAACGGGATTCTTCTGTTCCCTGATAGGAAATTTACTACAAAGATCAAATGGGATTGAGACAGGAAGCCTGTCCAGAGAGATAAAACAGTGTCTCCTAAGGTTTATTGTAGCTTGTTTATTAGTTGTCTGAAGGCCTTATTGGTTCCAAGAAAAGTCAGATATGACAGGGAAGGAAGGGAACCATGGTCACAAGTTGGGGTAAGGACAGACGTCCCAGAATGGTGGCTAACTTCAATGCACAGGTTCTGGTCAAAGGGCTTAATTGCTTTAACATAGAAATTCAAACTGGACTTAACCTTGAGTGCTCTGACTCTGGTGCTGTCAGGGGTAGGAAAGATAGACTACCATAAAATATTAGGACTTGGGGTAGGAAAGAATTTAGATGTTACCAGGTCATCTTTTCCGTAGTGCTTATAATCACATTTGAGGGGAGAGGAGGTCAGTCTTACTGAAGTATAATTTATATACAATAAAATTGGCCTTTTTGGTGTATAGTTCTATGAGTTTTTTTTTTTTTTTTTTTTTTTTTTTTTACAGACAGAGTGGACAGTGAGAGAGAGAGACAGAGAGAAAGGTCTTCCTTTGCCGTTGGTTCACCCTCCAATGGCTGCCGCGGCTGGCGCGCTGCGGCCGGCGCACCGCGCTGATCCGATGGCAGGAGCCAGGAGCCAGGTGCTTTTCCTGGTCTCCCATGGGGTGCAGGGCCCAAGCACTTGGGCCATCCTCCACTGCACTCCCTGGCCACAGCAGAGAGCTGGCCTGGAAGAGGGGCAACCGGGACAGAATCCGGTGCCCCGACCGGGACTAGAACCTGGTGTGCCGGCGCCGCTAGGCGGAGGATTAGCCTAGTGAGCCGTGGCGCCGGCCATAGTTCTATGAGTTTTGACAATACAGGTGTGCAACTGACCTCCAATATATGAAATAGGCAGTATATAATGCAATCCATTCTGAAAATTGTTTGATGTCTCTTTATAATCCAGCTGTCTCTCCCACCACCAACATCTGGCCACAAGTGATTTATTTTCAGTTTTGCCTGTTCCATAATGTCATATAAATAGGATTATACAGTAAGTAGCCATATGAATCTGGCTTCTTTCACTTAGCATGATTCATCTCTGCTATTATTTATGTTATATCACATCTTCTAAACTTAATTCAGACTTAGTTAAATCACCTGCTCACGGAATAAGAATCTTGTGGCTTTGGAAGCCTGGATTCTGACTGCAAAGGGTGAAGGGCCAAGTTCCTGGAGGATAATGCCTCTCTCTCCCTGAGTCTCTTCTTGAAATAGAGCACTGATTTCATATATCAAATATCTGAGAAATACCCAGTTATTTTTCAATGAGTTTTGAGTGAGTGGATATTGAGTGAAAATCCAAATATCTGGCTTTAGGGGGACATTTTTCTTGGTGCTGTAACTAGTATCATTCATGATCATTAGACTATTGCTAGATTACTCACCTTTGTTACTACAAATTTGAAATGCAGGAAAAATTTCTATGAATTCATTTTAGGTCAGGGTTTCCTGGTACAAGGCCACACCCACAACTGGGTATTTTCAACAACACAAGAGCCTTTTCCCAGAGCGTTTCAGGAATTTGAGCAACATTATAAGACAACATTCACAGATAAGATGTTGACAATGATATCATCTGTTCAGTGTTGGTGCTGCCTCAGAGCCTGTTAGAATTGGAAGGGAACTTAGTTATCTAGGCCAGGGTTTTTCAAGCTCAACAGTATTGACATTTGACCAGATCATTCTTTGTTGGGGTAATCTATCCTGTGCATTATAAAATGGTTAGCATTCCTGACTTCTACACACTAGGTGCCAGTAGCAGACCTCCAGTTCTGGCAATCAAAAATATCTTCAGGGGCCGGCACTGTGGCACAGTGGGTTAAAGCCCTGGCCTGAAGCGCCGGCATCCCATATGGGCGCTGGTTCAAGACCCAGCTGCTCCATTTCTGATCCAGCTCTCTGCTATGGCCTGGGAAGGTAGTAGAAATTGGCCCAAGTCCTTGGGCCCCTGCACCCATGTGCGAGACCCAGAGGAAGCTCCTGGCTCCTGGCTTTGGATCGGTGCAGCTCCGGCTGTTGTGGCCAACTGGGGAGTGAACCGTCAAATGGAAGACTTCTCTCTCTCTGCCTCTCCTCTCTCTGTGTATCTCTGACTTTGAAATAAATAAACAAATAAAATTTAAAAAAAAAAAAAATATCTTCAGAGGCCAACGTTGTAGCACAGCAGATTAAGCCACTGCCTGCAACACCAGCAGCCCATATGGCCACTGGTGCAAGTCCTAGCTGATTCACTTCCAATCCAGCTCCCTGCTAATGGGCCTGAGAAAGCAGTGTAAGATGGCCCAGATTCCCCCCTCCCACCCATGTGGAAAACCCAAATGGAGTTCCAGACTCCTGACTTTGGCCTGGTCCAACCCTAGCCATTGTGGTCATTTGGGAGTGAACCAGTGGATGCAAGATATCTCTCTGTCTTTGTCTTTCCTCTTGCCTTTCAGATAAAAATAAATAAATCGATGTAAAGTGTCCTACCAAATGCTTGGCACCTAGGATTTCAATTAAGTAAGTTTAAAAATGCTGTGATTTGGATCCCTGTTCTGATAACAGTTGTCATAATGCAAAAGAATCAAGGCCTGTAGTTTTTTCTAAGAGTTGAATTAGATTTGGAAGTTTATTCTCTGTGGCCAGTGCTGAGGCACAGCAGGTTAAACTACCACCTGCAATGCTGGCATCATATGTGGGTGCCGATTTGAGTCCTATCTACTCCACTTCTGATCTAGTTCCCTGCTGATGCACCTGGGAAAGCAGTGGAAGATGGCCCAAGTGCTTGGGCCCCTGCTACCCATGTGGGAGACCTGGAAGAAGCTCCTGGCTTCAGCCTGGCCTAGCCTCAGCTGTTGAGGGCATTTAGGGGAGTGAACCAGTGATGAAAGATCCCTCTGTTTCTCTTTCTGTCTGTAACTCTGTGTTTCAGATAAGTAAATGTTTTAAAAAAAATAGAAAAAGAAAATCTCTGAATCTGGTTATGATCCCTTCTGGGCCCAGTGCACTCTGCTTGGAAAACCAAACCAACTTCCTTTTTTTTGGTGGGGAACATCTGTTGGAGCAGCTTAAGTGTGTCGTGTTTGGGTGATGGTGTGTTTGTAAAACTTTCCATTAGGAGCATTAGCTCAGCTTTACCCACCAAGGACTGTAAGTGTTCAAAACAAATGCAGACTGAATCAACAAAAAGAATGTCCAAGAACAAAGAGCAGCCCAGCCCTTTGTGGAAAGCAGTTGTTCCTATTCTTCTGGGAATCTATCTTAAAATAGTTTATTTGGCTCAAACGAAATATCCAAAACACTTGCAGGTTTTCCAGATAAAGAATTGTGTGAGTGAATAGCAAGATTTTTTTCCTCCATAATCACTGAAGCAAAAACTGAGATAATAGTATGATTGTGCTTTTTTGTTGCACTATTTGTTTGGTCCACAATACACTAAATACAACAGGGAGAGTACATCATTGCCCACCCTCAAAGAGCACTGATTGAGAGAGAGAAGAAGAGTTACAAATTCTTTGGCAAATATTTCCTGTAGTTCTAGGCTTCAGTATGAGGATGTCAGAGACTTGGAGAGGCTTTAGAGGAAAAACACACGTTCCCCAAAGTGTTTAAAAGGCTGGACTGCAGGAACCAAGAGGAAAGCCACTGTTAGCGTAGTAACCCTCATGTGTTTTTACACATGATCACTTAATGAAGGGCTGTTTGTCCAGAAATAGAAAACAGAAGTGATAATGTTCTGTAAGTTCAGAACACAGTGGAGTATGACAACCAGCTGGTCTTCATCTCCATAGAGGACTTCCATTCCATGGTAGAGAGTTTTAATAATTAGGACATAAGAGTAACTTGTGCAGAAGTTTTGAATCCTGACATGTGATTTGACTTCAGAGTTACAGAGTGTTACTATTAAAAGAAATGCTGTAGAGATTATTTATTATTCTTACTTTAAAACTGAGGGCCTAGAGAAAGAATCACAGAAAAAATTTTTTTTTCTTTTTTGACAGTTCAGTTGTTTTTTGATGTTTCAGGGACATGCATATTGCTTATTCTCATGGTAGGAGCCGTGAACAGCAACACAGAAGTTCAACATGGCAGTTAAGGTGTGGCTTGCAGAATTTCAAGCCAAGATCTTGTTTATTTTACTTTTAAAAGTTTAATTTATTTGAGAGGCAGAGAAATGACAGAGAAAGATCCTCCATCCATTGGTTCAGTCCTTAATTGGATCCAACAGGTCAAAGTGAGGAGCCTGGAACTCAATCCATGTTTCTCACCCGAGTGGCAGAGACTCAAGTATTTAAGCTGTTAAGCTGCTGCCTTCCAGGGGTACATTAGCGGAAAGTGGGAATCAGAAGTAGAGCCAGGATTTGAACTGCAACACTACAATATGGGATGTGGGCATCCTAAGCGATATTCTAACCATTATGTGAAGCACCTGCCTCTTATTATTTGAACTAGACCAATCCCCAGCTTTGTACTCAATAGAGAAGAAGAAATTCCACAACTGCCATCTAGAAGTATGGGGGTGCACTGAATGTCTGTTGTTATGGGCTGATTAGATACTGGTGCCACAGAAGCAGCGTTTCTAACTGGGGACCCCGAGCCATGACAATGACTTACTTGCTGACTCAGCAACTAAGTAAGGGGAGGTGGGGAGACTATGATCCTCCCTTCTCCTTACCTCCTGAATGTGGAGATAGGAATGAAGGCTTTGGGGAAAGAGTGCAGAAGGTGGAAGAATTACTGAAACTGAAGGATGTCCTTGGAAGTGCAAAACAAGAGGGAAACATGAAGAAGAAACTAAGGTGAGGAGGAATTTGAGAGCTCACAAAATGGGCTAGTACCGTTAGGATCATACCACTTTTTGCAGTAGATGTTATCTATGTTATCTGCACTTTAGGGATGAAACAGGCCTTGCTTAAGGCCTCCCAACCTAGTGATGGAACCAGCAATCAAAACGCTTGACTGTGAACTCATGAGTCCAAGCTCTTCAACCCTATGCCTCACACAGCTTTATTTCTGCTTTTCTAGCACTACACATCTTAAATGATTAAAGGCTAATGTGTAAATTATTCAATGAATGGTTTGGTAGGTGACAGGCAGTATAGGATTCTGCCTTCTTGAATATTGCTGCCTGTTTGGGGGAGGCGCTGGTTTGCCCGAGTGAGAGAACTGCAAGTTTCTCTGCACCCACTGTCTCTGATGCACGTGTCTGCCAGGGGAGCTGGGGTGTGCGTGGGTGTCAAAGCACTTCTCATGCATATTTGCAGAGCTGTGTACATTCCATCGTTACTACTGTTTCTTTCAAACCAAGATGGAAGACAGAAGTAGAAGGGGCAGAAACTTATAAGAAAAAGCCTTTTTGTGCAAGAATTGGATGGGGCACTGCAGGCTGAGTGGGGGCAGGGAGACTACCATGAGTATTTCATTTCAGTAGGCTTCCTCTGCCAGCGGCACAGCTGCTCAACTCCATAAGCATAACCATGGGCTGGATTTTAAAGGAATAAGGTCATTCTTTTGGCTTCATCTGACTCTTTCTCCTCTTTAGAAACTTGACTGTGAATCTTTAAAGAATAGCTTTCAGACTCATAAAAAGATCTGAAGGAGGGAAATCTTTAACACTTGATGTTTGCTGTACAGTTGCCTGTACAGAAATAAACAACAAACTAGAGAAATTTAAAAATGCAAAAGGTTGTTTGGGTTTTCCCTCTGTGAGATCAGGGTGACAGGAATCCTAGTAGTAGCTGGAGCCCTTGAGATCCAGGTTGGTGAGAGCAGTTGTCTGTAGGGGCTGCACCCCCAGTGATTAATGGGCACTTGCCCATCCAGCAAAGAAATATACAGAGTTCCTAAGGCAGTTGTTCTAGACATTACCCACATGTTCTCTTGTTTACACCTCTAATGTGGAAAAACCGCTTATTATACTCCTTCTACCCCTTACACTTGGTTTATCCTGGAGTTTAAGGGGGTTCTCAGTTAAACACTTGAAGAGAGTGTGGTGGCAATGATTACTTAGAGAGTTCTTATAAAAACTGACTTGTAAAATCAACTAAACAAGAGGACATAATGTGAAAGCGGATCTGTATGTCCAACAGAGAAGACAAGCTTCTCCTGGGACGCTGCCGTGTGTTTCACCCAGTGCTAAGTTTTCCTCCCACAGAACTGCACAGTCTACGCCTAGGTACTCTCAGCACATTTTCCATAGCCAATGAAGCTGACCAATAAGAGGCATCTTTTACATGCACTGCTCAGGGAAGGAGTCAAAGTATGGAGAAATAAATAGAACTAGCTTCTCTCTAGCTCTGTGGTTAGCAGAAAACGGACAACAGCATTAACCAGTGTCAGGTAATTAACTAGTTTATAAATATTTTGTTATAAAGACAATAGAAGCTAATTGTGAAACAAACAATACAGGACATAAAAAGCCTTCTGCTACACCTCCCCACCTGCCACATTCTTTAAAGGTAACCACTGTCTGCATTTTCCCTGGTATCATCCTAGGTATCATTTTTTTTCCCCACTTCATATATTTATTTATTTGTAAGGCAGAGTGACAGAGGAAGAGCCAGAGATCTCCCATCTGCTGTTTTACTCCCTAGATAGACACAACAGCCAGGGCTGGATCAGTCTCTCACATTGGTGGCAGGGCCTTAGTACTTGGGTCATCATCTGCTGCTTTCCCAAGAGCATTAGCAGGGAGTTGGATTGGAACCTGAGCAACCAGGACTCAAACTAGCATTCTGATACAGAATGCCAACGTTGCAAGTGGCAGCTTAACCTTCTGTGCTGCAATGCTAGGCCCCAATTTTTCCCCTATTTTTAAGAGGGAATAAATAAAGAAATTGACATAAATAATATATATACCATAATAAAGAAATTGACCTGCCTGTCATACATCTTGCAGATATTTTCCCTGCTGATACTTTACTATTTTGCTTTTGATTTGCATATGTGCAGTTTTAAAAATGTTGTCAAATTTAGCAGCTCTTCTCTATGGATTCCTGGTGTGTTAAACTTAGAAAGGTTTTCTCTGGGGCTGGTGCTGTGGCGCAGTGGGTTAAAGCTCTGGTCTGAAGTGCCAGCATCCCATATGGGCGCCGGTTCTGGTCCCGGCTGCTCCTCTTCTGATCCAGCCCTCTGCTATGGCCTAGGAAAGCAGTAGAGAATGGCCTAGGTCCTTGGGTCCCTGCACCCGCATGGGAAACCTAGAAGAAGCTCCTGGCTCCTGGCTTCAGATTGGCACAGCTCCAGCCATTGTGGCCATCTGGGGAGAGAACTGGCGGATGGAAGACCTTTCTCTCTGTCTCTACCTCTCTCTGTAACTCTTTCAAATAAATAAAATAAATCTTAAAAAAAAAAAAAAGACTTTCTCACTCTGAGATTATACTCATAAATGTCTTTAGTGTGTGTGTGTGTGGTTTTAAAAATTTTTTCCTGGTATGCGAATGCATTTACCTCTTTTTTAAAATTTATTTGAAAGGTAGTGTGACAGAGAGAGAGATCTTCCATTTGCTGGCTCACTCTTCAAATGTCCACAACAGCCAGGAGCCAGGAACTCCATCTGGGTCTCCCATGTGAGTGGCAGGAATCCTGGTATTGGAGCCATCATAGGCTGTCTCTCAGGCACATTAGCAGGGAGCTGGATAGGAAACAGAGGTGGGACTCAATCCCAGACATTCCAGTATATAGAATTCAGGCTACCAAAGTAGTGGCTTAACCTGCTGCACCGCAGTGCCCACCCATGGTTTTATCTTTTTCTTAATTTAAATATTTGGTTAATTTGAAGGTTTTTGGTATAAGAAATGAAGCAGTATTATAACTTTTTGTTGTTGTTGTTGTTCCTGGATAGCTAGACAGTGTCCCAGTACCAATAATTTATAAGATTTTACATTTTTTGTGGTCAGTATTGTAGTGTAGAGGGTTAAGTTGCCGCGTGCAATGCTGGCAACCCATTTGGGGTGGGTTTGAGTCCTGACTGCTCCACTTCTGATCCAGCTCCCTGATAATGTGCCTGGAAGAGCAGCAGAAGAGGCTCAAGTCCTTGGGCTCCTGCACCCATGTGGGAGACCCAGATGAAGCTCCTGGGTTTGGCCTGGCCCAGCCCAGGCCATTGAGGAGTGAACCAGCAGATGGAAGGTTTCTTTGTCTCTATCTGTAACTCTGCTTTTCAAATAAATGATATCTTTAAAGAAAGATTTTACAATTTTATTTTTTAATTTGAAAAACATGAGAGAGGTAGAGAGCTCCCACATGCTGGTTTATTTCTGAAATGGTCACAGCAGGCTGGGCTGGGTTCAGCCTAAGCCAGCAGCCAGAACCCAGGAACTCCATCTTGGTCTCCCATATGGGTGGCAGGGACTCAACTAGTTGAGCTGTCACCCACTGCCTCCTAAGGTGTGCAGAACTAGGACTTGAACCAGGCACTCTGATATGGGATGTAGGTATACCAAGTGGTATCTCACCTCTTGTGTCAAACACCCACCCCAGGGTTTTCTTAAGAATTCTATTGTGTTTGATTGATTTTATTTTTTAAAGATTTATTTATTTGAAAGTCAGAGTTACCATATGTGGGGCTGGGAGATTGATTGAGATTCTGTCCACTGGTTCACTCCCGGAATGACCACAAAGCCTGGGGCTGGACCAGGCAGAAGCCAGAGCCTAGAACTCCATCCAGGTTTCCCTCATGTTGGCAAGGACCCTAGCACTTGGGCCAACTTCTGCTTTCCCAGGAGCATTCGTGGGGAGCTAGATTGGAAGTGGAGCAGCTGGGACTCAAACCTGCATGCTTATATAGGATGCTGGTGTCATCTCAGGCAGTGGCTAAACCTGTTGTGCCACAATGTAGGTTGCCATCTCCCCCTCTCCCACTGCCCATCCCCTGATATTTTTGTGCTACAGCAGCATCCTGTTGTAGAAGTTGTCAAATACACAGAAACCCACAATATTTTATACTACTATTTTTTAATAAAAAGCAGTTTTTAAAATATTCATTTTGAAAGTGTTAACAGAGGGGCTGGTGCCATGGCTCACCTGGTTAATCCTCTGCCTGCGGTGCTGGCATCCCATATGGGCACCGGTTCTAGTCCCAGTTGCTCCTCTTCTAGTACAGCTCTCTGCTGTGGCCTGGGAAAGCGTGGATGATGGCCCAAGTCCTTGGGCCCCTGCACCCACATGGGAGACCGGGAAGAAGCACCTGGTTCCTGGCTTCAGAGCAGTGCAGCTCCGGCCGTAGCAGCCATTTGGGGAGTGAACCAACGGAAGAAAGACCTTTCTCTCTGTGTTTCTGTCTCACTGTCTGTAACTCTACCTGTCAAATAAAAAAAAAATAATAACAGAAATCATCCATCTGTTGGTTCAGTCCCCAGATGGCCATAATGGCTAGGCCTGGACCAGGCCAAAGCCAGGATCAGAAGCGTCTTTCAGGTTTCTCACATGGATGGCAGGGGGCGCAAACACTTGAGCCATTCTCTGCTGCGTTTCCCAGGCCATTAGGAGGGAGCTGGAGCAGAAGTGGAGCAGAACTGGAGCCACTGCTCACATGGGATACAAGCATCTCAGATGGTCGCTGAACCAGTTGTGCCACAATGCCAGCCCATGTTATCCTAGTTTGGTTTTTGTGCTTCCTAAAAATGCCATGTATTTCTATGCTTTTGCTCATGTTGGTTCATCTTCCTAATGTGTGTTAGTTCATCAAACCCCTCCAGTTCCTACCATTCAAATTACTGCTTGTTCTGTTAAAATGATACTTTCTCCTTAAGTCCCCATCCTTGGCTTCTCATAGCCTCTCTTTTTCTTTTAAAGATTTATTTATTTATTTGAAAGGTAGAGTTACAGAGAAGCAGAGGCAGAGAGAGAGGTCTTCCATCCACTGGTTTACTCCTCAAATGTCTACAACAGCCGGAGCTGTGCCGATTTGAAGCCAGGAGCTTCTTCCAGGTCTCCCACGTGGGTGCAGGGGCCCAAGGACTTGGGCCATCTTCTGCTTTCCCAGGCCATAGCAGAGAGCTGGATCAGATGTGGAGCAGCCAGGATTCGAATTGGTGCCCATATGGGGTAATGGCTTTACCTGCTATGCCACAGTACCGGCCCCTCATAGTCTCTGTTACTCCCATGTAATACTTTCTCTTTATTAACAAAAATGGATTCTATTTGTGTGACTTAATTAGGTTGAGCGATCCAGGGCTCATCTTTCTTTGAAACTAGCACAGTAAGCAGTTACGAAGCTGCCATAGTTGACAACACGTTGCATTGAGTGCTTGGGGAATATGGAGTGATGGAAGATGTGATCCTGGCCTCACGAAGGCTTTAGACTTGTTAGAACTGTCAGGCTTTAGGCACAGAAAAAACAATAAGCAATACCAAGGTTTCCTATGTGAAGTAAATGGTACTGGGGCTGGTGTTGTGGTGTAGGCAGTAAAGCGGCTGCCTGCAATCATGGCTTCCAATCCAGCTCCCTGCTAATGGCCTAGGAAAAGCAGCAAAAGATGGCCCCTGTTACCCATGTGGGAGACGCAGATGAAGTCCCTAGTTTCAGCCTGGCACAGTGCTGACCATGTGAGTATCTGGGGAGTGAACCAGTGGATGAAAGATGTCTCTCTGTGTTGCTCCCTTTTTATTTGTAACTCTGACTTTCAAATCTTTTTTTTTTTTTTTTAAGGTACTTTGAGTACATCAGGAATCTGGAGAGATAACTTACTTATTGGTTGCTTTGAATGAGTTCAGTGGAGGTTATTTTTGTCCAAGGGAATGGCCTATCTAAGGCAGGAATGTACAAGATATGTTTGAAGGGGTGAGATGGAGCCGCCCGAGTGGTGCTAAGAAGGTGTTGTCACAGTGCCCATTTCTCCAGGTGTTCGAGGGGACCAGGCTCCCACACTGCATTTCTGATAGGCTCAGACTCCTGGGGGATATGCAGTACCACAGTTTCTCAGGTGCAGTGGCAAAGTGACCTCATGAATATGCTGAACACTTTAGGTGAGACCTGCAGATAACGGCCACGTCATTACCCCATACCAGAAGAAGGAAATGTACTTTTTCTTAGAGGACTTTTTAACCTCAGGACAGGTAGCAGTATCTCTAAGATAAACAGTTAACAGTGTTAGAGAAACAGCATTCCTCACTCAGCAAACATTTATTTATCTAATGTATGCAAGTCATAGGCTAGGTGCTGAGTGTGGATGTGTGTGTGTGAGACAGGGAGAAAAAGG
The DNA here is from genome assembly GCF_964237555.1 of Oryctolagus cuniculus. Taxonomy (NCBI): domain Eukaryota; kingdom Metazoa; phylum Chordata; class Mammalia; order Lagomorpha; family Leporidae; genus Oryctolagus; species Oryctolagus cuniculus. Next base: position 65,618,390 of record NC_091443.1, read on the forward strand.
GGTTTGCTCAGTTTTTTTGTTTTTCTTTCTTCTTTTTTTAGATTTATTTGAGAGGCAGAGTTACAGAAAGACAGAGGTCTTTCATCCACTGGTTCACTCTGCAAATGGCCCCGATGGCCGGAGCTGGGCCAGGCTGAAGCCAGGAGCCAGGAGCTTTCTCCAGTCTCCGATGTGGGCGTGGGGGCCTGAGCACTTGGGTCATCTTCTTCTGCTTCCCGGGCCATCAGCAGGGATGCTGGATTGGAAGTGGAGCAGCCGGGACTTGAACCAGTGCCCATGTGGGATGCTGGCACCGCAGGCAGAGGCTTAACCTACTCGCCACAGCACCGGCCCCTGTTCAGTTCTTTTACCTTGCTTCAGTATCTCCTTTTCTACAGATGAGATTTTGATTTTCTAGATGTTCTAATAGGCGTTCATCTCCATGTAGTCTTCCTACCCAGATGCTTGTTGTTTGGAGACCACTATGCCTTCCTTTCTTTCCAAACCCTGGGCTTAGGACCACAGTATCTCTATCTTTGCTTCTCTCCTCAGGAGCCTGCCCCTGGGGCATCCCACAGATCTATTTTTGCTTGCAAATGGTGTAATTGTTATGATTTTAACATTGAAAGCTACTTTCTTGTGGAAAAATAGCCTCCCAGGAACATGGGACTGGCTTTTCCTTCCGGATGTGCGGTTGAGCATTACTGATGGCTTTATGTCCAGATGCCTCATTACCAAGAGGGAAACAGGATGTTCATACGCTTTCCGAGCACAGACTTCGAAAGCTTGGGTTTGTTCTGCCTTGCTATTCAAAGCGTGGATGTCTGGGCATTGAATAGAGTCTGTTAAAAATGCCTTTTTTTAGATTTTATTTGAGAGGTAGAATTATAAAGAAAGGGAGGGACTGGGAGAAAGGTCTTCCATTTGCTGGTTCGCTCTGCAGATGGCCTCAATGGCTGGAGCTGAGCCAATCTGGAGCCAGGAGCTTCCTCTGGGTCTCCCACATGGGTGCAGGGACCCAAGCATTGGTCCATCTTCTGCTGCTTTCCCAGGCCATAAACAGAGAGCTGGATCAGAAGAGGAACAGCCAGGACAGGAACCAGCACCCATATGGGATGTCAGCACTGGCCCCATAAAATGCTTATTTTCTGATCCAACAGAAAGGTACTGAGTCAAGATCTGCATTTTAAAGAGACTGCCAGGTGCTTAATATGCATGTGAAAATAAAGTTAAGATTCAGACCATGGGATTTGGGGATGGAGCTTAAGATGCTGCTAGCCTGGGGGGGAGGCAAGTTCTTTGTAACAAGATTCTAGAGTACATGTGTACCTCTCCTTAATTCAAAAAACTGTAAATGGATAATTCCTTTTTCTAGGCCCAGTTACTTGTGCTTTTGCTCTGGCTGAATAATGTGGCTTGTTCCTTGATTGACATTTCTCTTTTCTGTCTGGTGGACTCAAGACACTGTTAGACTTTGACGTATTTACATATCTGCCTTCTCAGGCAAACTTGATGGCTTTTGACCTTGTAGAACAAAACTTTATATGATGTAATTTAAATAGCCTTCATTTTCTTATCTTTCAAGATAGAATAGTAATTCCCCACCAACCAACATCATAGGAACTTTGTTAGACTACAATGAAGTATTAGGCTGGGGAGGACTTTGGGAAAAAGTTAGAAATATTATCAATTGGTATTGTTTCTGAATTACGTTCTTTGTTGTATCTGCAGCAGGAATGACACTGACTTTCTCTTTGTACAGGGTCCTATATGTTACCAAAGTAGCTGTTAATTCTCAAAAATATTTCTGAAGACACCATAATTTGCTATTTTTTAAAAATTAAGAGCCCCAGCTATTCTGTCCCCAGTATCCTCCTTCCCCTGTGCTGAGACAATCGCTGTTATCAGTTGCTTAGATATATAGTCCCAGAGATGTCTATAGAAATATAAACATGTAACTGTGTATTTTCATTTTTTTTTCAAAATCTTACAGTATACACATATTATTCTGCATCTCACTTTGTTTGCTTAATATATCTTTGAGACATTTCTAGATAGGTATATAAACTACTTTTTTTATTTTTGATGATCACATAGTAATTTTCTGTTTCAGTGTGCCCTAATTTATTTGCCACTATGAAATTTTTAAAAAAAGATATATTTATTCAAAAGGAAGAGTGCAAGACAGAGAGAGAGAGAGAGAGAGAGAGAGAAAGAAACACTGTGTGTGTGTGTGTGTTATCTTCCATCTGCTGGTTCATTTCCTAAATGCCTACAGCAGCCAAGGCTGAATCAGACCAAAGCCAAGGGCAAGGAACTGTATCCTGGTCTAACATATAGTGGCAGAGACCCAAGAACATGGGCCATCATTCATGCTTTCCCAGACACAAGCCAGAAGCTGGTTTGGAAGAGGAGCAGCCGGGACTCAACACTCTAATGTGGGATGTGAGTGTCACAAGCAGTGGCTTAACCTACTGTATCACAGTGTATGCCCCTGACCTTTTTTTTAATTATTACATTTTTATTTACTTTGCTTTGGTTTTTGAGAGGCGCACGGGGAGATTTCCATCCATTGATTCACTCCCCAAATGCCTACAATGGCCTGAGCTGGGTCAGGTGGAAGCCAGGAGCCCAGAACTTAATCCAGGTCTACCACGTGCATGATAGGGACCCAGCTACTTGATCCATCACCTGCTGCTTTCCAGGGTACATGTTAGCAGGAAAGTGGAATTGGAAGTGGAGATGGGACTTGAATCCAGGAACTCTGATATGGGATATGGGCATTCCAAACCATCTTAACCACTGTGCCCAATGCTCACCCTATTTGAACTTTTAAACTATGTATGAACTTTGGAACTGTTTATTTTTATAGACAGTGACAACCTTATAGGCAACATATATGTAGTTGAGTCTGCATTTTTTGCCTGGTCTCTCTTTTAATTTGGATTAATTAGACTATGTACTTCTTTTTTTTTTTTTAAGATTGATCTATTTGAAAGTCAGAGTTACAAAGAGAAGGAGAGGCAGAGAGAGAGAGAGAGAGAGAGAGAGAGAGAGACCTCCCATCCGCTGGTTCACTCCCCAGTTGGCCTCAATGGCCAGAGCTGTGCCAATCCAAAACCAGGAGCAGAAGCTTTTTCCAGGTCTTCCACGTGGGTACAGGGACCCAAGGACTTGGTAAGCCATTTTTTACTGCTTTCCCAGGCCATAGCAGAGAGCTGGATTGGAAGTGGAACACCGGGACTCAAACCAGCACCTGTATGGGATGCCAGCACTATAGGCAGCGGCTTTACCCACTCCGCCACAGTGCTGGCCACAGACTATGTACATTTAGTGTAATTAATGATACAGTTATGTCTATCATGTTCCTCTTTTTTTTTTTTTTTTTTTTTTCATCTACCTGAGAGGCAAGTTGACAGAGAAACCAACTTGTCATCTGCCGGTTCACTCCTCAAATGCCCATGGCAGGCAGGTCTAGGCCAGACTGAATCCAGGAGACAGGAACTCCCTACAAATTTTCCACAGGGTGGCAGGGGCCCAAGCACCTGAGCCATTATCTGCTGCCTTCCAGGATGCGTTAGTAGGAAATTGAATCAGCAGCAGATAGCTGGGACTTGAACTGGAACTCCAGTATGGGATGCAGGTGTCCCAACCAAATGGCAGTCTAACTTACTATGCCACAACACTGGCCCCATTTTTGCTTTTTTTTTTTTTTCTGCCATTTCTTGGATTGCAGATTTTTAAAAATTTCATCTTATTGAAATAGTTTTATTACCTGTACTCTTTTTTAAAAAGATCTTTAGGTTTTACAATATACACTTCTAACTTAACACAGTTTAAGGTGATAACACATTACTTTCTGCATGAAGTAAAAAACACTAGCATACTTTTATTTCTTCCCTCCCCGTCCTTATGCTATAAGGTCATACATTTTACATCCATGTATGTTACAAACTGTGTAATAAGTTAATTTTTTAAGCAGTAATTAAGAAAGATTTATTTACTTATTTGAAAGTCAACATTAGAGGGAGAGACAGAGATCTTCTTTCTGGTGGTTCACTCCCCAAATGGCCACAATGGCCAGGGCTGGGCCAGGCTGAACCAGGAGGCGTTAGCTGCTTCTGGGTCTCCCACATGGGTATGTGGGCCCAACTACTTGAGCCAGTCTTTGCTGCTTTCCCAGGTACATCAACAGGGAGCTGGACTGAAGTGGAGCAGCCAGAATTTTAGCAGGCACCTGTGTGGGACGTTGGCGCTGCAGACGGCAACCTAACCTGCTGTGCCACAGTGCTGCCCCTAAATACTTATTTTTAAAAATTTATTTCATTTATTTGAAAAGCGAAGTGACAGAGAAGGGGGGAGAGAGAGAGACAGAGACAGAGACGTATCTTCCATCTGCTGGTTCACTTCCCAAATGGCTGGAAAGCTGAGGCTGGGCCAAGCCAAAGCCAGGAACCCAGAACTCCATCTGGATCTCCCACATGGGCCCTTGTGCCACCTTCTGTTGCTTTCCCAGGTACATTAACAGGGAGCTGGGTCGGAAGTGCAGCAGTCAGGACTCAAACCAGCATTCCAATATGAGATGCCAGTATTACAATCAGTGCTAAACCTGCTGTCCCAACAGTAATTATTTTTTTAAAACAGAATTTAATAAGAAAAAAATCTTGTGAATTCAAGTAGTTTCCAGTTCTGGTGTTCTTCATACTTCTACTTGCTGTCATTTTCTTTTGTCTTTTAATAAATTCTTTAACTTTATTTCAGCTGTAATATTCTTGACATTGAAAAAATGGAAAGCATGTTTGATTTAAATCCCACAAACCATATAATGCTGAGTCTGGTCAGCAAATGATCCGTAATGGTTTCTGGTTTGTTCTGCAGACTCTAGGACAGATTTTAATTGAGCATTTATCTCCTAACCCACAGATAGAACCTTTAATCCACTTCTAATCCAGCTCCCTGCTAGTGTGCCTGGGAAAGCAGTAGAAGATGGTCCAAGTACTGAGGCTCTTGCCACCTATATGGATGACCCAAATGAAGCTCCCAGCCCCTGCTGTTGCAACCATCTCGGGAGTGAACCAGCAGATAGAGGATCGATTGATCTCTTGCTCTGTCTTTCCCTCTTTCTTTGTAACTCTGCCTTGCAAATAAATACATCTTAAAGAAAAAAATGCCAAGAATTATGCTAAGCACTGAAAATAGCCAGTAAGAACTGGGCATTTTATACTTGCCCTTTAAAAACTGATTACTTGTGGGGTAAGTTTTGTGCAGTGGGTTAACCTGCTGCTTGCTACACTGACATCCTATATCACAGTGCCCATTCAGGTCCCAGCTGCTCTGCTTCTGATCCAGATTCCTGCTATTGTGCCTGGGAGGTAGCTGATGATGGCTCATATACATGGGCACCTGCCTGACTTCAACTTGCCCCAAACTAGGCTGTTGTAGGCAATTAGGGAGTGAACCAGCATATGGAAGATCTCCTCCCCAGTCAACCTTCTTATTTCCATTGCTATTTCAAATAAATAACAATTTTTTTTAAAATGTAAATAAAAACCAGTAGTTCAGTGTGGGTTTGGTATAGCCAGGAACAGACTGCTTGGATTGCCCACATCCCATATCAGAATGCTTGGGTTCAAGTCCCAGCTCTGTGCTTGATTCCAGTTTCCTGTTAAGGCTGGTAGCAGGAGATGGCTCAAGTGATTGGTTCCTCGGGAGACCTGGGTTAAGTTCAGCTTCAGCCTGGCCAGCCCTGGCTGTTGTGGGCATTTGGGCAATGAACCAGTGGTTGGAAGATTGTTCTGTTTCTGTGCTTTTCAAATAAGTAAATTTTAACAAAAAAATTGCTACAGGAAGATTTTTTGAAAAAAAAAATAAGAGCTAGTCATTCTTAGGTCAGATAAAGAGATAGTACTCTGCAGATTGCTAAATATTGCAATACTTGTAAGTATTTTAATCAAGCATTTGAAGAAATTTCAAGAGGGTGATAGCTTGTTTTTGTTGGTGGAGGGGAGGAGAGTTTTCAAAAATGTAGTTCACAGAATGATTGCTCCATTCAGGATCAAATAGGATGTCTATCTGCAGATAATTTTCCAAAGCTTACAGGGGCATTTCTTGAGACTTAAAGGTGGTGGTTCACACACACAGACTTAGCTTGTGTTCCAACAAGATCAAAAGGCTTCTGAAAGCATTATATGAATCATTCACTAATGCTACTCGGGAGCTCCCTCCTGGATTTCATTTAGTGCTAAAAGGTCAATAAAATAGTTGTTTGATTTGATTGAGGCTGGCTTCTTAGCTTATAAAGTTCATAATCATATATGATCACTACAGAGGAAGCTGGGTTCAGATGTGTAACCTTCAGGGAAGACTTCTCTTCTTTCTGTAAGAAAGGCAGAGCTGACAGCTTATTTTTGAAAAGTGAGACGGAGCATGAGCTATTTATAGATTCACTTCCCCCCACGTACTGAACACAATGGAAGCCTGAAATCAAATGGTGACCAGATGGACCCAGGCATCTGCCAGTCTGGATTCTGAAGTCGCAAAATGCAGCACCTGTGGGGGTTGTGTCAGGACAGAAACCATGGACTAAGGTCTGTAAAATCAGGACTATAAACAGCCCCTCAAACAACTGGCCCTCAGCAGCAGAAGAGGTAAACAGAGAGTGTGCTCAGACTCATTTTTCTTTTTCTTTTCTTTTTTTTTTTTTTAAGGTTTATTTGTTTATTGGAAAGGCAGAGTTACAGAGAGGCAGAGGTAGAGAGAGAGGGAGAGGCAGAGAGAGAGGTCTTCCATCCACTGGTTCATTCCACAAATGGCTGCAGTGGCTGGAGCTAGCCTGATCTGAAGCCAGGAGCCAGGAATTCCTCCTAGTCTCCCATGCAGATACAGGAGCCCAAGGTCATCTTTTGCTTTCCCAGGCCATAGCAGGGAGCTGGATTGGAAGTGGAGGATCCAGGACTCAAATCAACGACTATATGGGATGCCAGCACTGCAGGTGGTGGCTTTACCCACTATGCCACAGCTCTGGCCCCTAGAATGATTTTTCTTGCTCCTCTTCCTATAACTGGGCAGTTATTCCTTTGTCAATCATTTCATTAACTTTTGTCTCTAGTTAGGCGGTTAGACAAGATACGACTGCTTTCTGGGTATATATACTGATTTGATGTAGGAGGAAGATTAATAAGCTTCCATGCAGTTGATAGAGATAGTAGTTCTGTTGAGAAAATATTTGAAAGGGATGAAACCATTAATTGCTTTCTCTTCCTATTAAACTAACCCCATCTTGGTCATGGTGATGTTTAAAGTGTAAACATGTAGTGGTCTCTGGCTTGTATTGCTTTCCCTTTTCTCCCACATCAGAGACTTGAAGAAAATACAAACAGCTTCCTCCTTTCAGTAAGTTTCTAGAAGCATTCCATGAAGTGTGAAGAGTCAGTTTCAGGATTTGAAAGAGTTAGGTTTAACTTTGGAACGTGTTCATAACTAGCTTGCATCAGTGAGAAGAGAGAAAAGACAATATCCCTTTTTGAGAACCTGCTGTGTTCCAGGTACTGAACTCTCAGTACTTATGTTATCTTACTCACTCTTCACCGAAACCTTGTTAGGTCAATTGTTGTTATCTGTATTTTATAGATAAAAACACAGAGATTTAAATAGTTTAGGTGGGGCCGGCACTGTGGCATAGTAGGCTAGGCCTTGGCCTGCAGCGCCAGCATCCAATACGGGCGCAGGTTTATGTCTCAGCTGCTCCTCTTCCTGTCCAGCTCTCTGCTTATGGCCTGGGAAAGCAGTGGAAGATGACCCAAGTGTTTGGGCCCTTGCATCTGCATGGGAGACCCAGAAGAAGCTCCTGGCTTCAGGTCGGCTCAGCTCTGGCCATTGTGGTTATCTGGGGAGTGAACCAGCAGGTGGAAGATCTTTCCCTTGTCTCTCCCTCTCTTTTTCTATAACTCTGACCTTCAAATAAATAAATATTTTAGAAGTAGATAAAGAAAGTAGTAAAATGAAATGGGAGATGCCGGTGAAAAAGTCTGGGGTCTATGCACTAGCTCTGTAGCTGCTGCACTCCCTTTCCCTTCCAGTACAACTCAACGTTTCTTTGTACATTTTTCTCTAACTAGGCTCTTTTGTCACTTGGGAAGTGCCCTGAGGTGTCCAGTTTCATATTAGGGAAGGAATGAATGCAGAACTTCCCAACTAGATCCAGGGAAAAAATATACAGACTCACACACACACACACACACACACACAGAGCAAGAGAACGAGACCATACGCCTCCATCTACTGTTCACTACAGGAGTGCCTGCGACAGCTGTGGCTGGATCAGGCTGTATCCAGGAGCCAGGAACTCCATCCACATCTCTCACTTGGGTCCAGGGGCTCGAGTACTTGAGCCATCATCAACTGCCTCCCAGGATACATTAGCTTGAGCTGGACTGGAAGCAGAGCAACCAGGACTTGAACTGACACTCCAGTATGGGACGCAGGTACCTGTGCCACAATACCTAACCCACACATATGTTTTTAAATTGAATTAAATACTATATGTATTTTCTAGGTTTGTCCTAATTTCCACCTGCTTTAATTTCCAATTTTTTTTTTTTTTAGCAAGGACGAACCACCTCTGATCTATATCTTCTCCCTAGATGTATTTATACAGCAGAAAAAATGAAAATCTTGGGCATTTTCAACTCCATTAGGAGTTTTAGAGGCTTACTAACTATGCTCCATTGAAAATCCTACCCAGATTCTTGAGTCACCAACCACATTTGTGTCGGTCATTCTCACTGTCACAAGCAAGAGATTGTTAAGCTGAGTATTCTCCCTGCCAAGTCTCTCCTCCCCGTTACTTTCTGTCTTTTGCGCACACTTCAGTGAGTGGCTGAGACCAGTCTGAGACGCAGCTTTAGCTCAGGCATATTGGCTAAGGGTGGGGTCAGGCTTTGCATACTTGGCTGAAGTGCCTTTATTCGAGGTGCTTATTAAGTGCCACAAGACCAGTGAGGTGACAGATCTTGTGACTCCAATGTGTAGCATTTCTCTTCGGCAAGCTAGTCTTCAGGTTTGTAGGAGGGAAATACGGATCAAGGGAAGAAGCTACCATGCCATAGAGATACTTGAGGCAGGTGCTGTTCGAATTAGTACAAAGCTGGGGCCGGCGCTGCAGCACAGCAGGTTAAAGCCCTGGCCTGAAGCGCCAGCATCCCATATGGGTGCCGGTTCTAGTCCCGGCTCTGCTATGGCCTGGGATAGCAGTAGAAGATGGCACAAGTCCTTGGGCCCCTGCACCCACATGAGAGACCCAGAAGAAGCCTCTGGCTCCTGGCTTCAGATCGGCGCAGCTCCAGCTGTTGAGTGAACCAGCGGATGCAAGACCTCTCTCTCTGTCTCTACCTCTCTCTGTAACTCTGTCTTTCAAATAAATGAAATAAATCTTTAAAAAAAATAGTACAAAGTTAATCTTTTTCCCCAGACCCTGTATCACTGAGAATGCTGTGAGCTTCAGCCGTACTGGCTGAATCCAACTATGAAACCGGAACTGCCTTTGGGGGGGAGGGGTATGGTTCACTTTGTTTCTCCAGCATTAAGATTGGTCTCCAGAGACCCATTCAGACTAAACAATATTCAAAACAGGAAATTTGCTCCTAGCAACATGGTCGCTGGAAAACTTTTTCGGCATAGGCAGAATAAGTGTTAATAACAGAAACTCCATCCATCAGGCTTGTTGGCTGTATAAAAGTATTAGTGACTCAAACAACTTGAAGCCACTTTGTCCTCCTTCACTTCAGGGTGCTGCCTGACATGACCCGTTACCAAAAGGTGACGAGTAGCCCTTGTGAATACATTCCAAAAATGTGAAAACTGTGCTGGGTGGAATCCGGGGTGAAGATTAAATATATAGAAATTAATGGGGGTCAGTGCTATAGTGCAGTGGGTTAAGCCACAGCCTGCAGTGCCAGTATCTCATATGGTTGTTGTCCCAGCTGCTCCACTTCTTTAAAAAAAATTTCCTTTCATTTTCATTTTTTAAAAGGTTTATTTATTTGAGGGGCAGAATTACAGAGAGACAGAGGCAGAGGTCTTCCATCTGCTGGTTCACTGCCCAAATGGGTGCAACTGCTGGAGCTGGGCCCACCTGAAGCCAGGAGCCAGGAGCTTCTTCTGGGTCTCTGATGTGGGTGCAGGGCCCAAGCACCTGGGCCATCTTCGCTGCTTTCTCAGGCCATAGCAGAGAGCTGGATTGGAAGTGGAGCAGCCGGGACTAGAACCACCTCCAGTAAAGCCACTGCCTCCAGGGCCGGCATCCCATATGGGCTCCAGTTTGAGTCCTGGCCGCTCCACTTCTGATCTAGCTCTCTGCTTTAGCCTGGAGAAGCAGTGGAAGGTGGCCCAAGTCCTTGGGCCCTTGCACCCATGTGGGAGACCTGGAGGAAGCTCCTGGCTTCGGATTGGGGCATCTCGGGCTGTTGTGGCCAATTGGGGAGTGAACCGGTGGATGGAAGACCTCTCTCTCTGCCTCTCCTTCTCTCTGTTTAACTCTGACTTTCGAATAAAATAAATAAATCTAAAAAAAAAAAAAAAAAAAGACTAGACTGAAAGCTGAAGAAGAAATGCCCTCTTCTTGCCCTGCTGTGATGTCAGTCCCCTGTTGAGGAAGGTTTTGGAAGCCCTCAGAAAACTCTCTGTAGCCACACCTGTCATTTGGTTCAGTCAGTATCAGGAACATGCTTCTGCAGAGGACACACAGAAGACACTGTGTGCTCAGAGGATGCTTTGGCAGATCTCTGGCTTTTGTTTTACTTGTGAGAAAACTGAATACTTATTTTAAACCTTCATAGAAATACATAGAAAAATGCATGTAAGTATACAGCACAGTGAACTTCACAAGCTGATTAAGCAAGCAGATTGAGAAATAGGACATTATCAGTATGTTAGCTGTTCCACTTGTAGAGTATTAAAGTACATTTTACAGCGGGTGGCACTGTGGTGCAGCTGGTTAATGCCCTGGCCTGAAATGCCGGTATCCCATATGGTCGCTGGTTCTAGTCCCGGCTGCTCTTCTTTTGATCCAGCTCTCTGCTATGGCCTGGAAAAGCAGTAAGAAGATGGCCCAAGTCCTTGGGCCTCTGCACCCGTGTAGGAGACCCTGAAGAAGCTCCTGGCTTTGGATCAGCACAGCTCCGGCCGTTGCGGCCATTTGGGGAGTGAACCATTGGGTGGAAGACCTCTCTCTCTCTGCCTCTCCTCTCTCTGTATAACTCTGACTTTCAAATAAATAAATCAATCTTTTTTTTTTTTTTTTTTTGACAGGCAGAGTGGACAGTGAGAGAGAGAGAGAGACAGAGAGAAAGGTCTTCCTTTGCTGTTGGTTCACCCTCCAATGGCCGCCGCAGCTGGTGCACTGCAGCTGGCGCACCACGCTGATCCGATGGCAGGAGCCAGGAGCCAGGTGCTTTTCCAGGTCTCCCATGGGGTGCAGGGCCCAAGCACCTGGGCCATCCTCCACTGCACTCCCTGGCCACAGCAGAGAGCTGGCCTGGAAGAGGGGCAACTGGGACAGAATCCAGCGCCCCAACCGGGACTAGAACCTGGTGTGCCGGCGCCACGAGGCGGAGAATTAGCCTAGTGAGCTGCAGCGCCAGCCAGAAAGGTCTTCCTTTGTTGTTGGTTCACCCTCCAATGGCCACTGCAGCTGGCGCGCTGCGGCCGGCTCACCGCACTGATCCGATGGCAGGAGCCAGATACTTCTGGTCTCCCATGGGGTGCAGGGCCCAAGCACCTGGGCCATCCTCCACTGCACTCCCGGGCCATAGCAGAGAGCTGGACTGGAAGAGGGGCAACCAGGACAGAATCCGGCGCCCTGACCGGGACTAGAACCCGGTGTGCCGGCACCACAAGGCGGAGGAGTAGCCTAGTGAGCCACGGCGCCGGCCGAACAACTCCTATTGTTAATTTAACAATTAACACTCTTATGTATGATGTCAGTGATCACCCGAGGCTCTTGACATGAGCTGCCTAGGCTATGGAAGCCTTTTGAATCCACAAACTCCATCAGGATTTAGACAAGGCCTTAAAGTGAAAGTTCTCTCCTCCCTTCAGAAAAAAGTACCTCCTTCAATTTAATTTTTATTTATTTTCATCTTACTTGAAAGAGAGATAGGAAGAGAACTTCATATCTCTGGTTCACTCCCCAAATCACAACAGCTGGAGATGGGCTAGGCTGAAACCAGGAGCTGGGGACTCAATCCAGGTCTCCCTTGTGAGAATCATAGATGCAATGACTTGATCCCTCACATGCTGCTTCCCAGGATGTACCTTAGCAGGGAGCTGAATCTGAAGTGGAGGGGTCAGGACTCGAACCAGGCATTCCAATAAGGGATGGGGGTGTCCCACCCAGTGACTTAACCATCGAGGCAAATACTAACCCTCAAAAAAAAAAAAGTTAAGAACAAAATATGGGCCAGTATAGTGTCATCTTGGGTTAAGCCACTGCTTGCAATCCTGATATCTCATATCGGAGTGACTGAGTCCCAGCTGCTTTGCTTCTGATCCAGCTCCCGGCTAATGCACCTGAGAAAGCAATAGAGGATGGCTCAAGGGCTTGGGTCCCAGCCACCCATGTGGAAGACCTGAATGGAGTTCCAGGCTCCTGCCTTTGGCTTCATCTAACTCCAGGCATTCTTGCTATTTGGGGAGTGAACCAGCAGATAGAAGATACCCCTCTTTCTGTGTGTCACTCTTTCAAGTAAATGTTAAAAAAAAATAAAAATCTCAATTGTTTTTAAAAAATGAATTTTTCATGAGTTTTTCTAGACCCCTTAGTCATCTGTTAAAGCCACCTGCACGATGCCTGACTCCATAAAGGAGTTGTTGCAACCTGAGGGCCGTGTTCCAGCGAAGCGGCATGGGCACTGACTTTGGAGGGTGAAAACACAGATCTGTTGAGGAAGTATGGACCCCCAAATTATGTTGGGGCATTGAGAGCCCTGGCTGGGCTTGGAGAGACCAACAACTAAACTTAGTCCTAACCCTAACCCTAACCCTAACCTTAACCCTTAGTCTTGTCTTCCCATGTGTAAGAATACAACTGGGAGGCGTAGATAGAGGTGAGCAGAAAAGCAGGATTTATTGAAGCACAGAGGGATAGTAGATAGAACGTGAGTGCTAGCAGCCTCATGCGGGAGAATTGCCCTTACCCAAGCAGGGGTGGCCATTTTTATATGACAAAAGCCTGATGATTGGGGCAGGGCCTGACTAAAGATTTAGTGAAGCAGGGTTTGGAGTGGGGCTGCAGCACATGTGGTGATCTGCAGTAAAGTAGCATGATGGAAAGTGAGGCTTAGCTGCATGAGGAGGAGTAGCTGTACCTGCCTTTTTTTTTTTTTTTTTTAAGATTTTATTTGAGAGGTAGAGCTACATACAGTGAGAGGGAGAGACAGACAGAAAGGTCTTCCTTCCGTTGGTTCACTCCCCAAATGGCTGCCCCGGCCAGAGCTGCGCCGATCCGAAGCCAGGAGCCAGGAGCTTCTTCCGGGTCTCCCACGTGGGTGCAGGGGCCCAAGGACTTGGGCCAACTTCCATTGAGAGAAGGAGAGGCAGAGAGAGAGAGAGGGAGAGAGGGAGAGAGGGAGGGAAGGAGGGAAGGAGGGAAGGAGAGAAGGAGGGAGGGAGGGAAGGGTCTTCCATCTGTTGGTTCACTCCCCTTTAGGCTGCAATGGCCAGAGCTGCACCAATCCAAAGCCAGGAGCTTCTTCCAGGTCTCCCTCAGGGGTGCAGGGGCCCAAGCACTTGGGCCATCTTCTACTGCTTTCCCAGGCCATAGTAGAGAGCTGGACTGGAAGAGGAGCAGCCGGGACTCGAACCAGCGCCCATGTGGGATGCCAGTGCCACAGGAGGAGGATTAACCTACTGCGCCACAGTGCTAGCCCTAGTACCTAGTCTTTAGCTATATTGATTTGGCATGGAAGGGTGATAGGATTTGGATGGTGCATGTAGCTTTGTTTTTGGCATTCCTTACCTCTTTGCCACACTCTAGCTACCTGCCTAAGCATGTCAAACCTAGTGTTCATGAGAAAGTACAAGGGTTCCAAGTGTATGGGTGAAATGACTCAGCAGGGAACTGAGGAGTTGGGAAATACATGCTGTCCCAAAGTGGGGTGTGGTAAGACCACTTCAAGTATCCTGTCCCGAGAACTTTGCAGGATAGCCATGCTCCTCAGGCAACTTCTGGTTAGATCCCATGGTCAGTAAATACTCAGATCAGTTGCCTAGATCTTCTGCATCTGCCATTGTGGACATTAGGAACTGATGGGGGGGCCAGCACCATGGCTCACTTGGTTAATCCTCCGCCTGCAGCACCGGCATCCCAAATGGGCGCCGGGTTCTAGTCCCGGTTGCTCCTCTTCCCGTCCAGCTCCCTGCTGTGGCCCGGGAAGGCAGTGGAGGATGGCCCAAGTGCTTGGGCACCTGCACCTGCATGGGAGACCAGGAAGAAGCACCTGGCTCCTAGCTTCGGATCGGGGCAGTGCCGGCCGTAGTGGCCATCACTATATAACTCTACCTGTCAAAAACAAAAACAAACAAACAAAAAAAAAAACAAAAAACAACCTGATGTGTTGTGATGCCTTAAGAGTCCTGCAATTTCAAAGTCCTTAATTTAAATGAAGGTGACAGTGGCTTCTGGCATACCATTCAATTAGGAATGTTTTTGAATAAGAACCTCATTTTGTGAGCATTTAACTAAAAGTGGCCCAGCCATTGCTATGTGGTGGTCATTCATGCTGCTTGTGAATATTCATAGCTCTTCATTTCCTGCTGCATGGTATGATCTCACTTCCTGGCCTCACTTGGTTAGATAAAACTGTGTGATGAATTTCCAAAGCCCTCTTTCCTTTGGCTTCATGGTCAGCAACATTGGAGATAGGTTGGTTCTGTCATTTGGTTCCTAGGGAAGCTAAACAATCAGAGCCCCCTACTGATTCACAGGTAATTTGAACCAAAAATAAGCTATTTTTCCCTGAAAAATTAATGTCACTCTTTTTAAAGTCTTTAAAAATTTATTTGGAAAGACAAAGAGAGAAAGAGCTCCCCTGTCCACTGGTTTGCTGCTCAGATGCCTGCAACAGCTGAAACCAGAAGCCAGGAACTGAATCCAGGTCTTCTATGTGGGTGGCAGGGACCCAAGTACGGGAGCTATCAGCGCTGCCTTGCAGGGTGCACATAGCAGGACAGAGGCTAGGAAGAGAGCTGAGGCTGGACCCCAGGTGCTCCACTGTAGGGTGTGGGAAGCAGAGCATCCCAAGTGGTATCTTAACCTCTATCCCGAACATTGGTCCAGAAATAAACTTCTGTTATTTTAAACCACTGTACTTTTGAGGTTTGCTCCAGTAAGCTAATTTAGCCTTTCTAGTTGCCTTACTGTTAGATTTAGCCTGCCTGATAGACTGTTCAGTGTTGAGCTTACTGTTTTGGCACTGATTTGAGCCCCGGGAACTTATTCTGTTCACGATGAAGAATGTGGCCGATGAACGAGCAGACAAGAACGCGATTTTAGCCTAGTTTATTGGAAAAAGGGAAGCGACAGAACTGGCTACACTTGGTAGACCAGGCGGCGTCTCGGAAGAGTACTGGGAGCCCAGTCTGGACCCATGAGTACAGGTCCCCCGTTTCTTCCATCCTTCCTCTCCTGGGAAAGTCTGGGGTGGGAAGTTTTGAATGTGGGATTCTCCTAAACAAGTCCCTCTGGATAGTACTGGTCGTCAGGGTTATTACCTATTGGAGAAGCAAATGACTCCTTCAGTCCAGTAGGGCCAGCTGTATTGCTCCCTGAATTCCGTGAATTCCCTTTGATAAAGGACAGGCAAGGACACCTTGGGCAGGGGAGACAGACCAGATGCTGAGTCCTGCTTTCAGAACTCGTTTCCTCGTTCCATTGCACGTCAATTTATTTGCTTCAAAATGCCTCATTTTCTTGAGCTCCTCCTACGTACATAGGCTAATACCTACCTAGCTACCTTAACAACTTAATGGTTCTAACACTGATGCACTACTAATCAGAGCAAGAAAGTGGATCATGGTGATCTATACCCATATTTTGAATTTACCTTAATTAAATGATAAGTTATTTTGATTCATTTCTGATAACTGAAAGGTTATTCACATATACAAGACTCTATTGTCCTTGTTCCCTTTTCCTCTTGAAACCCACAAATCTGCATGGTATTTTTGAAGAAGTTGGCTCTGAAAAAGACTTCTATATACTGTCATGGGGGTGACAAACCATGACTTGTGGGTCAAAACTGTCTACCACTTCATTAAATAAAGTTCTTATGGAAAAAAAGTCATGTCATTTGTTTTTGGATGCTTTTGTATATGACAAACATGGAGTTGAGTAGTTATGATAGAGACTGTGAGCCACAAATATAGCAAAAGTTTGCCTCCCTTGCCCCATAGGATATTTATATCTTTTTCCCCCCAAAAAAGATGTGTTTTTTATTTGAAAGGCAGAGTTAGGGAGGGACAGAGACAGAGATCTTCCATCCACTGGTTCACTCCCCAAATGACCTCAGCAACCTGGGCTGGGCCACCCTGAAGCACAGAGCCATGATCTCCATCCAGGTCTCCCAAGCGGATGTCAAAAGTCTAAGTATTCCAGTCATATGTTGCTGGTTTCCTAGGTGCATTAGGAATATGGGATGCTGGGGGTTGGTATTGTGGCACAAATTAAACTTACTGCCTGCAATGCCAGCATCCCTCATGGGCACCAGTTTGAGTCCTGGCTGCTTCACTTCCAGTCCAGCTCCCTGCTAATGGCCTGAGAAAGCAGCAGAAGATGGTTGAAGTCCTTGGGCCCCTTGTACCCATGTGGGAGACTCAAATGGAGTTCCAGCCTCCTGGTTTTGGCCTGGCCCAGCCCTATTATTGAGGTCGTTTGAAGAGTGAACCAGCAGATGGATGATTTCTGTTTCTCCTTCTCTCTGTGACTCTGCCTTTCAAATAAATAAATCTTTAAAATGTGGGATTCTAGGTGTTATATATTAATGTTAGCCATCGCAAAACACACCGGACACCGGAGTAAGGGAAAGGGTTTATTGGGGGGGGACACCCTACAGAACCCCGGAGTGAAGGGGCGGTGAAGGAAAAAGAGAGAGAAGGAGACTGCAAGAGAGAGAGAGACAGAGAGGAGGGAGAAGAAAGACGAGAGGAGGAGAGAAGCAAAGAGAGAGCAGGAGAGAAGGATCAAGAGAGAAGAGTCAAGAGAGCATGTGTTCAGGAACAGCCCTTTTAAAACTTTGCCTGAGGGCGGGCAGGGAAGCAGGAGCAGCGAATCCCATTAGGATGGGGGTGAAGCCTGGCTCAGGTAGCTGGGCTGTGCAGCCACCTGGCTAAAACTGCGCCAGTTTTCTAACACTGGGGTCACAGGCAGTGGCCTAACCTATGTGCCCTAATACCTGCTCCCTGTGGGATCCTTGTTAGAATGGAAATGTGATAGGTGATTTGCCCCAGTTGTTGCTGGTGTTCTGATGGAATAAAGGCCTTCTCCTGGATGTCCTGTGTCGCCTTATTTTATTTGCTATCCATTGTTCTGTCACCTGTCTTATTCCTCTTGGATCCTACCTGGGAATACAGACTTCTTCACTCCTGATAAATTGCCACCTTCATGTCCTTGTCCAGGCTAGCTACTAGGCACTGCTAACATTTTCACTTTTGGGCAACTGCTGTTCAGTGTTTTAGCTTTGTGCTTATTGCTGCTGACCATTAAATTTGCCATTGTGATAGGGCTTTTTCTGGCTCTAGGAAGAGAAGTGATTAGGTTATGTCATGTGGGAAGTCTTGGATATGTGGTCTGTGGGGAAATAAGGAAGCCGGCAAATCTCTGCAGACACACAGGCAGGCCACATGGCCCTGGAACGTCATTCATGACTGCTCAAAAGTCATCAGTTACTATAGAAGGTCAGTGGTAGCTTTCCATCCTGAGAGCTCCCCTAAGAGAGCTGATTGTGTCAGTTAATCTTTAGCCTATGTGGCATACCCTATTAGCATTCTTACAGGGTCATCTAATAACTGACAGTCACTCTTATGCCCATGTAAATATGTTTACTCTATTTGGGGGTCCACTCAGGAAGGGCCTGGAAAGCAGGGTTGAAACTTGGCAAATTATGATCAAGGAATCAAAATGTTCCTGTCTTTTTATTTTTAAATGTTTGAGAGGCGGAGAGCTTGCATTCGTGAGAGCAAGCACAGCCATCTCTGGTTCATTCTCCAAGTGCCAGCAATGGCCAGGACTGAGCCAGACTGAAACCTGGAGCTAGGAACTCATTCCAGGTCTCCTATGGGGATGGCAGTGACCTAACTACTTAAGCCATCACCTGCCCCTCCCAGGTTCTACATTAGCAGGAAGCTGAAATTGGGAGTGGACCTGGACTTGAACCTAGTTACTACAGTGTGACGCAGACATCTAAGCCACTAGGCCAAGTGTGTGTCCCACTTTGCCTTTTTTAAAGAATCATTTGTTTATTTTAAAGTCAGAGAGACAGAGATCTTCCATCCTCTGGTTCACTCCCCATATGGCTGCAACAGCTAGCACTTGGCCAGGCCAAAGCCAGGAGCCAGAAGTTTCATTTGGGTCTCCCACATGGGTAGCAGGGGTCCCAACACTTGGGCCATCTTCTGCTGCTTTTCCCAGGGAGCTAGATTGGAAGTGGAGCAGCCAGGATATGAACCAGTGTCCATATGGGATGCTGGTGTCACAGGCAGTGGTTTTACCTGCTATGTCACGATGCTGGCCCTGTAGCTTGTCTTTTTAGAAGGGGCTATGGGAATGGCAGGAACTTAGAATCATCTGGACTCTATTCCAGTGAAGTCATATTTCATCATTCCTCACAGAGTCCTAGCTAATGAATTCATCTTTTTGTAGGTGGGAGGGAAGCATTAGAGCTAGATATCCATCTGTCCTATGAACTGCCTGCTTTTGTCCAGAGAGTAGGGCAGCCACATATGGAACCTACCAGATCACACATGCCATTCAGACAGATATCCCTGGGAACATTCATTAGCAAAAATGCGTTGTTTGAAGGCTCAAGATCCTGGGCCGGCATTGTGGTGTAGTGGATAAAGCCCTGTGTGCAACGCTGGGGTGATGGAGGATCTCTGTTTCTCTGTCTCCTCTCTCTGTAACTTTCAAAATAAATAAATTTTTCTTTGGTGATCTCAAAACTCAGGTTTTCTGGTTCCCTTTGGAACTAGGGGTTTATGCTTGGAATATGAACTTGTTTCTGTGTGTAAATATGTATCAATTAGTGTGTATGTTTATTCTGTATAAGCTTTTATTGCTATTTGTTATCTCCCTCCCCTCTATATCTTTTCAGAAAGGGAAGCACTAAACAGAGGGGACTGAGAGACTGACCTAGGAAGAGTAGGAATTGCTGTTTTTAATCTTCTAGTAAAGCTGATAAGAGTTACATTCACTAGAGAGACCCCAGACTCTCCTCCTTGGCATCCCATCCCTTCTTGGGTGAAATATCGTCAAGCATAGTAACTAAAAGTATAATTTATTTCCCAGATTCACAACTTAATGATTATGGTCCTGAGCAAGTCCTTTATCTCTTTGTATTTGAGTTATCTATAACATGGATATAATAAAGATACTTACCGTAGAGTTTTGTGAGGACTAAATTAGAAAATAAACAAACATGACTTAAACAGTTAATAACATAGTAACTGTCTATTATTTTGTGTTAGGCTCTTTTTTTTTTTTTTCTAAAGATTTATCTATTTGAAAGGCAAGTTATGGAGAAGAGAGAGAAAGGGAGAGAGATCATCCATTCACTGGTTCACTCCCCAAATTGCCGCAACAGCCAGGACTGAGCCAGGCCAAAGCCAGGAGCCTGGAGCTTCATCTGGGTCTCCCACGTGGGTGACAGGGACCCAAGCACTTGGACCATCTTCAGCTGCTTTCCCTTGTCCTTTAAGCAGGGAGCTGGATCAGAAGTGGAGCAGTAGGGCCGGAGCTTTGGCACAGTCGGTTAAAGCCCTGGCCTGCAGTGTCACATTCTATATGGGCTCTGGTTTGAATCCTGGCTGCTCCACTTCGGCTCTCTGCTTATGGTCTGGGAAAGCAGTGGAAAATGACCCAAGTCCTTGGGCCCCCATACCCATGTGGGAGAACCAGAAGAAACTCCTGGCTTCAGATCGGCACAGCTCCAACCGTTGCAGCCATCTGGGGAGTGAACCAGTGGATGGAAGACCTCTTTCTCTGCTTCTGCCTCTGCCTCCCTGTAACTCTGCCTTTCAAATAAGTAAATAACAATAATAAAAAGGAGCATCTGGGACTCGAACTAGCTCCTGTATGGGATGCCGGCAAGGGCTTAACCTGCTATGTATGCTGCAATGCTGGTCTCTAGGCTCCGTTCTTAGTACCATAACCATTGACTCATTTAATCTTCATGATACATCTGTGAGGAACTTTATCGTCACTGCCTAATATTCATATTAGAAAACTGGGACCATGCAGCTAATAAGTATTATTATCATATAAAACCATTATATAAAATCAATGAAAATATTCTGGAGGTGGGAGTTTGGCCCGGCCATTAAGACAACTTTTCCCTATGTTAGAGTGCCTGGGTTCAATACCTGGCTCCATTCAGGACTCCAGTTTCCTGCTAGCACAAGTTGTGATGGCTAAATTATTGAGTTCCCTGCTCCCAGCTCTGGCCCTAGCAGGGGACTATTGGAAGCACTGAGGGCATAAACCTGCAGATAGGAGCTTGTGCTGCCTGTTTCTCAAATAAACACATTTTTAAATATACTGTGCTCAATAATGACATTTAATTTTTTTTCTCCTTTTGGGATGATATTTTGTTTCTTACTTGGAAGTGCTGGTTATACATTGTAGATCAGATTATACAATTATGAGAAGACAGAATACAATAAGTGCTTGCAAGCCTCAGCCTTTTTTCTTCTTTCTGCTATCTGAAACAATATAATGAATCCACTTGAATAAAGATAGATACTTTGTTCTTATCCAAATTTCTTCTGGTTCTATAGTCAAACGGTAACTATGTGATCAGAGAAATTTAAGTGGGAACATATGGAGGGTTCTTTAGGTCTATTTCACTATTAAGAAAAATGAAATCCTCTGTCTCGTCTTCTGTCTTTAGAAGAGAGGCCGTGAATTAATTCCCTTAAAGGGGAGTGGTGCCAAGAGGGCTAGTCTACAATAACCAGCAGAGAAGTGCTTAGAAGGTCCTGCTTTATCTGGTGACAGATTAATTTTTGTTTTAGGACTGATTTATTTTTTATTTTTACAAAAGATTTATTTATTTAAAAGGCAGAGTTACAGAGTGGGGGATATCTTGTATCCACTGGCTCACTCCCCAGTGGCAACAGCTGGAGCTTTTTCTGTTTCTCCCATGTGGGTACCGGGGCCCAAGCACTTGGGTCATCCTCTGCTGCTTTCCCAGGAGCATTAGCAGGGAGCTGGATTGGAAGTGGAGCAGCCAGGACTCGAACCGGCACCCATGTGGGATGCTGGCACCACATATAGCAGCTTAATCCACTATGCCACAGTGTAGGATGTTCTTCACAGCACCAAAGCAGTTGTGTAATGGGAATGGGTCACCGCCCCTACCACTGGGACCCTGCTGATGCTCAGAATATCTAGCCACTGACCATTCCTTTGTACATGTGCTTGCCTATTCAAAAAGAACTAACATGGTGAAACGGGGCACAGGGTTTTGTTGTACTGTTTCTAGGGTTACTTACCTGGCTGCCTGTTGTTCCTTAGGTGGGGAGTACTTATAAATATGAACTTCCCAAAGTTAACAGCCAGATTATTAATGGATGGCAAACTGGAGGTAGAAGGATTTTGCAGAGGAAGTACATTGACCTGGTTTTTCCACTGTTTCATCCAAAGCTCTGACTTCCTGAAGATCTGAAATGACAAGGATACAGGTTATATTTTATGTGATATAATCTGGGAACATTATGTGGGGCTTTAAGGCTAGGACATCTCTCAAAGCATGTTTTGAGATAAGCATAGTGTTGTCCCAGTATTCATTGGAGGTTGGTTCCTGGACCAAAATACCAAATATGAAAATCTGTGGATGCTCAAATTCCTTATATCAAATGGCATAGTGTTTGCATGTAATTTATGCATATCCCCTCATGTACTTTTTTTTTTCAGATTTATTTTATTTTTATTTGAAAGACAGAATTACAGAGAGAGGTAGAGACAGAGAGAGAGGTCTTCCATTCGCTGGTTCACTCCCCAGATGGCCACAACAACCGGAGCTGCGCTGATCCAAAGTCAGGAGCCAGGAGCTTCCTCCAAGTCTTCCACGTGTGGGGGGAGCAACTGGGACTAGACTGTTACTGGAATTAAGACTTATTTTATGCATCTGCTCTCCCACAATATGGCGCTGGGAGAGGAGGAAACAGCTTCTACACAGCTGCCTCCAGTTCAACCAATAAACAGCAGGACCTGCTCCTGATTGCAGGAGAGCAGCGTACTCAGCGTGTGGGTAGCAGAGTTGGGATTGGTGGAAGAGGACTAGAAAGGAGGAGAGAGACAACATGCACCAGGAACATCTAAGGGGAACACCTGTGCAGCCCCCGAGAGAGCCGGCCAGCGGTGTGCCGCTCCCCCGCGGAAGTGGGGAAAGTGGCAGGGGGAACCGCCCTTCCACGGAGGTGGAAGGGTCAGTAGCCAACCCGGGAAGAACCAGCAGCAAACCCGGGGAGGGCCGAGCAGACAAAAGAACAGCGCAGGGTCCTGTGTCGTTCCTCCACGAAGAGGGGGAGCGACACACGTGGGTGTAGGGGCCCAAGGATTTGGACCATCCTCCACTGCTATCCCAGGCCATAGCAGAGAGCTGGGTCGGAAGAGGAGCAGCCGGGACTCGAACTGGTGCCCATATGGGATGCCGGCACCTCAGGTCAGGTGTTAACCCGCTGCTCCACAGCGCCTGCCTCCCCTCATGTACTTTATATCATCTCTAGAGTACTTCTAATATCAAATACAATGTATCTTCTTTGTAAAATAGTTGCTAAACTGCATTGTTCAGGGAGTATATTAAGGAAAAAGTCTAGGGGCCAGCACAGTGATATAGTCCCATAGGGGCACCAGTTCAAGTCCCGGCTGCTTCACTTCCAATCCAGCTCTCTGCTATGGCCTGGGAAAGCAGTAGAAGATGACCCAGCTGCTTGGGCCCCTGCCAGCCACGTAGGAGACTGGAGAAAGCTGGTTCAGCTCAGCTCCAGCCATTGCAACCATTTGGGGAGTAAACCAGAGGATGAAAGACCTCTCTCTCTCCCTCTATATTCTGCCTTTCAAATCAATAAACTAATTAAAAAAAAAAAAACTCAATGAGCATCATTACTTAAAAAAAAAAGAGTCCAATATGGGAGCCTGTTTGAGTCCTGAGTGCTCCACTGTTAATGTTAAGCTCCCTGTTAATGTGCCTGGGAAATCAACAAAGTAAGGCTTAAGTGCTTGGGCCCCTGCTACCCCCATGGGAGACTTGGATGGAGCTCCAGGCTTTTAGCTTTGACCTGGCCCAGCCCTGGCTGTTGTAGCCATTTGGAGAGTAGACCAGCAGATGGAAGCGTAGGTGCACATGCTCTCTCTCTCTTTCCCTCTCCCCTTCTCTCTTCCATCCCTCCCCCTGTCTCTCTCTTTGTAACTCTACCTTTGAAATGAATAAATCTTAATAAAAAAGGAAAAAAGGATGTACATGTATAGTTCAGATAGATTTTTTTCCTGAGTATATATTACTATTTTATCTGTTCTACTTAATATGACTGGTTTAGATCTGTAATTGATGCACAGTTATTCTTAAGTGTTGAAAATTAACTGAAATGTGATCCCTGTTGAACATGGTGGTGGGAATGGGAGAGGGAAGAGATGTATAATTTGGGACATGCTCAGGCTGACTTGCCCCAAGTGGTGGAGTTGGAAGCATACCAGGGGATTCCAATTCAATCCCATCGAGGTGGCATGTACCAATGCCATCTCACTGTTCCAGGTGATCAGTTTCAGTTCACAGTAGGTCATGGTGAAGGGACTGGGAGTCAAAGGGAGCACATAGACAAGTCTAGTACCTGCTAACGCTAACTGATGGAGTAAATAAAGGGGAGAGTGATCCAACATGGGAAGTGAGATACTCAGCAGACTCATAGAATGGCAGATGTCCTAAATAGCACTCTGGCCTCAGAATCAGCCCTAAAGGCATTCGGAGCTGGCTGAAAAGCTCATGAGAGTATTTCAGGCATGGAAAGCCAAGACACTCTGGCAAAAGATCTCTGCGAGTGAGATCCCAGTGGAAAGAACAGGTCATCAAAGAAGGAGGTACCTTTCTCTGAAGGGAGGAGAGAACCTCCACTTTCTTTTTTTTTTTTTTTTTTTTTTTTTTCAAAAGGGATCACATATTTATTACTGAACCAGCCCACTGGTCACAGCCCTAATCAAACATGTCCAGCTGTCCAGATGATGGTGACATCTTCAACTTGATGTGGTGATAGTGACGTTGTGACATTGAGACAGAAGAAATGAGCACGCCATTCAAGTGCAATTCCTTATAGACCCAGCTTGGTTCTTCTCCAATGTCTCCTCTTGGAGTTATACCTGATTTTATTACCAGTTTTCATCCGAATCCATTGCGGAATGGGGCGGTTTTGTTTTTGTTTTTTGGCCAGGAACCTCTTGATTCTGAAGGTCTTGTGAGAAGACATGGCGAGGAAGAATCAGGGACACCCACCACGATGGCGGAGGAAAGGAGAAAGGAAGCAGAACCTCCACTTTCACTATGACCTGTCTAAACAAGATAAGAGTCGGAGAACTCAGAGGGCTTCCATAGCCTTGGAAACTCATGACTGGAGCATAGGGAGATTACTGATGCCATAGACAGGAGTGTCAATTGGTAAAGTCAACAACAGGAGTCACTGTGCACTTACTCCTCATGTAGGATCTCTATCCTTAATGTGCTATACATTGAGATTTAATGCTATAACGAGTACTCAAACAATATATTTCACTTTGTGTTTCTATGGGGGTGCAAACTGTTGAAATCCTTACTTAATGCATACTAAACTGATCCTCTGTAAAAAAAAAAAAAAAAAAAAAGAAATTATCAATTCCCAACTTGACTCTCACTGGGATTAAACATGACAATAGGTCTGCTCTGATTTCATCATCATTTAAAAAAAATCATCTATTATATTTCACTTTATGTTTCTGTGTGGGTGCAAACTGTTGAAATCCATACTTAATGTATACTAAGCTGATCTTCTGTATATTAAGATAATCGAAAATGAATCTTGATGTGAATGGAAGGGGAGAGGGAGTGGGAAAGGGGAGGGTTGTGGGTGGGAGGGACGGTATGGGGGGGAAGCCATTGTAATCCATAAGTCGTACTTTGGAAATTTATATGCATTAAATAAAAGTTTAAAAAAAAAAACTAAAAAAAAAATTACTATTTTAGAGAGGGAGAGAAAATTGAAAAAGAGAGCTTCCATCTGCTAATTTACTCCCCAGATGCCTTCAATAGCCAGGCTGGCCCAGACCCAAGATGGGAGCCAGGATCACTATCTAGGACTCCCCCTTGGGTGGCAGGCACTCATAACTTGAGATCTCACCTGTTGCCTCCCAGGATATGTGTTAGCAGGAAACTGGAGTCATGAGCTAGAGCTGGGTATCAAAACTAGGCACTCTGAGATGGGACATGGGCATCTTAATTGGCATCGTAACTGCTAGGCTAAATGCCCATCCTTTTATTTTTAATATTTTTGACTGGCTATTGGTTGAATTGGTGGATATAGAACCTGTGGATATAAGGGACAACTGAAAAGCTTAATGCATAGTTCAAGTGTCAACTCTGTTCTGAAGATTTCTTTAATTTGTTTCATTTTGCTCCTCATTCAGATTCTACAATATACTGGCAATAAACTATTTATTGACTCTGTGGTCTCTTTGTGCAATTATGTGGTAAATTTGGTGTGGTAAATTAAAACCAAGACAGTGTTTTAAATGTTTTTCAGACCTCTCATAGTACTCCGTGCAATGATAACTTCTTGTTAGGAAAACAGCAAATGCTTTTTTTTAAAAAAAAAAAAAAAGATTTATTTTATTTATTTGAAGGACAGAGATGCAGAGAGAGAGAGAGAGAGAGAGAGAGAGAGAGAGATCGAGAGAGAGAGATCTTGCATCTGCTGGTTCACTCCCCAAATGGCTGCGATGGCTGGAGCTGTGCTGATCCAAAGCCAGGAGCTTCCTCCAGTTCTCCCACGTGGGAGCAGGGGTCCAAGGACTTGGCCATCTTCCGCTACTTTCCCAAGCCACAGCAGAGAGCTGAATTGGAAGTGGAGTGGCTGGGACTCGAAGCAGCGCCCAATGGGTTGTTGGCACTGCAGGCAGTGACTTTACCTGTTATACCAAAGTGCCAGCCCCAAGCAAATACTTCTTAAGGTTAAGAGACCCCTACCTTCTATTTTTAAAGACTGATTTCTTTAAAAATAATTGCTTTTCCTTCTCTCCATTTTGTATGGCATAGTTTTCAGTTGGTTTTGTTCATGTTTGCCTGTGTTTCAAAATTCCTGTTGTTGTTTCTTCCTCCTCTTGTTCCTTGGGAATTGTTTAAATACATACATGAACATGGGAAATGAATCTCTGTAGCTCACATTATAGACTGGAGACATGGGTTGACATTTGGCACAGCAGTTAAATTGCCACTTGGGGAAACCTGCGTCCTGTATCAGGGAGTGCCTGGATTTAAATCCTGGCTACCCTGCTTCTGAACCAGCCTCTTGCCAGTGTACACCCTGGGAGACGGCAGGTGATGATTCAAGTACTTGGGTCCCTGCCACCACCTGGGAGACCTGCATGGAGTTTTGGGCCCCTGGCTTTGATCCAGTCCAATTCTGGAAGTTGCAGACATTTTAGGAGTGAACCAGTATATGGAATACCTCTGTCTTTAAAATTAAAATAAATAAAAATTTTAAAAATAAATAAAATAGAGATAGCAAATGGGAACTCTAGATTCATCCTTCAAAGTCAAGTAGTTTTTTTTTTTTTTTTTCCTGGAGAAATCTCCGGAAGACTAAGTACATTATCTGGTCTGTACTGGGGTCAATGCCCAAACTATGTTGGTTAACTCCCATCTAGGCTTACTGTGAGAACAGACATGTCTGTAAACATTTACTGGGTAAAGACCTAAGGATGAATGACCTACAGTGGGACTGAAGGAACAGCTCTGAATTTACCTGACATTTATGAAGATTGGAAGGTATTTCCTTGACATTCTGTGGGAGTAGGTTTGCAATGTTGGCACAGATGAGGATTGCTTTCTCTCACTAGTTTGCATTTCAAATAAACTGTTGAGTAGACAGTGACTTAAATTTGAGTACTTAATGAGCAGGGCTGTAGCGTGCTTTTCTCACAAAATTAAATTTAAAACCTTAATTTGTTAATATCTAATACTTAGCTAGCCATTAAATTTTAATTATTTCTGTCTAAGCAAAAACAAATACTGTACTTGGTAGGTGGTTGGCCTAGCAGTTGAGATACTGCCTGGGACATCTGTATCCCATATCAGAGTTCATGGGTTCAAATCTGGCTCTGATCCCAGTTCTAGCTTCCTGCTAAGGCAGACCCTGGGAGACAGCAAACAGGCATTGGCTCAAGTAGTTGTCCCTGCCACCCATCTGGGAGACCCATGTTTAGTTCCTGGCTCCTGGCTTTGGTCCAGCTCAACCTCAGCCATTGTGGACTTTTTTTTAAAATAGAAAGTTTTTATTTAATAAATATTAATTTCATAGGTACAACTTTTGGATTGTAGCGGTTCTTCCCCCTATACCTACCCTCCCACCCCCAAACCATCCTACCTCCTCCCTCTCCCATCCCATTCTTCATTAAGATTCATTTTTAATTATCTTTATATACAAAAGATCAATGCTATACTAAGATTTCAACAGTTTGTACCCACACAGACACACAAAGCATAATGTTCTGTTTGAAGACTAGTTTTACCATTAATTCTTATAGTGCAACTCATTAAGGACAGAGGTCCTACATGGGGAACAAGTGCACAGTGACTTCTGTTGTTGATTTAACAATTGACACTCTTATTTATGACATCAGTGATCACCCAAGGCTCTTGTCATGAGCTACCAAGGCTATGGAAGCCTCTTGTGTCCACAAACTCTGATATTATTTAGACAGGGCCATAGTCAAAGTGGAAGTTCTCTCCTCCCTTCAAAGAAAGGTACCTTCTTCTTTAACGGCCCCTTCTTTCTACCAGGATCTCATTCACAGAGATCTTTCATTTAGGTCATTTTTTGCCACAGTATCTTGGCTTTTCATGCCTGAAATGCTCTCATGGGCTTTTTAGCCAGATCCTAATGCCTTAAGGGCTGATTCTGAGGCCAGAGTGTTATTTAGGGCATTTGACATTTTATGAATCTGCCGTGTGCCCTGTTTCCCATGTTTGATCATTCTCTCCTTTTTAATTCTTTTTTTTTTTTGGACAGGCAGAGTTAGAGAGAGAGGGAGAGAGAGGGAGACAGACAGAAAGAAAGGTCTTCCTTCCATTGGTTCACCCCCCAAATGGCTGTTATGGCCAGCACGCTGCGCTGATCCGAAGCCAGGAGCCTGGTGCTTTTTCCTGGTCTCCCATGTGGGTGCAGGGCCCAAAGACTTGGGCCATCCTCCACTGCCTTCCCTGGCCACAGCAGAGAGCTGGACTGGAAGAGGAGCAACTGTGACAGAATCCGGTGCCCAAACCGGGACTAGAACCCGGGGTACCAGTGCCGCAAGTGGAAGATTAGCCTAGTGAGCTGCTGCGCCAGCCTCCTTTTTAATTCTATCGATCTGAAGCCAGGAGCCTGGAGCTTCCTCCAGGTCTCCCACATGGGTATAGGAGCCCAAGGACTTGGGACATCTTCCACTACTTCCCAGGCCGTAGCAGAGAGCTGAATCAGAAGTGGAGCAGCCGAGACTTGAACTGGTGCCCATATGAATGCCAGCACCACAGGTGGCAGCTTTACCTGCTACGCCACAATGCCAACCCCAAGAAAGAATTTTAATTATTTATTTATCATAAAAGTTTGTTGAAGGGGTTTAGAAAATTTTTTTAATAAGTTAAAACTTGTTCCAAATAAATTGGACTATATTAAGGATGGTATCTATATTCATGTATCTTTTCCAGAATAAGTGCATTATTTTGTTATACGTTATAGTATTTTTATACTTTATTGTTATTATATTTTTTCCATTTGTATCCATAAGGACAACTCGAAAGAGTCATCTTTCTCTCTGACCCTTAAGTTATATGAGGGTACCTGAGAGAATGGGGAATCTTTTTGAATGGTCCTTATACATGCAAATGAAAAAAAATTCTGTGTGTGTAATAAAACATGTTTTTACTTTGTGCCAAACATTATTTTAAAGCTTCACATGTGTTAATATAGCCAGTCCTTTTAAAGACCCTGTGAAGCTTGGGCCAGGGTGAGGGGGCTGGTTGGGGGTGTGTTTGTGCACAGCTGACAGCTGAGCAGGTTAAGTCCAAATCCCCTGTGGAAGTACTGAATCCCATATGGGAGTGCTATTTGACTCTCGAGTCTCAGCTCCTCCGCTTCTGATCCAGAGTCCTCCCAATGCACCCGAAAAGGCAGTGGGTAATGGCCCAAGTATTGGGTTCCCACCACTCACATGGGAGGCCCAGATGGAATTCCTGGCTCCAGGCTTCAGCCCCAGCTGCTGTGGGTATCTGGGAAGTGAACCAGGAGATGGGAGATGTCTCTCATTGTCTTTCCCTCTCTATGTCACTCAGCCTTTCAAATAAATAAAGATCTGTAAGGTATAGGAGCTATTTTTATCTCCATTTCATAAATGAGGCAACTGAAATAAGTTTACTTGCATGAAAGAGCCAAGTTTGGAACCTAGACAGCTCCAAAAGCTGTCTTCTAGTGTAACTGTTTATAGGAAATGATAAATCATTCTAAGTCATTTCCCCAACTAAGTTAAGTCCTCATTAAATTGTATATTTTTACATGACTGCTCTGTCTTCAACTAAGGCATTCTAATTTTTTTTTTAAGATTTTTTATTTATTTGAAAGGTAGAGTTACAGAGAGAGGGAGAGATGGAGAGAAAGGTCTTCTATCCCCTGGTTCACACCCCAAATGGCCACAATAGCTGGAGCTGAGCTGATCCAGAGCCAGGAGGTTCTTCTGGGTTTCCCACACGGGTGGAGAGGCCCAAGCATGGGTGTCTTCTACTGCTTTCACAGGTCAACTAAGGCATTCTGAACCCTGCTTTTCTATACCACTATAGCAAGTTCAGAGACAGGATGGGTTAATAGAGCCACAGATGGTATTAACCTTGTCTCAGCATCTATGGGTGATAAAAAGTCTAATTACAGTTCTGGGTTACTTAAGGTTTTCCCAAGTAACTAATAGCGTTAGTGAAACCATATGTTTGAACAGTTTCCAGAAGTTGTCAGGAATCATTTTCCAGTTTACAGATTCCTGCTAATGGAGTTATGTTTTAGTTCCAGTGTTTTTTTTTTTTTTTAATACTAAATTCTTTTGACCTTGAAATACATTTGTAGTTATCCCTCATGCAACATTCTGGTAACTGCATTTGAAATTAATGTTTCATTATTTTGAATCCTTTCTCATCCTAAAATGAAGTCATGTGGGACTTTTTTGTTATTAGTCTACTTGGGATTGGGAAGATAATATAAACAGTCATTATGTCATTCCCGAGGGTCAGCGCTGTGTGTGTGTTGGGTAAAGCCACTCCCTGCAGTGCTGGCGTCCCATGTGGGTACTGCTTTGAGTCCTGGCTGCTCCACTTCTCATCCAGCTCTCTGCTAATGCACCTGGGAAAACAGTGGAGGATGCCCCAAGTGCTTGGGCCCCTGCACCCATGTGGGAGACCCAGAAGAAGCTCCTGGCTTTGAATCTGCCTAGCCCCAACCGTTTGTGGCTATTTGGGGAGTGAACCAGTGAATGGAAGAGATCTCTCTTTCTCTCTCCCTCTCTCTCTCACTTTACCTTTCAAAATAAATAAATATTTTTTAAATAAATTTCCATGTGTCTGATAATGTGGCTGTCTCAAGTAATCAGGGAAGTCTATCCCTTAAGATTCATCTTACTGCATTTGGTTTTTTGAACTCTTTTTTTTTAAAGATTTTATTTATTTATTTGCAACTCAGGCATCTTATTTGCCATCTGTGTGTTTTCATTGGTAAGTATCTGTTCAGATCCTTTGCTCATTTTTTAAAAAGATTTATTTATTGGACAGAGTTAGAGAGAGGTAGAAAGAGAGAGAGAGGTCATCCATCCACTGGATTACTCTTCAAATGTCTGCAATGGCCAGAGCTGAGCTGATCCAAAGCCAGGAGCCAGGAGCTTCTTCTGGTCTCCCATGTGGGTGCAGGGGCCTAAGCATTTTGGCCATCTTCCGCTGCTTTCCCAGGCACATTAGCAGGGAGCTGGATCAGAAGTGGAGCAGGAGCCAGCTCTGTGGCGTAGTGGGTAAAGGTGCCACCAGCAGTGCCGGCATCCCATAGGAGCACCGGTTGGAGTTCCAGCTGCTCCACTTTCAATTCAGCTCTCTGCTATGGCCCGGAAAGCAGAAGACAGCCCAAGTCCTTGGGCCCCTGCACCCACGTGGGAGATCCAGGAGAAGCTCCTGGTTCCTGGCTTTGGATCAGCCTAGCCCCGGCCATTGGGGCCAACTGGAGAGTGAAGCAGTGGATGGAAGACCTCTCTCTATTACCTCTTTCTGCATATGCCTCTCTGTAATTCTGCCTTTCAAATAAATAATTAAATAATAAATAAATAAATAAATAAATCTATCTTTTTAAAAAAATAATGTCTGCTTAAAAAATGAAGCAGCTGGGACTCAAAGTAGTGCCCATATGGGACACCAGCGCTGCAGGCCTGGGCTTTAACCTGCTGCACCAGGTGCCGACCCCCTTTTTTGTTAATTTTTGAATTGGTTTGTCCACTTTCTTGTTGAGTTTTAAGAGTTCTTTATATATTTTGGATAATAGGCCTTTTTATAAGAAATGTGTTTTGTAAATATTTTCTCAATCTATGGCCCATCTAATGTTTTTGAAAACTTAATTGTTTTTATTTATTTGAAAGAGAGAGATGGAAACTGAGACTTTGGTTCCAATCTACTGACTCACTCCTTAAATATTGTAGAACAGCTAGGACTCAGCCACGCTGGAACCAGGAGCCAGGAACTCCATCCAGGTCTCCCAAGGGGGTGACAGGGTCTCAGTACTGGAGCCTCATCTGCTGCCTACACACGTTAGTAGGAAGCTAGATTAGAAGCAGAGGTGGAGGTGGGATTCTACCCTAGGCTTGAACTCAAATATCAGATTCAGGCATCCCAAGCAGCAGCTTAACCCACTGCACCATAATGCCTGCCTTTCAAAACGCTAAGGCTGATTTTTTTTTTTTCCGCACCAAGGAAGTTACAATGACCTAAGCCTCACAGTTCTTGAAGAATGTTATATGCATCTTAAACAGTTTCCACCAGTCTTAGGTTTGGTGTCTAGTGGTTTTGCCTGTTGACATCTTTTCTATCCAGTGAAAATGGCATTTTCAACGTTATTTTCATGAAACCTTCAGGCAGTTACTTGAATTTAGATAAAGACAAGGACAAAGCAACATTCTGTTGTTTTTCTCACAGTTCATACTGAGCTCATTCTCCTAAGCTGTGCAGACTGTGGAAAGAAATAACCCTTATATCTAGATGGTGGCCTTGCTCTGTGTGCACCTGCTTCTTGGGCACTAGAAAGAAAGGTGGAGTTTTATTAAAGATACTCCACCTAGTAAATGGATGACAGCCAACCTAAATGGTCTAACGAAGAGAAATACTCACATACTACCCATTCTTCAATCTCTGGAGATTTCACCCTGACAGATTTCAGGGAATAAAAAACAATCTTGCCCAATTTTCAGCTTTTCTAATAAAGAGTTAACAAATGGAGAGAATTACAGGGGAGATTGTGGAGGGAGTGGGACTTGTACAATGTCCAAGTCTTTCACTGCCCACTGTGTTCTTTTGGCCCTGTACCTGAATGAATACTGGATGCATTAAAAAACAGATAATTCACTATCCAAGAAGCACTATTGCAACTGCTAAAACATAGAGCAGGTAATACAGTCTTGAGGTAGCAGCTCTTTTTATCCCCAGGTACGTGTATTATCTCAGAAGTCACAACAAACCTGTAGTATAGATACAAAATATTCATTTTATGGCTACAGAAACTGAGTCTCCCAAGAGTTGAGTAACTTGCCCAATATTATATAGCAGGACTGGGAAACATCTGGTTCACAGGCCATACAAGGCCCACAGAATCATTTTTTGTCTGTCCCTGCCAAGGCAAATACAGGCAGGACTTGAAATTCAAAAAATCTATTGCAAGCTAATTATTTTTTAAAGATTTATTTATTTGAAAGTGTTACCAAGAGAAAGAGGAGAGACAGAGAAAGAGATATTCTATCTGCTGGCTCACTCCCCAAATGACCTCAATGGCTGGAAAGGGCTTCTTTCCCAGGCAATAGCAGGGAGCTGGATTGGAAGTGGATCAACCAGGACTCAAACTGGTGCCTCTCTGGGATGCTGGCACTACAGACAGTGTTTTTTTTTTTATTGTTTTAAATTTTATTTTATTTATTTGATATTTGACAGAGCTACAGAGGAGGTAGACACAGACACACACACACACAAATGTCTTCCATCTGCTGGTTCACTCCCCAAATGGCTGCAATGGCCGGAGTTGAGCCGATCTGAAGCCAGGAGCCAGGAGCTTCTTCCAGGTCTCCCACACGGGTGCAGGGGTCCAAGGACTCGAGCCATCTTCCACTGCTTTCCCAGGCCACAGCAGAGAGCTGGATCAGAAGTGGAGCAGCTGGGACTTGAACTGGTGCCCATATGGGATACCGGCACTGCAGGCCAGAGCTTTAAACCACTGCACCACAGCGCCGGCCCCCAGACAGTGGTTTAACATTGCGCCACAGTGCTGGCCCAGACCAGTTTTTAAGTGGATGATTTACAGTCTGCAAATGATGTTACAAGTGTCCAAATGGCCTTGACAGAAGAAAGGTTCATACAGCTTTTTTTTTTTTTTTTTTGGCAGGCAGAGTGGACAGTGAGAGAGAGAGAGAGAGAGAGAGAGACAGAGAGAAAGGTCTTCCCTTTGCCGTTGGTTCACCCTCCAATGGCTGCCGCGGCCGGCGCACTGTGGCCGGCGCACCGCGCTGATCCGATGGCAGGAGCCAGGTACTTCTCCTCGTCTCCCATGGGGTGCAGGGCCCAAGGACTTGGGCCATCCTCCACTGCACTCCCTGGCCACAGCATAGAACTGGCCTGGAAGAGGGGCAACCGGGACAGAATCCGGTGCCCCGACCGGGACTAGAACCCGGTGTGCCGGCGCCGCAGGTGGAGGATTAGCCTAGTGAGCTGCGGCGCTGGCCGTCATACAGCTTTGAAGTGTGAGAACCCTACTACAAAGTGGAGCCACATCAGGTAATTCACAGAATTGAAGGGAAAGTTGAAAAATGAGTAGGAAAGCAAGGGACCCTGGGTAGCAGAGACCCCAGACAAAGCCATGTCACAAAATAGTCTAATTTGAGCACCACATCTGGCATTTCTACCACTGTAATGTGACTCTGGGTGCCACCATAAAGAATATATCAATGATTACTTTGTGTCTCTTTTAGAAATGAAGTGGAGGCTGGCTCCGCGGCTCAATAGGCTAATCCTCTGCCTGCGGTGCCAGCACACCGGGTTCTAGTCCCAGTCAGGGGGCCGGATTCTGTCCCAGTTGCCCCTCTTCCAGGCCAGCTCTCTGCTGTGGCCCGGGAGTGCAGTGGAGGATGGCCCAAGTCCTTGGGCCCTGCACCCCATGGGAGACGAGGAGAAGCACCTGGCTCCTGGCTTCAGCAGCAGCCACTGGGAGGTGAACCAACGGAAAAGGAAGACCTTTCTTATATTTCTTTTTTTATTATTTTTAAATTTTATTTATTTATTTTTATTTTTTAGACAGGCAGAGGGACAGTGAAAGAGAGAGACAGAGAGAAAGGTCTTCCTTTGCTGCGGCTAGCGCACCGTGCTGATTCGATGGCAGGAGCCAGGTACTTCTCCTGGTCTCCCATGGGGTGCAGGGCCCAAGCACTTGGGCCATCCTCCACTGCACTCCCTGACCACAGCAGAGAGCTGGCCTGGAAGAGGGGCAACCGGGACAGAATCCGGTGCCCCGACTGGTATTAGAACCCGGTGTGCCGGCATGCAAGGCGGAGGATTAGCCTGTTGAGCCACGGTCCCGGCCAGGAAGACCTTTCACTCTGTCTCTCTCTCGCTGTCCACTCTGCCTGTCAAAAAAAAAAAAAAAAAGAAGAAGAAGGAAGGAAGAAATGAAGTGGAAGTATCTGTGTGGTTAATGTGCTTCATTGCATGTGCTGGTGTGGTAGCTGCCAGGAGTAGAGAGGAGTGTCTGGCCTGATTGGCCTCTGTCCCAGCGAGCCTGACATAATCAGAAGTTCCCTTCAAACTGGAAGATAATCTGGATGCTGGGCATCGGCAATACAAAGGGTAAACGTCTACCACCCAGCCGCGGCATGCAGATATGGCATTCTGCTGAGGACTTGTTGAGTGGGAAAGCCTGGCTGGGTTTTCCTGAGACCAGGATCTGCCCCATAGAATTCAGTGGGACTTCCAGGCAGTACACAAAATGCAGCAGTTTTCACAGGAGGACCTTTGGCTGTTTCTGGTTCATCACGGAGGTAAATGGCTGACAGAACCAGTTAGCTGTTAGGTTCATTCTGAGGAGGGAGCATGTAGAAAATAGACTCACAGGGAAAACCCTTTGTTTCCAGGCCCAGAGTGGTATCTCAAAATCCCAAGTTTGTATGATACTGGCAGTGTTTCACTGTAGCTTTATCTGATTAACCATATTAAACATTGCTTTTGGAAAGGGAAGTTATTTCACTTGCGTGTCTTTGCCCTTCTCCTAGATCTCTTGGCCTTCACACTAGGGACCATATAGTTTTTGTATCTTTAGTATCTTGTATTATGCCCAGCATAGAGTAGGCACTTTTAAAAATACTTGAATGTTTGACTTACTGGATTTTCTGAAGCTATCTTTCTCTGAAGCTGAATTGACTATTGTAAAATGGTGGGGAATTTGTAATCACATATGTTTTAAAATCTTACGATTTTTAAAAATTAAAGTAGTAATTCTAATAGCCCTTATTTTCCTGCTAGACTATGGTCTTTTTAACTGTTGAACTTTTTATCAAGTAAAGCCATTAAGCTTTTGACTACAATGTCAATTTAAGCACATTATCTCAAAAAATTAAGCTATTAAGTTAAAAAGGCTGTAAAAAAGTAATAAAAACTCAAAAGTAATAATTCTAAATCTGCCAGCAAAAGCAGGACCACAGTGACACGTGCTCTGCTCCTGTTGTTCCAGGTGTTCCGGGACCTGGGGGCTGAAGTACTCAGTGGAGCTACCAAAGGCTACAACATATGCCTTTTTGCCTATGGCCAAACAGGCTCTGGGAAGACATACACCATGCTGGGGACCCCAGTGAGTATGGTATTGTAACGAGCCCTCTTTCTAATGCCTCAGCAAGCCTAGATCTTGTGCTGTCCTCACCCCCGTGGGGTGGAATGTGATTTCCACAGAGTGAGTCTGCTTCATCAAGATGTAGTGAGCCCTCTTCTGTATTAAGAATGAGTTTTCAGCACTTCACTGAAATGTACACTTTGAATAATGAGTACTTTTTTATTAAAACCTGAAGGGCCTGAGGGTTTACCTCTCTGATGAAGCAGTCTTTGTCAGTGTTACTGAATGTCTCATAGTATTTCCAGGGTCATCACTTGAAATTTTTTTTAAGATGTATTTTTGTATTTGAAAGAGTTAGAGAGAGAGAGATCTTCCATCTGTTGATTCACTCCTGAAGTGGCTGCAAGATCCAGGAGCTTCGTCCAGGTATCCTACGTGAATGGTGGGGCCTAAACATTTAGGCTATCTTCTGCTTTTCCTAGGCCATTAGCAGGCAGCTGAATCAGAAGTGGAGCAGCCAGGATATGAACTGGCACCCATGTGAGATTGCAGCATTGCAGGTGGTGGCTTTACCTATATACTACAATGCCGCCCCCATTATTTGAAAATTTTTAACACCTTGATTAGGGACAAGATTTAGCTTGAGCTTTAAATGCTGGCCTGGACTATGTGGAGTTGTTGTTGTGGTCGTGAAATCAGACATGACCCCCTAAAATTTATACAAAAATGTGGCCCCTTAGAGTTCCCCAGAATTGCTATCTGGGATGCCACATGTGCTATCGGAATTTGGGGTGCCATACGATTTCACCATATGCTTACTAATAAGTCCCCGATATTAGAAAGCCCAAGAGGGTTCTTGCCGAATATTTGGAGAAGAATTCTAAATACCTGCACAGACAATCGAGGCAGCATGGTACATTTAAAGCTTTATTTAGTGAGAAAGATGCATAGGAGAGTGAGAGCTTTATTAAGAGAAAGAGGTAAATTTTGGTTCATATCGAGCACCAGGAACCAGCCACATGGATGAGCATCTAGGCCAGGAAGCCTAGAGCACATGCCCGAAGGCCATGTGCCCTGGAGGCGCAGGGCTACAGGAAGCCTCCTCCTGGCAAGAGGCCAGGGAAGAGGAGGAGGCCTGGATACATCATGTCCTAGGCTTTTAACCCACTACCAAAGGGGTGTGGTTGGCACCCAGGTGTAGCCAGGTAGGGGGATGAGGTCACACAGGGGCGTGGTGAAGGTATCAGGGCGTGAAGTCACATAGGGGTGTGGCAAAGGCGTGTTCTTCCAGTTTCACAAATCTAATCAATTTTAGCCTGTATGCCTGCCTATTTCAGCTGAAGTTGGAAGCTCACAGGTTAGATCCATATATTAAAAGAAAGCAGGAGAAGCAGTTACTAGGCTATGAGCTGTAAAAATATTAGGGGCCTGGCACTGTGGAGTACTGTGCAAAGCTGCCACCTGCAGCACTGGCATCCCATATGGGTGCCCATTCCAGTCCTGGCTGCTCCACTTCTGATCCAGCTTCCTGTTAATGGCCTTGGAAAGCAGTGGAAGATGGCCCAAGTACTTGGGCCCCTGCACCCTCGAGGGAGATCTGGAAAAGGCTTCTGGCTTCGGATCAACCAGCTCCAGACATTGTGACCACTGGGGAAGTGAACCAGTGGATGGAAGATCTCTGCCTCTCCCACTCTTTCTGTAACTCTACCTTTCAAATAAATAAATACATCTTTAAGAAATTTATGATTTAATGCAAGCCTTCCTTTATCACAGAAAATTAGGAAGGCAGAGTTCCTTATGTATACTTTGTTGTAGGTTTAGAAGTATCATGGTGAGGTGAATTGGTGGAGTAGATGACCCATCTACTAACACCACACATGGACATTGTGTAGGACACTATTACTCCTGGAAGATTATCTGCTGCCTTGGGCCCAACTCCTTGTCTACTTTTTCTCTGTTCAATGTGATGTCACATATTTAAAATTAGTAAAAGAAATTTCCTACTCAAACAGGTAGAGCCTTTACTTGAATGCACATTAACAGTGGGTACATGATGGAGAAAGAAGCCAGTTTTATCTAAACGTATTTTGAACACCCGTGTATTCTAGTTCCCCCATGTGTAGAGTTAGGAGGTAGGAGGTCTAAAAGGGACCACATTAGTAAAATTGGTTTATCCAAGAAGGATGTAACCTTCATTGCATGAAAGCAGCTATGCAACTGAACATGAGCTTGAGGGTTTCCAGTTGATCCTTTCCTCTATTCCTTCTGGTGGTGATGACCTGCCTCTCCCATGAGTGTTTCTTAAGGGCACTGGCACACAGAATTTTTTATACCCCCAGAGGAAATGCCTGATGTGAAGGGGGTAGCACCAGGAGCCCACTGAGAGCATGGCTCTTTGGTTCCTGGGTGTTTAGTGAGAGACATCATCATCCTGCATAAGCAATAACATTTCCTGCTTTTTTTGTTCTCCAGGCCTCCCTTGGGCTGACACCACGGATATGTGAGGTACAGACTCTATTTTGTCTCTGTTCTTCCCCTCCAAGTAGGTCTCCTTTGTACCCTCCCTTCAGTAAAATCCCATCTCTCTGGTTTGTGTAGGGTCTTTTCATCAGGGAGGAAGACTATGCCTCATTGCCTTCTTCTTGTAGGATAAAAGTCAGGTAAGAACTATCAAGCTGTAGTACCTCAAGAATTTTGTTGCCACTCCTAATTCTAGCATGTTCCGCTGTCTTCTCTGCTTCTCGAATCACAAGAGGGGTGGAGAAAGATAAAGGGAAATATCTTGAATTCAGGGAAATGAGAAACATATAGGAAATTTAATTCCCTACCCTTGGCTTAATAAACAGGTCTCTTCTTTTGTGATCCAGCTCACCCTATCTGCCTACCTTATTTTTCCTTCACTTCTATTCCATTTCACACTAGCTTTGGGGATTTTTCTTTGAGCCCTGGGTGGTGCTACAGGGAAGTAGTTCTCAAACTATTTTTCAGACTAGCAGTGCTTGTTCCAAGATAGTTTTAACCAATCTTGAGTGAAATTGTTGGTGGAGGGTTACCAGTTTGCCTTTATTTCATGTTTGTTTAGAAAGGCAGAGTGATAAGGAGCTGTTGTTATGGTGTAGCGGGTCAAACCTCTGCCTGCAGTGCTGGCACTAGTTCAAGTCCTGGCTGATCAGCTTCTGAGTCAGCTCCCTGCTAATGTGCCTGGAAAAACAACAGAAGAGGGCCCTACTCCTTGGGCCTTGCACCCACATGGGAGACCAAGATAAAGCTGCTGGCTTTGGCCTGGCCCAGTCCTGGCTTTTGCAGCCATTTGGGGAGTGAACCAGCAGATAGAAGCATTCTCTGTCCAGCATGCCCCTACCCCCCATCTTTCTAGGTAACTCTGCCTTTCAAATAAATAAAATAAATCTTAAAAAAAAGGGGGTAGGTAGGAGGGCAGAGTGATAGAGAAAGGGAGAGAGAGAGAAAAAGAGAGAGAGGTATCGATCTTCCATCTGTGGTTCACTCCCCAAATGACTGCAATGGCCAGAGCTGGGCTGATCTGAAGCCAGCAGCTTCTTCTGGGTTTCTCACATAGATACAGGGGCCCAAAGGCTTGAACCATCTTCTGCTGCTTTCCCAGGGAGCTAGATCAGAAGCGGAACAACTGGGACTTGAACCAGCAACCCCCATTGGATGCCAGCATTTCAGGTGGCAGCTTTACCTACTGTGCCACCACGTCAGCCCTCATTCCAGGTTTTAATAATTACACCTGTTTCTCTTTATAAGGACTGATATGACAGTAGGTATCTACTAGATACTGTACGCCTTATACAGGATCCCGGTGTATGAAACGGATCACATTAGATTTGGTCTACTTGAAGCTGAGTTATCAGCTGTAACCCTTTGCACTTAGCTTCCCTCAGTGCTCAGCAGTGGCCCTTGAGTGCCTTCACAGAACAATAGAGCAGCTTAAGGATCACATTTGGAAGTCACTCCAGAGACAAGCTTTGTAGACTATGATACGGAGGCCTGATGCAGGTAAAGTCTGATAACAGCATGTGCTAAAATGCATGCTGAGATTGCCCCTTAATGGCTAAACTTGAATCAGCACCAACATTTTAAACCTGAAACTGAGAAGTAATGGCAGCCAGTGCTCAAAATTCTATTGTACACGTGCAGAAAGAGGCTCGAGTGGTCCTCTGAAGCCAGAGATCCAAGTCTTAGAGTGTCAGAGGTAGAACTGGAACAGGGATTAGGACCTTCGGGTTCTTGGCTTAGTGTTTTTTCTACTTTCCTCAAAATCTGATTATATTGCCCTTTCTATACTTGTCTCTAGTTTTCTGGAAATCTATAATGAACGGGTACGGGATCTGTTGAAACAGTCTGATCAAAGAAAGTCGTATACCCTGCGGATCCGAGAGCACCCGGAGATGGGGCCATACGTACAAGGTGAGCTCTGGTGGTCCTAGAAATCTGAGACCAAAGTCAAGCCTAGGGAGCCCTCAGTGTTCACCAGTTCACCCAACATATGGGCAACGAATACTTACCGTATGGAAGCTGTAGTACTAGACACTGAACATGTGCTAATAACAAGAGAAGACATAAGGCTGCCTTCATAGGCCAGCTTGGAATGTAGTGGAAACGAGTCAGAAAAGAAGACATTTAATTACAAGTTGTGATACAGGCTGATAAAAAGTGCTGGAAAGGCTGTTGGGAGGTGTAGGTGACTGAACCGCAAGGGCTGGTTGGGAGAAGCCCCTCTGAGGAGATAACATGTAAACCGAGACCTGAAGGCACCGCAGGAACCAGTCATGTGAGGAGAGGGGTATTTCACGTAGAGAAGTGGCGAGAGCAAGAACCTTGAGAGGAAGCCTTGATGCCTGCCTGCTTAGTGAGTGAAGGACAAGTGGCCTGGAATAAGGTGGGGTCGGTAGGTGCCAAGCCTGGCAGGGCCCTTGATTGGTTCCCAGATAAATCAATCTCTTTTCCAGGGTACTTTCTCTTCCATTGATGCTGATAGAGGGGAGGGTGAGAGAGACAGGGAGATGTCAGATGTGGTACAAAGTCAGATTTGCTTCCTCATGAAGCATTGACAGTTTTTAGTAGCATCCATCTTATTTCATTAGGCTGGGTCCTGCTACTAATCAGGGAAAGGTGGGTTCCTTTGTGAAGGAAGTTCTTATCGTTTCAGACTGGTTATATGACATAATATAAATATTGTTTTGTTCTCACAGCAGTATCCTAACTTAAATCCTGACAAGGAAAGGGACATCTCTTCTGATTGGGCCATGGCAAAGGGATGACCCGATATTTGTACCAGCTGCTGATTCTGCTACCTGTGTTTTTCTCAAAATATTCATTTGTAAATATCGGCCTGTAAGGACAGAAATACCATTTGCTACATTTAGAGCCACTTTGAGTTTCCTCAGTAAAATTCTATGGATGTACTTTGCTATGTAGAGTGCATACTTTCAAGGCAGACCACAAGATTATTCAGTAATGTCCAGCCTCTTATCTTAAATTGTCTTTTCACCAGAAGTGATTTCAGACATAGTCCAAATGTCCTCATTGTGTAGAAGATGAGATGAGGTCTTGGAAAAGTTAAGGGACATTCCCATTGTCACATGGTTAGTTGGCTTAGAGTTGGAACTTGGAACTTTGCCTGCAACTGGAAGAGAGGAATGGGACAGAATCCTGTACATTGAGCATCTGATAAACGTTAGGGTTGTAGATTCTTTATCAGTATAGTACCTGTAACCCAGAGAAAATAAGAACTCACAGTCATACAACTTGGGTCGTATATCCAAAGTTGGCAACTGGATCAGGATTAAAATTGCAGGGCTCATGATGGAAGGCTTAGGACTCTTTGGAATATCTTTAAGAAGTAAGGAGGAAGAATGTTGTGTAGAATATAAACTCTAAGCCAGCATAAAGTATCTTAGGTGCTTTGGACTTTGTCAAAGCATTACAAATATGGTAGGCATTGCTTCTATTTCTTACTGAAGGAGCTATGACCAAATAGTGTAGCCAAGAACCTAAATAGTCACAAGGAACTGTACTATCCCTGTTATTGCTGTCTGATGACATTTTATCAAACTTCATTTCCTAAAATATTGTCTATGTTTATACATCTGTCTTGTCTATTTACCTTACCTTTCTTTGGACTCATGTATTCTGTGACTATAACTCCAAAACAGAAAGTGATCTCTGCTTTGAAACATTCTATAGGAATTTATTGAGTACCTATCAGATACCTATTTGATAGTATTCAAAAACATGGGTAGAAAAATTAAATTAAAAAAATTTATTTTAGTGCAAAACATCTTTGAAATCCATGTATAGCTTTTTCATTTTGTGCATTTCCCACAAGCTTTTTGAAGTACTCTTGTGCTATTCAGGATATCCTGGGAAATAAGAGAGGTTTTCAGAATGTTCATGGAAAATGCGTTTTTTTAAGAAAACTGTACATATACTTCAAAAAAATTTTTTTAAAGATTTATTTGAGTTACACAGAGAAGAGAGGCAGAGAGAGAGAGAGAGAGAGAGAGATATCCTCCATCCGCTGGTTCACTCCCCAACTGGCCACAATGGCCAGAGCTGTGCCAATCTGAAGCCAGGAGCTTCCTCAGGGCTTCCCATGTTGGTGCAGGGGCCCAAGGACCTGGGCCATCTGGTGCTGCTTTTCCGGGCCAAAGCAGAGAGCTGGATTGGAAGAGGAGCAGCTGGGACTAGAATTGGTGCCAATATGGGATGCCGACACTGCATGTGGCCCCTCGAAAATTTTTTAAAGATTTTATTTATTTGAGAGGCAGAGATACAGAGAGAGGGAGAAATGAGACAGGACTTCAATCCTCTGGTTCACTCCCTAATTGGCCACAACAGCTGAAGGTGGGGTGATCCAGAGCCAGGAGCTTCTTCTGGGTCTCCCACGTGGATGCAGGGGCCCAAGCACTTGGGCCATCTTCCCCTGCTTTCCCAGCCATATCAGAGAGCTGGATTGGAAGAGAAGCAGCTGGGACTAGAATTGGTGCCAATATGGGATGCTGACGCTGCAGGTGCCGGCTTTATGGGCTGTGCCACAACGCCAGCCCCTCAAAGTTTTTTTGTACCAAAACACACTAAACTTGTTATGCCATGTCTGAACAGGATCTAGTTTGAAGCTTTAAGTAAGGTAGAACATCAGTCTGGAAAGAACCCCTGTCAAGAAATGGACTCTACTAAAACTGAAGAACAAACCTCAAATTGATGGTAAAGCCTGGATGGAAAAATGATGAAGTCAAGATGCTTTTCACAAAGTTCACGGAGACTGTGCACCAAAGAAATCAGGAGTATAGGGGCCAGTGTTGTGGCACAGCTGGGTGTGCCAACATCTCATATGAGCACTGGTTCAAGTTCTGATTGCTCCTCTTCTGATCTAGCTCCCTGTTCATGCATCTGGAAAAGCAGCAGAAGATGGCCCAAGTACTTGGGCCCTTGCCAACACATGGAAGACCCTGATGGAGTTCCAGGCTCCTGGTTTGGGACTGGCCCAGTCCTGTCCATTGAGGCCATCCAGGGAGTTAG
This sequence comes from Oryctolagus cuniculus, assembly GCF_964237555.1. NCBI lineage: Eukaryota > Metazoa > Chordata > Mammalia > Lagomorpha > Leporidae > Oryctolagus > Oryctolagus cuniculus. The sequence goes on from NC_091443.1 coordinate 65,662,496, forward strand.
CCAGTGAGTAGGAGATCTCTTTCTCTCTCTGTTTCTCTCCCCCTCTCTCTGTCATTCTTCCTTACAAAAAATCTTAAGAAATCCTGAAGAAGGGATGAGAATATTAAAGATAAAGTAGTAGAAGACAATTTGCATGAATTTTCAAGGAAAAAAGTTAATCTTGTTTGTGCTATAATTGAAGAGTACTGATGATTAGTAGCAGAAAAATAGCCTACACCATTGACATCACAATTGGTTCAACTTACACAATTTTTAGTGAACTTTCCACTTGATAGGTGCCAAAACTTTGGTGCCCAGATCAGCTGCAGAAAGGAGCTGAGCCATCAGTGGATCAAGGTTCTGAATTCTTTGAAGAATTTTAACAGGAGGTTTACCAGTGGAATCCTGAAAACAAAGCACAATCAAAATAATGTCTCTCAAGAGGTAGAATTAGGGACCAGTGTTGTGGCACGGCAGGTTAAGATGCTGCCTACAACGCTGGCTTCCCATATGAGCGACCATTCGTCTCGGCCCTCCACTCCCAATCCAGCTTTCTGCTAATGTGCCTGGGAAGGTACTGTAAGATGGCTCAAGTGCTTGGGCCCCTGCCACTCATGTGGGAGACCTGGATGGAATTCCTGGTGTCGGCCTTGCCCAGACACAGCTGTTGCAGCCATTTGAGGAGTGAACCAGTAGATGGAAGACTGATGGATCTTCCTCACCCCCTTCCCTTTCGCTCCCCTCGCTTCCCCTTCTCCCTTTCCTTCCCCCCTCTCTCTGTAACACTGCCTTTCAAATAAATTTAAAAATCTTTTTAAAAAAGATAGAATTGGTCCAAATGAAAGCAGACTGGTCAAGAGCAAAGGTCACACAGCAGGTTTTTAGGATGCTGACGGCATTTTGCCTGTTGACTTTCTGGAGGGCCAAAGAATGATGACAGCTGCTTAAATAGGAGAGTGTTTTGAGAAAGTTAGCCAAAGTTTTAGAGAAAAAATGCCTAGGAAAGCTTTATCAGAGATTGTGTCTACACCACAATTCTCACTTCTGTCATCAAACAAGGGAAGACAGATATTTGGCAAAATGTCCCACTGGAAGGGGATAGCACTGTCTAAATCTCAGGTAATTAGAGAGGCAAAAGAAAGAAAAGAGTAACAGATTGAATAATTACATTGAAAGTTTGATGAGGCTCTGACTTTTATGACCACAGGTGTGGTCACCCTCCTTCTGCATGGACACTGTATTCACCCTGCTCTGACTCTGCCAGACCGGGCAAAGCTGTGTGGATGCCCTTCTCATTCCTCTGGGGCACAGACCCCCTCACTGGGTCACCACAGGCCTTACCCTGACGTGGTTGCCTACCTTGGTGTGCTCTGCCCAATGACTTTAGGGCTAAATTGTTCAGGAAAGGAAAGGAAGCTAAGAATTTTTAATGTGAAAAACTACTGAATTTTTATAAGAGTTTTCCTTCATATTTTTTTGTTCTTTCTGTTATTAATGTGGTGAGTTACACTGGTTTTTAGATGTTACTTTGCATTGCTAGAATAGACTCAAACTAGTTGTGATGTATTGTTTATATATTGCTGGATTTGGGTTTCTAATATTTTATTTCAGGTTATGGCACCTATGGGGGAACTTCAAAAAGTTTGTAGAGTTAAAGTTTATTTTGGTGCAGAAAATTTGAAATCCATGCATATATGCGTTCAACAGTGAAATTTGCTTTTAATGCTCATCTTCATTTTCATAGTCGTCTGTCTTCCTCCGATTCCCTTCCTTTTTTCTACCTCCTCTGTTTCTCTGTCAGGCTTAGGTGTAAAAGCTGTGTGTTTCCTTAAATGAGCTGAGGGGTGAATCTCTTTTTTCTGAAACATTTTTAAATTTATTTGAGGCCGGCGCCGCGGCTCAATAGGCTAATCCTCCACCTGCGGCACCGGCACACCAGGTTCTAGTCCCGGTCGGGGCGCCGGATTCTGTCCCGGTTGCCCCTCTTCCAGGCCAGCTCTCTGCTATGGCCCGGGAGTGCAGTGGAGGATGGCCCAAGTGCTTGGGCCCTGCACCCGCATGGGAGACCAGGAGAAGCACCTGGCTCCTGGATCTGGATCAGCGCAGTGCACCGGCCACAGCACGCCAGCCGCTGCGGCCATTGCAGGGTGAACCAACGGCAAAGGAAGACCTTTCTCTCTGTCTCTCTCTTTAACTGTCCACTCTGCCTGTCAAAAAAAAAAAAATATATATATATATATATATATTTGAAAGGCAGAGTTACAGAGAGAGATCTCCCATCTGCTGGTTCTCTCCCCAAATAGCTGCAACAGCCAGGGCTGTGCCAGGCGGAAGCCAGGAGCCCAGAGAGCTTCTTGCAGGTCTCCCACATGGGTTCCGGAGCTCAAGCACTTGGGCCATCTTCTGGTGCTTCCCCAGGTGTATTAGCAGGGAGCTGGATTGGAAGTAGAACAGCTGGGTTTGGAACTAGCACCCATGTGGGATGCTGGCATCACAGGCAGAGGTTTAACTTGCTAGGTCATAATGCTGGCCCTGAAAGGGTGTTTTTTTTTTGTTTGTTTAATAAGGTCAGGATTTTTTTCTTTTTTCATCTGTCTCTAAAGATTTATCTATCTATTTAGAAGGCAGAATGAGGGAGGGAGAGAGAAAGAGAAATACAAAGATAGATTAATAGATACTGCTCTTCTGTCCACTGATCTACTCCCCAAATCCCTGCAACAGCCAAGGCTGGGCTGGGCTAGGCCGAGGCCGGGAGCTGGGAGCTCAGCCCTGGTCTGCCGCATGGGAAGCAGGTTCCCAGTTATTTTGCAGCCATCAGTGCGACTTTGCAGTGTCTGCATTAGCGTGAAATTGGAGTCAGGATCTGGAGAAGATGAGCATGGGACCTGAACGTGCTCCTGACTCTGCTCCGGATTCGAGCTTCCTGCTAATGGCCTGGGAGGCAGCAGATGATGCCTCAAGAACTTGGATCCCTGCCACCAACCTGAGACTTGGGTTGAATTCCCAGCTCCTGGCTTGGCCTGGAGCAGCCCTGGCTGTTGAAGGCATTTGAGGCGTGAACTAGCAGATGAGAGTTCTCTTTCTGTCTCGATCTGCTTTTCAAATAAACAAAAGAAATAAATTTTTGAAGATTGATTTAGTTATTTGAAAGGCAGAATTACACACAGAGAGAGGGAGAAACAGTCTTCCATCCACTGGTTCACTCCCCAAATGGCCGCAGAGGTTGGAGCTGGGTTAATCCAGAGCTAGGAGCTTCTTCCAGGTCTCCCACGTGAGTGCAGGGGCCCAAACACTTAGGCCATCTTCCAGTGCTTTCTCAGGCACATTAGCAGGGAGCTTGACTGAAGTGGAGGAGCCGAGACTTGAACTGATGCCCATAGGAGATGCTGGTACTGTAGACAGCAGCTTTACCCACTATACTACAGCACCAGCCTTGAATAAATTTTTTTAATTAAAATGTATATAGCAATTTCTAGCCTGGTATACTAGTCAAATTTTATACCTTTTCCATATGTGCTTTAAAATAATATGTATAATATATATTATACAATCGTTTACACAGAATTTATATATTTCCATTTATCATATTTGCTACATGTGTTCAAATCTTCTGTAACACTGTTGCTTTTTCTGCTTGATTTACCAAATACTAAGAAAGAGGAGTTAAATTTCCTGCTGTGGCTAGGAGTGTCCTTTTCTCCTTTTAATTCTGTAAAGTTTTATTTTATGTGTTTTGAGGATTTATTATTACATATACATGGAATTACAATTCTTTTTTTCCCCTAAAGATTTATTTATGGGAGACAGAGTTATGGGGGTGGGGACGGAGGGCAGAGAGAGAGGTCTTCCATCCTCTAGTTCAATCCCCAAATAGCTGCAACGGCTAGAACTGGGCCGATATGAAGCCAGAATCCAGTAGCTTCTTCTGGGTCTCCCACATTGGTTCAGGGGCCCAAGGACTTGGGCCATCCTTAGCTGCTTTCCCAGGCACATTAGCAGGGAGCTGGATCAGAAGTGGAGCAGGTGGGACTCTAACTGGTGCCCATATTGGATGCCATTGCCACAAGTGGAGGCTTAACCTATTGTGCCACAGCCCCACCCCATGGAATTAGAATTCTTAAGTCTTCCTCATGAGTTGGCAACTTTTATCATTGTGAAGGAGTCGTCTTCAAAAAGTTTGTGGAAAATAGAATTAAAAGATCACTTTTTGGGGGTCTTCAAAATTTCATGTAAAATGCATATTATGTCAAAACTATGCATAGATTTCAAAACTTTTTTACATCCAAATAAACATCTTTTAAATTGTGTTTCCTCCAATTATTCGAGTACCCTCAGGTCTATTAATGTTTTTGTCTTAAAGTGTCCTTTGTCAGACATTTCTATAAACTAGTCTAGTTTTCTTTTGGTTAGTGCTTACATTTGTATCTTTTTTGCCTACTTTAACTTTCAATCTTTATAATATGTTTCAGATGTATTTCTTTTCTTTAAGGATACTGACTTCACTTTTATAAGGCAATTATACTTCATCTTCCAAGATGTATTTTTGGAAAAGTACTTACTTGCCTTTTACTGTGTTTTATCTAATGTTACTGTTTTAGTCTTTTGATTTGAGTTGTGGTCTATTATATTTAAAATGGTTATTAGTTTTATTTGGGCTTGAATCTGTTACCTTGTTTTTTTTTTTTTAAATAAACATCTTTTGATTTTATTTTCCAGAATTTTTTTTTGAAAGGCAGAGTTAGTTATAGAGCAAGAGAGATCATCTGTCCTCTGTTTCATTTCCCAGATGGCTGCAGTCACTGGGGCTGGGCCAGGCCAAAGCCAGGAGCTTCATCCAGGTCTCCCGTGTGGGTTGCAGGGACTGAAGGACCTGGGCCATCTTCTGCTTTTCCAGGTGCATTAGCAGGGAGCTGGATCAGAAGTGGAGCAGCTGGAATGCAAACCAGCACTCATGTGGGTTGCTGGCATCTCTGCTTAACCTGCTGTACCACTATGCCAGCTCCTACCTTTTTTTTTTTTTTTAATTTGAAGGTCAGAGTTACACAGAAAGAAAGAGAGGCAGAGAAAAAGAGAGGTCTTCCATCCGCTGGTTCACTCCCCAGATGGCCGCAATGGCCAGAGCTGTGCTGATCCAAAGCCAGGAGCTTCCTCTGGGTCTCCCATGCAGGTGCAGGGGCCCAAGGACTTGGGCTATCTTCTACTGCTTTCCCAGGCCATTGAAGAAAGCTGGATAGGAAGTGGAGCAGCTGGGACTTGAACTGGCGCCCATATGGGATGCCGGCACTGCAGGCAACAGCTTAACCCACTATGGCACAGCCCTGGCCCCAACCAGCTCCGACCTTGTATTTTCTCTTTACACTTTTGTGTTCCTTTTCTTTGTCTTTTGAGTTGATTATTTTAAAAAATATTTCATATTTGTTTATTATTTACACGATCTTATTATTTTGCTGGTTACCCTAGAGATTACAATATGAATTATTGAATTATCAAAGTTTTGGGGCTGGCACTGTAGTACAATGGATAAAGCCACCACCTGTGGCAGTGGTATCCCATATGGACACTGGTTCAAGTCCCAGCTGTGCCCCTTCCAATCCAGCTCCTTTCTATGTGCCTGGGAAAGCAGTAGAAAGTGGCCCAAAAGCTTGGGCCTTGCATCCACATGGGAGACCTGGAAGAGGCTCCTGGCTTCTGAATGGCCCAGCTCTGGCTGTTGCCGTTTGGGGGGAGCAAATCAGTGGATGGAAGATCTCTCTCTTTCTCTCTCTCTCTCTCTCTCTCTCTTTCTCTCTTTCTCTCTTTCTCTCTCTCTGCCTTTCAAATAAGTAAATAAATATTTTAAAAAGTCTATTAATTGGTATTTTACTTCACACCCAGTGATAGAACCCTGGAATATTTGAATACCATTGATCTTTTCTTGACTAATACACCTTTTTGTTTTAATATGTATTTATTTGAAAGAGAAAAACAGACATACAGAAGATGGAGGCCTTTGGGGGAGAACTCTCTAACAGCCAGAGCTGGGCTAGGCTGAAGTCAGGAGCTGGGCACTCAGTCTAGGGTGGGTAGCAAGGACCCAACTACCTGAAACATTAATCAGCTGCCCCCAGGGGTACATATTAACTGGAAGCTGGAATCGGGAGCAGAGCCGAGACTCAAACCCAGGCATTCTGATCTGGGACGCGGGCATCCCAAGCAGTGAGTTAACTGCTGTGCCAAACAACCATTCAAATGTACCGTTATTATTACTCTTAATTTATTTTTATTTTTCATTCCTTTTGAAAGGCAGAGAGACAGATACAGAGAGGTCCTCCACCCACTGTTTCATTCACTGACTGCCTGCAACAGCCAGGGCTGGGCCAGGGTGGAGCCAGGAATCCAGGACTGCATCCTGGTCTCCCACAGCTGCTCTGCTGGGACTCACAGCAGGCTCCCAGATCAGGATGTGAACATCTGAAGTGGCGACTTTTATGCCACATGCCCATTCCTTAATTTTTTTTCCACTTTCTGCCTTTTATTTGAGATTTCCAGAATGATCTTTAGTATTTCTTTAAATGTAGATCTTCTATTGACGATACTGTTGGCTTTTGATTGATAGAAAATATCTTTCTTCTTGACTCTTGAAGAAGTTCACTGGTGATAGAATTTTAAATTGGTGGCTGGTGATGTGGCTCACTAGGCTAATCCTCCACCTGCGGCGCCGGCCCACCAGGTTCTAGTCCCAGTCGGGGCGCCGGATTCTGTCCCGGTTGCCCCTCTTCCAGGCCAGCTCTCTGCTGTGGCCAGGGAGTGCAGTGGAGGATGACCCAAGTGCTTGGGCCCTGCACCCACATGGGAGACCAGGAGAAGCCAGGTGGCTCCTGGCTTCGGATCGGCGCAGCATGCCAGCCGTAGCAGCTATTTGGGGAGTGAACCAACGGAAGGAAGACCTTTCTCTCTCCCTCCCCCCCCCCAACTCTGCCTGTAAAAAAATAAAAAATAAATAAAAAAAAAAAGAAAGAACAAAAGCACTGGGGCTGGCCTTGTGGTGTAGTCTGTGTGGGTGCCAGTTCAAGTCCCAACTGCTCCACAAAAAAAAAAAAAAAAAAAGAAAGAAAAATGAATTTTAAATTGGTGATTATTTTCTTTCAGCAGTTAGGAAGTATCTTATTGTGTTCTGCTTTCCATTGTTTCTGGTGAGAAGTAATTTCTCAATCTAATTATGGTAGGGTTTTTCATTTTGTCTTTGATTTTCAGAAGTTTATCATGACTAGGGGTAGATTTAGATTTTTCCACATCTTGCTGAACTTCCTGAATCTGTGATTTCATATATTTTTATCAGCTTTGGAATGTTATTAGCTGTTATCTATTCTTTTTTTTTTTTTATGTTTTATTTATTTGACAGATAGAGTTAGTGAGTGAAAGAGACAGAGAGAAAGGTCTTCCTTCCGTTGGTTAACTCCCCAAATGGCTGCTACGGCTGGCATGCTGCGCCGATCCGAAGCCAGGAGCCAGGTGCTTTCTCCTGGTCTCCTACGTGGGTGCAGGGCCCAAGTACTTGGGCCATCCTCCACTGCCCTCCTGGGCCACAGCAGAGAGCTGGACTAGAAGAGGAGCAACCAGGACTAGAACCTGGCGCCCATATGGGATGCCAGCACCACAGGTGGAGGATTAACCAAGTGAGCCACGGCGTCGGCCCCATTATCTATTCTAATACTGGTTTTACTGTGTTCTCACTCCTCTCTTTGGAAATCTCATTCCAGATGGTTAGACTTGTTCCCTATATATGCTGTGACTCAATCTATTCTATATTTCTTGTTCCTCTGTACTAAATTTGGATATGTTTCTAACCTTTCTGTTCACTGTTCTTTCTTCAGCTGTGTTTAACTTGCTGTAGTTGTGTATTGAGTTCTTATTTTTATTTGTAGTATTTTTGGTTTCCTGAACCTCCATTTGATTCTTTCATTGTAGTTTCCACTTTTATTTGGAATTTTACAATTTTGTCTTTTAGCTCCTTGAAAATAGTAAGCAGAATTATTTTAACTTCTGGTAACTCAAACATCAGAGTTTTCCTTGAGTATCTTCTTGAATATTTTTGCTGACTTCGTTTGTGTTGCCAGTTCTACTTGAGTGTGTATTGTGTTAAAAGTTTGTGCTGGGCAGTGTAGCCAAGGTGGTTGAACAGAAAGAGGAGTCACCAAGGCTTTGGTAGGAAACAGTACTTATTTTTACGATGGCATGAGGCTTGGTTGTATTAATATCCAGAAGATCCAGGCCTGAACAAAAAGGGGAATTTCCTTACAGAACTTTTAGCCCCTTTGTCTCCTTTATATGGCTACATACATTTCAGTTGGATGTTCTAATGCTATGTGGCGTGGCGACTTACAGGGATTGCTGTAAGTTTGCACATGTGTACACAGTTCTGATAATGTTAACTGATACAGGTCTAATATTCCTCCCACCGGCCCCCATAGAGTAAGCTGTACATTGGCTGGTGACAACGCCTAACACCACAGCCCCGTGCTGACAGGCAGGGGCTGGAATCACGAGCAAGTCTGCCACGTTCCTTTCCCAGCATAAGTCCTTCTTTCTGTGTTTCAGGAAGGGCCCGGGCACAGCAGTATTGGGGAAATTGCTTACAGAAACAATTTGAGAGTCTAGGGCAATGATGTTTTTCTCTACAGAGACTAATGTTTATTTGTACCAGGTCTCTGTACATATTAGTGGTCCAGAGTCACTTGGTACAGCTTAAGGATTGACAGTGTTCAAAGCTGAGTTGCAGTCCCTTCAAAGGCTTGTTTAATTCAAACACAACCTACTGCATTGTAGCCCTCTGAGTTTCCACCCAAAAGAAGTAGGGTTCCGAAGCGTTCATTCGGGGTGAGCTCTGGACTGCAAGCCTTGACCTCACGTCCTTGGAAGTATGTTAAGAAAACTGCTGCCAGCAGCTGCTTCTCAGAATGTGGTGAATACCCGCGGGATGTAAACGTCCCCAGTCGCTGGCCTTGTCTGTCTGGGCCTCCATCTTGCCTCCTGTGGCCGGGACATTTTCGCTATGCGGTTATGTCTGTGCTGTCAAGCAGGTGCTTTGCTTGTTCGTTCCAGTGTTTTTTCTCTTTAAGTAGTATTTAAGCAAAGGGTTCATTTGTATTACCTCATTTGTCAATATCAAAAGTAAAAAGTCTCCATCCTTGGTTAAATTTGTAAAACTCTTTCTTTATGGAGAAATTTGAAATATCACAAATAGACCAGTCTAATGAATCTCTAAATGCCTATCATCTAGCCACAGTAACCATTAAGTCTTGGCCAGTCCTGGTCTACATTCTTTTTTTTTAATCCAACTTAATATTTTTTGTAAATATGATATTTTTTAAAGATTTATTTATTTATTTGAAAGTCAGAGTTACACAGAGGAGAGGCAGGGAGAGAGAGAGAGAGAGAGAGAGAGAGAGAGAGAGAGAGAAAGAGAAAGAGAGAGAGGTCATCCATCCTCTGGTTCACTCCCCAGATGGCCTCAATGGCCAGAGCTGTGCCGATCCGAAGCCAGGAGCCTCTTCCTGGTCTCCCACGTGCGTGCAGGGGCCCAAGGACTTGGGCCATCTTCTACAGCTTTCCCAGGCCATAGCAGAGAGCTGGATAGGAAGTGGAGCAGCTGGGACTTGAACCACTGCCCACATGGAATGCTGGCACTGCAGGCATCAGCCTTACCCACTACGCCATAGCACTGGCCCCTCCAACTTAATATTTTATATATTGAGGGATAACATTTTTAATTTATATTATAGTCAAAACTTAATGGCTCCAGTAAATAAAGAGTTCAAATAAAAAGTAAAAAGACTGTTCTTATCCACCTTGCATCATCCTATATTATTTTCAGGTAAATTCCAGATGTCTTATCAACTCATTTACAGATACTTTAGTATGTACCCTTAAAAAAAAAAAAAAAAAAGATGAGGAAAGCTTTCTTAAAAACACCAGGGGAAGGGGGCAGCGCTGTGGTGCAGTAGGTTAATCCTCTGCCTGCAGAGGCAGCATCCCATATAGGTGCTGGTTCTAGTCCCAGCTGTTCCTCTTCTAATCCAGCTCTCTGCAATGACCTGGGAAAGCAGTAGAAGATGGCCCAAGCACTTGGGCCCCTGCACCCATGTGGGAGACCTGGAAAGAAGCTCCTGGCTTCTGATTGGTGTAGCTCTGGCTGTTGCAGCCATTGGGGGATTGAACCAGCAGATGGAAGACCTTTTTCACTGTCTGTAACTCTACCTCTCATAGCATAGTTTTTAAATTCACATTGCGTATTAGAGTACCTGAGTTCAAGTCCCAGCTCCTGCTCATGATTCTAGCTTCCTATTACTGCAAGTGCTGGGAGACAGTGGTGATGCCCAGGTAACTAGGTTGTTGCCACCTAGGTGGAAGGCGTGGATTGAGTTCCTAGCTTCAGCTTTGGCCCAGCTGTCATGGGCATTTCAAGAGTGAAACAATGGATGAGCGCTCTCTCTATCTGTCAAAAACAAAACAAAAAGCAACCAACCAAACAAAAACCATGGAGGTACATGAGAGACCCGGAAGAAGGTCCTGGCTCCTGGCTCCTGGTTTTGGCCTGTCTTGGCTCTGGCTGTTGCAGCCATCTGGGGAGTGAACCAGTGAATAGAAGATCTCTGTCTCTCCTTCTATCTCTGTAACTCTTTCAAATAAATAAATCTTTTTTTTAAATGTGGAGGTTTTATAATATCTAAGTAATAACAGTAATTGCTTAATATAAAAAAACCCAACATTCTAATTTCTTTGTTTTTTGGTGTAATTATATCTAGCAGTAGGCCAAGAAATTACTTTGTTCCTGGATCTCTAATGCAGAGATTATCCAGCTGAGAAAGCCCTTTGGGACTTGGATGAAAGCTAGCTGTAAAGGTTGACTTCTGTGGCGTTAGGGTCTTCCTCTTCCACTATGCAAGGCCTGGCTGTTCTGTGATGGATAAATTCATGTCTCACTTCTAACACGTGGCCTCCTCTGACCACTCCTTTGATCTCCTCGACATTTATTCTCTCCCACCCTATGGCACTTGGCTTCTTTGTCTTGTATGTTATAGCCACTCACGAGTGTAAACTGTGGCAGGGAAGGGGTATGTGTACTGTATATTTTTGCCTGCCAAGGTGAGTCTGCCACCCTGTGGGGAAAATAGCACCTGCCTCTCTTAGGAATTCTATGGGGGCCAGATGAAGTAATATTTGAGAACACTGTAAGAGATGTTGTTGTTAGCACAGATGTGGATTCTGGACTGTCTCTGTGAGGGCAGAGATATGTTCCTAGAGTCATCACAATGCTCGACAGTAGGCTTCCAATAAGTATTTGTGGTTTTATTGTCAGAATGAATTTAGCCAAGCTCCCTCATTTTTGTCTAACAAATGGTATGAAATAGGAATGATAAAGACCTGAAGGAAAAGGCTAAACTTTACAAAAAAATTTAATTTCTTCCTCCTGCCTCACAAATCTGATAGGCTTATCTCAACATCTGGTTACCAGCTATAAGCAAGTAATCCAGCTCTTGGAGGAGGGAATAGCAAACAGGTAACAGGTTTATGTTTTCCTGCCATTGTTTGAGCCTCATTGTCCTGTCTGTGTTTTGTTCCCCTTTGGACGCTTGAAATTGTCTCTGTCTGCAGGTTCTTACATCTACCACTAGGCGGCCCTTCTCAGAACAGTTTTGGACCCAGGGTAGGGGGCAGGTTCTAGGGCGGGTGCTTTTCTCTAATAATGAAGTGCCCTTTGTTCTGGACATAATATTACCTGGATAAGCCCAGAAAATTACTCTATACTTGTACTTTTTCTTAAGTACAGTTTCTGCTATCATAATTTAAAAATTCTACTCAGGCTTCACAGATGTAAGGGCAAAATACACCCTGAACTGTGTCAGAAAACCATTTTCCTTCTAGTTATGCATATTTGTAAGGTCACTCCCCAGAATACTGTTTTGAACCTGCAGTGAATAACTAAGTACTGTAAACACTCGTAAATGCCACTGTAAATTGTGGTACTGTTCCATATTTTTAGTTACTCTGAAATATTCAGAATGTTATTAATAAATCCCTGGGGGTAGTGAAAGCCTTTTCTATTTCTGGAAGAAAAAAAGTGTTTGGAGCCCTCTGTGTTCCCTGTTAATAGCAGGCCCAAATTAACTGAATGTAAAGGAAAACATTTAAATGTAACATTTATTCCTGGAGTCTCATCATTATCTCCTGGATACGCTTGTTTCTGGTCTTCAGGATACCCTGAGCGCTCTCATCTTTAGATGTGAAGCTTTACCTTTTCCTTTTTTATCCTCAAATCGTGAGACTAGCCTTTGGATTTTGACCCTGTTCTTGATTCTCCAGCTCCAGTGAGAACAGAAGTCAGTGAGACAGTCTTAAATGGAATGATGATTGACTCAGATTTAGATAATGGGAAGATTCTTCTGACTTTTACAAGTGAACGCTGGAATGGATTTCAAGGGAAACTGAGAATTCCCTGTGGCTTAAACATGACATTGATAAGATTGAAGATTCCATTTTAGAGGCCTTTCTGACACTTCAAGATCAATGTTCTGTGTTTAATCGCAATTTACCCTTTCTTTGAGAATGTTGCTTCTACAAGCTCTCTACCTTCACTTGTCTTATTTCAGTGGGTCTGTCTTGGGATATTCTCCAGGTTGATTAAAACTATGGTATTTCCCCTTTTCACTGTGTGTTTTTGTTTCTGTTGCTCTTAACAAACTGTTTTTTTGGGTCTTAGTGTGAGACTGTACTTCCTTGTATTTATTCTCAGATATCAGCACCTAGAGTGCTGCTTCTGCTGCCTTTGGACCTTTTTCTTAACTGTGCTGGATTACATATGGATATTTTCTGATTCTCATCTGTGAGCTTCATTACTAACATTTATTGTGTTCCCTTGGATCCTTTAGGACCCACCATTCACAAACGATCCTTATGTGGTCTTTGCTTGTATACACAGAATCACAGCAGCCACCCACGTCCATGAGACGAGCAGCAGATCCCATGCCATCTTCACCATCCACTACACACAGGTTGGTTTCTTCTTATGTTGGATGAAGTTTCTTCCTTTCTCCATCCCTTTTGACCACTTCCTTAAATTCCTTCCTGTTTCTTTTTCTTTCTTCCTACTCTTCCATTTACAAGCCCTCTGTTAGCATATAATATTATCAAGAGGACCTACACACAAATCTATTAAGCTGTATCTTGAGATAGGATGGAAATGTTTCATAAAGAATGATCAAAATATCTTCTACTTATATTTTACTTTTAAATTCCAAAACACTTTCACTCCCATGTTATTAGTATGGGCGTTTCTAATGAAAATCAAGGTTGCAATTAAAATAAGCATTCAAATGAGAAATCAGAAGATTCATTTCCATTATGACCTAATGAGGTTGACAGGATTCTGTCCTCAGAAAGCAGCTATGAAGGCCGGTGCTGTGGTGCAGCGGGTTAATGCCCTGGCCTGAAGCACCGGCATCCCATATGGGTGCCGGTTCAAGACCTGGCTGCTCCACTTGCTGTCCAGCTCTCTGCTATGGCCTGGGAAAGCAGTGGAAGATGGCCCAAGTCCTTGGGGCCCCTGCACCCACGTGGGAGACCCAGAAGAAGCTCCTGCCTGGCTCCTGGCTTCAGATCAGCACAGCTCCAGCCGTTGTGGCCATTTGGGGAGTGAACCATCAAATGGAAGACCTCTCTCTCTCTCTCTCTGCCTCTCCTCTCTCTGTGTAACTCTGACTTTCAAATAAATAAATAAATCTTAAAAAAAAAAAAAACCAAAAAAAGAAAGCAGCTATGAAGGTGGACAAAACCATTTGTGTTCTGAAAATAGACTAAATGCATATAACAACTGAGAATCATTTCAAGAAAATTACTCCTAGTGTCTTTTAACTTAAATAATAAGATTATATAAGGCAATACCATTGTATTGTACATTGTCATGTATATATATATGTATATATACACACATTGCCATTTATAAGTGTGCTTCAAGAAGTTTCTAGAAAGTAGAATTAGAAGTTTGACTACAAAAAGTTTAAGTCTATGCATCTTTTTTTTTCATAGTGAGGATTTCCATAAATTTTTATCCCTTTTTTAAAAAAGGTTAATTTTATTTATTTGAGAGAGTTACAGAGACAGGGAGAGAGAGAGAGAGCTTCCATCTGCTGGTTCACTCCCCAAATGGCTGCAGTGGCTGGGGCTGGGTCAGACCAAAGCCAGGAGCCAGGAACTTCTTGCAGGGGTGTGGGTGTGGGTGCAGGGGCCCAAGCACTTGGGTCATCTTCCACTGCCTGCCCAGGTACATCAACAGGGAATGAGACTGGAAGTGGAGCAGCTGAGATTCGCCCATATGGGATGCTAGCGTCTCAAGAGGCAGCTTTACCTGCTCTGCTGCAATGCTGCCACCCCTGTGGATTTTTGGTGATCCCTCATATGTGTGGATTTTTAGATTATTTTCCCTCCAAATAAACTTTTAAATCCATTTTCCAGTAACTTTTTGAAGCAACCTCATATATGACAATAAAAAGATAACTTCAGATATGACAACAATAGGAGTATGGGGTAAAAGGAGATACATTGGAGCACAGTTTCTTAATGCGTAGAAATTAAGATAGTGTTGTGTTGGAGATCACTGATAACTCAGGATGCATTTTGTGATCCTAGAAAACAACTGCAGTGGCAGTAGCTCAAAATAATTTAAAAATCAATAGAAATTAACAGGGTACATTAAAAATACTTAATTTGACAAAGTGCAGTGAAGGAAGGACAGAGTAAAAAGAAAAAACATGAAACATACAGAATATAAAAACAACAGATGAGGTTCTGAACATATCAGTAGTTACATTAAGTGTGACTGGACTAAGATGGGAGTTGTCAGACTGGGTGAAAACAAGACCCAGCTATGTACTGTCTGCAAGAAACATTAGATTCAAAGTGAAAGGATGGAAAAAGATAAACTATGCAAATAATAATTGTAAAAAAAAACTAGAGTACTGCCGGTGCCGCGGCTCACTAGGCTAATCCTCCACCTTGCAGTGCCGGCACACCGGGTTCTAGTCCCGGTCGGGGTGCTGGATTCTGTCCGGTTGCCCCTCTTCCAGGCCAGCTCTCTGCTGTGGCCAGGGAGTGCAGTGGAGGATGGCCCAAGTACTTGGGCCCTGCACCCCATGGGAGACCAGGAGAAGCACCTGGCTCCTGCCATCGGATCAGCGCGGTGCGCTGGCCGCGGCGGCCATTGGATGGTGAACCAATGGCAAAGGAAGACCTTTCTCTCTGTCTCTCTCTCACTGTCCACTCTGCCTGTCAAAAAATAAATAAATAAATAAATAAAAACAAAAACAAAAAACTAGAGTACTGTATTAATGTTAGGCAAAAAATATTTCTCAAGACAAATACTAGAGACGAAGAGGGACATTCCCTAATTATATAAAGGATCAATTCATCAGGAAGGTGTAGCAGTTTGTACATTGGAGATCTCAAAAGCAGGGCTTGAAAATACATGAAAGAAATACAGAAGGGACCAGCGCTGTGGCGTATGGGTTAAGCTGCTGCCTACTATGCCTACATCCCATATGGGCACCAGTTCATGTCCTGGCTGCTCCATTTCCTATCCAGCTCCCTGCTAATGTGCCTGGGAAAACAAAGGAGAAACAGTTTAGCAACAGTTAGAGATTTCAGTACCCTACTTTGTGTAATTGAACAATAAGAAATAAGCAGGGATATAGAAAATTTGAGCCTTATTAACTAACATGGTGTAAGTGACACAGAAGACACCATTTAACAACTGTTCAAGCATGTTATTTTCTCTTTTTTTAATGATAAAGTTTATTTTCATAAATACAGCTTAAGGAATATAGTGATTCTTCCCACCATAACCACCTTCACTCCCACCCATCTTCCTCCTCCCTCTACTATTCCCATTTTTTTTTTCTTTTTAAGATTTTATTTGAGAGGCAGAGAGAAAGGTTTTCCATCCACTGCTTCACTCCCCCAAATGGCTGCAATGGCCAGAGCTGGGCTGATCTGAAGCCAGAAGCTTCTTCCAGGTCTCCCATGTGGGTACAGGGGCCATCTTCCACTGCTTTCTCAGTCCATAGTGGAGAGCTGGATCAGAAGAGGAGCAGCTGGAGCCGGCGCCCCGGCTCAATAGGCTAATCCTCCGCCTTGCGGCACCAGCACCCCGGGTTCTAGTCCCGGTCGGGGCGCCGGATTCTGTCCCGGTTGTCCCTCTTCCAGGCTAGCTCTCTGCTGTGGCCAGGGAGTGCAGTGGAGGATGGCCCGAGTACTTGGGCCCTGCACCCCATGGGAGACCAGGAGAAGCACCTGGCTCCTGCCTTTGGATCAGCACAGTGCGCCGGCCGCAGTGTGCTGGCCGCGGTGGCCATTGGAGGGTGAACCAATGGCAAAAGGAAGACCTTTCTCTCTGTCTGTCTCTCTCACTGTCCACTCTGCCTGTCAAAAATAAAAGAAAAAAGTTAAGAAGAGGAGCAGCTGGGACTAGAACCGGCGCCCATATGGGATGCCGGTGCTGCAGGCAGAGAATTAACCTGTGCCACAGCACTAGCCCCTCCCATTCTTATTTTTAACTAAGATCTATTTTCAATTAACTTTATATAAATGATTAACTCTATACTAAGATTTCCACAAATTGTATGAAAAAAATAATTCACGTTGTTTTCAAGTGCTCATGGAATGTTCTCAAGGATAAGTCATATTCTGCACATATTCTGCACCATATTCTGTGGTATTAACAGTAAGATAGGTAAGTAGAGACAGACGCAGGCATAGCACTTAAGACACCTCCTGAGATGCCTGCCTCCTATAACAGAGTGCCTGGAGTCCTGGCTCCACTTCCATTTCCAGCTTCCTGCTAACGTTCACCTTGGTGGGCAGCAGGTGATGGCTCACATCACTGGGTCCTTGCCATGCACATGGGAGACTCAGATTGAGTTCCTGCTTCCTGGCTTTGCCCTGGCTCAGCCCCAGCTATTGTGGGCATTTAGGGAGTGAAGCAGCAGACAAAAGATTGATTGATCTCTGACTTACAAAAAAATTATTAAAATGATTATATTAACTACTGACAAGATCTGTTGGAATTCTAATATACTGTACTACTAATAGAAATGTAAAATGATATAGTTTTGGAAAAGAGTTTAGCTTATTAAAAAGTTAAGCATATACCTACCTTATGATCTAGCCATTCTACTCCTAGACATACACACATACATACATGTAAAAAATAAGAAGAAACACAAAGACTTACAAATATTCACAGAAGCTTCACTTATAATCTCAAAACTGGTAACACTGAAATACTCATTAAGCAGTTAATGGATAACCATTGTAATCCTCACAGTGCAGTACAGCTCTGTAATACAGTACGTGCCTCAACATGGGTGAATTTCAAAATGCTTACGTGCAGTGAGAGAAGTCACATAATATGATTCCACTTATATAAAATTTCATGAAATGGCAAATTTATTCAGCTAGACAGTTGAAGAGCAAACCCCGGAGCTGAGAATAGGAACAGAGAGATTGACTGCAAAATGACTTGGGGAAATTGGGAGTTACTTGGAAATGTTCTAAAACTGGATTTTGACAATGGATTCATAATGTTAAAGTTTTATGGAATAAAACAATAACGAAAGTCCCATGTTAAACTGGGGTAAGGAAAAGGAATGTACTTTGCTCTGTGCTCCTAAATAGAACATACAGAGGCAGAGATCCTGCGCTGGCAAGCTAACTTGTGAGAAGGGTAGCATTTGCCTGATAAAATGTCCAGAAATCCCTGGTTCCCCTGTAAATTATACTCAGAATACTTCACAGGGGTTGTCCCTACTTACTCGGTGTAAATCCTGCTAGTAATTTTAATGAAGTAATGGTCAGGGCTTTCTGATGATGTCTATCAGATACTGAGAATTCATGTGGTTCACAGCGTATTACAATACAGATTTCTTGAGCAAGTTGGATAAAAATTTGAAATATCACCTTGGTTAGGAGGGTACCTAAGGGGAAAGATATGAATTGTTGCAAATGACAAGCTTTAAATGTGTTTTCTACCTTAGGCAATCCTGGAGAACAACCTCCCCTCTGAGATTGCCAGCAAGATCAACCTTGTGGACCTAGCAGGCAGGTAATTAGGATTTCAAAGCCAAGGGGAAATACTCCCTTGACAATGATCTTGTTCTTGCCCATTTTATAGGGAATAAGATTGTTCCAGTCTGTTTCACATTTCAGTCATCATACGGAAATTGTAGAAGAAACTAGTTCTCTGAGTGCTAGGTTAAGAAGTTACAGTTTCCTAAGGGGCGAAGTATTCTGCTGCATCGGTGGTTCTCAGTCTCATGCCCCTTCTCCTGGTGGGGGTTGCAGGAGGGGCAGTTTGGCACAGTAGTTGAGCCACTGCTTGGGACTCCTGCATCCTGCATCAGAGTGTTGGAGTCCCAGCTCCCTTCCCACTGATGCACATCCTGGGCAGCGGCAGTTGATGGCCCAAGTAATTGGGACCCCGCCACCCATGAAGGAGGCTCAGGTTGAGTTCCAGGCTTCTGGCTTTAGCCTGGCCCAGCCCCAACTGTTGCAGGGTTTTAGAAGTAAAGCAGGCCGGCGCCGCGGCTCACTAGGCTAATCCTCCACCTTGTGGCGCCGACACACCAGGTTCTAGTCCCAGTCGGGGCGCCGGATTCTGTCCCGGTTGCCCCTCTTCCAGGCCAGCTCTCTGCTGTGGCCTGGGAGTGCAGTGGAGGATGACCCAGGTCCTTGGGCCCTGCACCCCATGGGAGACCAGGAGAAGTACCTGGCTCCTGCCATCGGATCAACGCGGTGCACCGGCTGCAGCGCGCTAGCCGCGGCGGCCATTGGAGGGTGAACCAATGGCAAAGGAAGACCTTTCTCTCTGTCTCTCTCTCTCTCACTGTCCACTCTGCCTGTCCAAAAAAAAAAAAAAGATAGAAGTAAAGCAGCAGATGGATGTTGGCGCTCTTGCTCTCTTTTTCTCTTCCTCTTCCTCCTCTCTCCCCTTTTCAAACAAAAAGGAAATCAACAACAACCAAAAATCTCCTGGGACATTTAAAAACTTCCAGTGCCTTCACCTGAAACGAACTGCATCAGATAATTAGTGATGTTGGGGGAGTGCAGCCACGAGTAGTTTTTAAAGCTGCCCAGGTGTTTGCACCTTGGCACAGCAGTTTAAACAGCAGCTTGTAATGCTGGCGTCCCAAATCCAGTGATCCTCTGGTTCACTCCCCAAATGGCCTCGAAGGCCAAGGCTGGCCCAGGTTGAAGCCAGGAGCTGGGAACCGTGTCCAAGTCTTCCATGTGGGTGGCAGGGGCCCAAGCACTTGGGCCATCTTCTGCGGTTTTCCTAGGCTCATTAGCAAGGAGCTGGGTCAAAAGTGGAGCAGCCAGGACTTGAACCAGCACCTTGACAGGATGCCAGTGCTACAGGCGGCTGTTTAACCTGCTGTACCACAGTGTCTTCCCTCAGATAGTAACACTTTTTTTGTGCACTGCATTCTGAAAGGAATTTATCATGTGACTCTTTTGCAACATAGTACAGAATAATGGATAGTGTCTTTCTACAGTACTGTAAGATTGGTGTGTTGTTTTTGCTTTTGTTCTCGTTGACTTTTAGTGAAAGAGCGGATCCCAATTACTGTAAGGACCGGATCACTGAAGGAGCCAACATCAACAAGTCCCTTGTGACTCTGGGAATTGTCATCTCCACCTTAGGTATCTTGCTGATTGGATGATGGGAGTGGGAGGGAAACTTTGAAAAAGAATTCATTATTGTCATTTTGCCAAAATATGGTAGGCAAGGTACTTTTCAATAAGGTAACCTACTGGTTTGTGGTTTTAGAACACCATGTGACAATCATCCCAATACAATGATTTCAGAAAGGGGAGAGGCTAAAAAGTTACATGGCTGGAGTACTGCATGTCATGACTCTAACGTCTAATTCAAGATTTAAACTTAAAGCATCTATTACACACAGAAGGGACTAGAAAGTGTGATACTCAAATCTGTGTTCTTACACTATTGTTTTGTTTTAATGCATTTGTTTCATAAATCATTCTTCCACTTTTTAAAATTTTTTTAAATCTGTTAAGCCCAGAACTCTCAAGTATTCAGCGGCTGCCAGAGCCTCAGTTATGCAGCCAGCAGCAGTGGGACGAGCGGCGGAGGGAGACCCCCGCGGAGGCAGTCTTACATCCCATACCGGGATTCTGTGTTGACCTGGCTGCTCAAGGACAGCCTCGGCGGCAACTCCAGAACGATCATGGTCGCCAGTAAGTGGGGTGCTGGGGCCAATTGTCATGGGGGCTGGCACTGTGCCTCAGTGAGAGGGTCCTGGCCACCCAGGTTCCTCAGTTTCTGAGGGCTGGGTTGGAAGGGCTGTTTTGTTTAACTTTTTTCCTTCAGCTGTGTCTCCTGCACACACTAGCTACAATGAGACCATGAGCACGTTGAGATATGCGTCCAATGCCAAAAACATCATCAACAAGCCACGGGTAAATGAGGTGAGGTGGTCATTGGAAGTCCTGGTCTGGTACAGTTTACACAAAGTTCTTTTTTTTTTTTTAATTTATTTTATTTATTTGAAAGTCAGAATTACAGAGAGAGACAGAGAGACAGAGAGACAGAGACAGAGACAGAGTGGTCTTTGCATCCACTGGTTCACTCCCCAAATGGCTGCAGCAGCCAGGCCTGGGCCAGGCTGAAGGCAGGAACCAGGAGCTTCTTCCAGGCCTCCCAGATGGATTCAGGATCCCAAGTACTTGGGCCATCTTCCACTGCTTTCCCAGGCCATTAGCAGGGACCTGGATCAGAAGCCGGCTCCCATATGGGATGCCAGCGCTGAAGGCAGTGGCTTAACCTGCTATGCCACAGTGCTGGCCCCCTCCTTAGATTTTTTCTCTTGTTGATTTCTTTCTCTTCATAGTTACTCTAACTAGCCAGACTTGTTCTCCATATGATGAGGGAGTGAAATTCTTTCATCTAATGTCATATCCTTCTCTGGTATCTTTACCGACTTAAGTCAGTAACTTTTCATGAATACTTTGTTTTAGGTATTACTTTGAAGCCATTCCTCTTAAGATCCTTGGTGCACCTGAGAAAGGTCATTGAAAAGTTTCTGTAATAGCTGCCTTTATTTCAAATTAATGTTCATTTATGCCTGTGTTTTTTAACGTAATATTAAAATCACAGTGATGTCTCTGTTCTGGGATAAAAGGGAACTATGAGGATACTTAAAAAGTTCATGGAACAGATAAGTTGTTATTTTGCCCAGCAGTTAAGATTCCTGGGTCCTGTATCGGTGTATCTGGATTTGATATTCAGCTCCAGCTTCTGACTCTAGCTTCCTGCTAATCCAGACAATGTGAGACAGCCATGATGGCTCTACATGGGAGACTGAGATGGAGTTTGTGGCTTGGCTTGGCTTGGCCATCGCTTGCATTTGAGGAGTGAACCCATAGATGCCGGCTAACACGTGCACTCCTCTCACCTCTACCTTTCTGTCTGCCTCTCAGATCATTTTTTTTTCCAGGAAACAGAACTTTTCCCATTTATTGCTTCAAACTTTTATAGTTGCTGTCAAAATTGTGCTCAGTCCTAAAACATGGAAAATTTGGAATGTTTAATTTTTAAAATATGTTTAGGGCTGGCACTATGGCACAGTGAGCTAAAGCCCTGGTCTTTACGCAGTGCCAGCATCCCATATGGGTGCCAGTTCGAGTCCTGGCTGCTCCACTTCTGATCCAGCTCTCTGCTGTGGCCTGGAGAAGCAGTAGAAGATAGTCCAAGTCCTCGGGCTCCTGTATCCCCATGGGAGACCCTGAAGAAGCCTCTGGCTTCAGATTGGTTATGTAACTCTGGCTGTTGCAGCCATCTGGGGTGGTGGTGAACCAGTGGATGGAAAACCTCATTTTCTCTCTCTCTGCTTCTGCCTCTAACTCTGCCTTTCAAATAAATAAACAATAAAAATGTCTATTTTGGTTTAATTTTGTATATCCATGCATAGCTTTTTCATAATATGCATGTTCCATGAACTTTTTGAAGACCCAGCTTATAAGGAATTCATTTTTTTTAAGATTTATTTATTTGAGAGGCAGTGTTAAAGAGGGAGAGACAGAGATCCTCCATCTGCTGGTTCTTCCCCAAATGGCCACAAAGACTGGAGCTGCGCCAATCCAAAGCCAGGAGCCAGCAGCTTCCTCTGGGTTTCCCACATGGGTGCAGGGGCCCGAGCATTTGGGCCGTCTTTGACTGCTTTTCCAGGCCACCAGCAGAGAGTTGGATTGGAAAAGGGCAGCTGGGACATGAACTGGTGCCCATATGAGATGCCAGTGCGGCAGGTGGAAGCTTAACCTATTATACAGTAGAAGATGTCCGGCCCCAAAATTAATTGGTTTTGAAAGCTGAATTGTAATGAGAATATCCTAAATGTTCATTATATTCTTTGTAATTTTAGTGAAAAGTTCTAGAACAAGATAACTGGTGTTCAGAACTATATGTGTGTGTGTGTGTGTGTGTATGTATATATATCTCCCATCTATGGACTGTTTTAAAAGGAAATGTAATTAAGCAGATATCTAGCTTAGAAACAACGGTGCTGTGGCATAGTAGGCTAAGCCTCCGCCTGCAGTGCCAGTATTCCGTATGGCTGCCGATTTGTGTGCTGACTGCTCCTCTTAAGATCCAGCTCTCTGCTAATGGCCTGGAAAAGGAGTGGAAGATGGCCCAAGTGCTTGGGCCCCTGCGGCCATTTGTGAGACCTGGAAGAACCTCTTGGCTTTGGAGTGAACCAACAGATGGAAGACCACTTTCTGTGTGTCTCCCTCTTTCTCTGTAACTGTGCCACTCAAATAAATAAATCTTTTTAAAAAAATAGATTAGCACCTATTATCTATACATACTGTGGAATTTGTGTTACCTGCCTGACCTCCTGCCCTAAGGCCATGATTCTTAAACTTTTTTGGACAGGCAGATTTAGACAGTGAGAGAGAGAGAGAGAGAGAAAGGTCTTCCTTTTTCCGTTGGTTCACCCCCCAAGTGGCCACTACGGCCGGCGCGCTGCACTGATCCAAAGCCAGGAGCCAGGCGCTCCTAGGATTAGCCTAGTGAGCTGCGGCGCCGGCTTAAACGTTTATTTAAGTATCACCTGGAAGGTTTGTTAACACAATTGGATCCCAGCCCTCAAGCGTTGCTGATTTAGTATGTCTGGGGTGTGTCCAAAATTTTCATTCTTAACAAGTGCTTCGGTGGAGTTACTACTACTGCTCCTGGCACCACATTTTGAGAACAGCTGCTCTAGAAGTTATTCTAAAGGTGTAATGCACTTCTTCCTAGCTAATTGCATGTGGTGTTGCATGTCAACCAGCTTCGTATTTAATTGCTTATAGTGATGCCTGTCAACCAGTGGTGACCAAGTTCTCTGTATTTCAGGATGCAAACATAAAGCTCATCCGAGAACTCAGGGAAGAGATTGAGAGACTGAAAGCCATGCTGCTGAGCTTTGAACTGGTATACCAGCAATCAGAACTTTCCCATGCTCTCCGCCTGAACCCCTTTGCTGCTGCTTAGAGTCTGAGCCTTCCTGCTCTGTGCGACACTCGTGGGGCAGAAGCAGGATTGCTTTGATTTCTGTGTGTGGCTTCAGAGAGGGTGGGCCTCCTCTTGCTGCATCTTGTCCAAAGAGAATCTCTGTGCAGGCAGATATGGAAAATGGGGCCTTCCAGAAAAGCTTTTTCTTCCTTGTATTGGTATGACCCCAAATACTTGGACACCTGGTTTTAATGGTAAAGTCTTTGCTTCATCTGTATATTATCTTCCTTCATGAGTACAGGGGAGTCATACCTGAAGTTCACACCAGGAAAACATCAAAGCGTATGTCTTTCTATCTCTGTGCAGAGGAACTTCCACTGGTTACACAGTGAAAACGATGGAAATCTGAAGGAGCTGGTTAGCCAAAGTGAAGTGAAGGTGGGTTGTGTTTCATGGCACCTCAGGAGCCGGTGTCATCTCCTTTCATTATTCTGGGGCTGAGACTGCTCCTTTGGCAGGGAAGCAGGTCAGGGTGACCTCTGACCTCGTTGGCTCCCCACGCCGTGTCTAAGATCACCTCCTCTACCTCCTCAGATAGACCAGCTGACAAAAGACTGGGCTGAGAAGTGGAATGATTGGCAGGCCCTCATGGAACATTACAGTGTGGACATCAACAGGAGGAGGGCTGGGGTAGTCATCGACTCTAACCTGCCGCACCTGATGGCCTTGGAGGACGATGTGCTCAGCACAGGTGTTGTGCTCTATCACCTCAAGGTGAGGACACTGGTGGGCCCTCATTCTTCCTAGGCCACTGGCTGCAGGGATCACGGATGGAGGAGCCAGGGCAGCAGCCATGTTTCCATGAATTGGAGTAGATGCCACGAGTTTGCTGTCAGAAAACTGGTCTAGTTGACAAATTGTGATCCATTCTGCTTTTGTATTAAGCAGAAGACTGGAAATCAGAGCAGTCATGTTTTCCAACTGCTGTTGCTCTTACATAGCTTCTGTCCTCTGTGCCTCAATTCCCTCATTTTAAAGTAAGGATGATATTTCTCATACTTTTTTTTCTGGCTTCCTGAAGCACAAGGGTGCAGTCATGGAGAGTGAAATCCTAACTTCAGGACACAGCAGTGCTTCTAACAGTGCAAGTACTGCTCAGATTCTGAAGGGAGAATTCAAGAGTTAAGAATTCTGATACGTCCTCAACTTCATTTAGCCCACAAGTTAATCTTAAAAATGCACCTCTCGGCCACCGCTGTGGCTCAATACGCTAATCCTCCACCTTGCGGTGCCGGCACACCGGGTTCTAGTCCCGGTTGGGGCACCGGATTCTGTCCTGGTGCCCCTCTTCCAGGCCAGCTCTCTGCTGTGGCCAGGGAGTGCAGTGGAGGATGGCCCAAGTGCTTGGGTCCTGCACCCGCATGGGAGACCAGGAGAAGCATCTGGCTCCTGCCTTCGGATCAGTGCAGTGCACCGGCCACGGTGGCCATTGGAGGGTGAACCAACGGAAGGAAGACCTTTCTCCCTGTCTGTCTCTCTCACTGTCCACTCTGCCTGTCAAAAATAAAAAAAAATTTAAAAAATGCACCTCTCACTTTTTCATTGCTACATTTACCTGCAAAAGAAGAGAGAGAAAGTAGATAAAGCTTACAGCATGAAGGAGGAGACAAAGAGTTGAAGTGGTGGTGGGGTGGAGGGATGACACATTCCATTTAAAAAACGGAATGGAGTTAAGGCCCTCAACTGGCTTTTTGTTACCTGGAAGCCAAGCCATCACTTCCAAATGAAGCAGCTTTGGGAGTTGGTGGCCCATGGTAGATAGCCCCATATCCTGTCATCAGATGTGCCCGGCCACGGAGGACAGTTCCTGTGGAGGGCAGAACATGCTTCACGTGGCCAACATCCCAGGGCTCACAGAAAACCCAATTTCCACGATCATAATTGTCCCCAGCTGATGTTTAAAAAGAACAGAAAGTTTGTGGGGAGTATGTAACACTGCTGTTATCCCTGGAGAAATTAGACACCTACTGCTACAGTGCAGAAGTTAGACATCAGCAGAGCTCATCCGTGTTCGTAGAATAAGCCCTTGGGGAACTTGTCAGAGACTGCGCCTCTCAGGAAGTTAAAGGAGCTTATTTGCTGGTACACTGGGCACAAATTATCTCAAATGAAATGCCTTGGGCAGAAGTGGCTGTCTGCTTTTACCTTAGCAACAAATTTGAATACCAAAAATATTCTTCCAAATTAAAAATCACAGGATGGAGTTGGGGGTCAGAAAGATACCAGGTTGATGGCAATGGTCAGTATTTGGGTAGAACTGATCTGAGTTGTTCATTGGCTGTAGGGTGGGCAGGTGAACCTAGAAGTCAAGCAGTAGACAAGTAGGGCAGCGCCAGCAGGTTAACAGCAGGACTGTTAGACTGAGCCAGGTGCTTGGAGCAAAGGGGTGACCTCGTCACACTACAGGAAGGCTGACTTTGCTTAGGCAGTGCACAGGGAGGGTTTTGTTCCCTCCTTGTGTCATTTCCAGTAGGCTTGACTGATGAAGTTTTAGCCCAGTTCTTAGCCAGGCATTCCTGTATTTTATGTATCTTAAAGAAAAGTTTGTGGGGCTGGCGCTGTGGCATAGTGGGTAAAGCTGATGCCTGCAGTGCCAGCACCCTAAATGGACACCATTTCGAGTCCCGGCTGTTCCACTTCTGATCTAGCTCTCTGTTATGGCCTGGGAAAGCTGTGGAAGATGGCCCAAGTGCTTGGGCCCCTGTACCCATGTGGGAGAGCCAGAAGAAGCTCCTGGCTCTGGCTGTTGTGGCCATTTTTGGTATCAACCAGCAGATGGAACACTTCTATGTCTCTGCTTCTGCCTCTCTGTAACCCTGCCTTTCAAATAAATAAATCTTAAAAAACAATTTTTTAGGATGGCCCAGGTGCTTGGGCCCTGCACCCCGTGGGAGACCAGCAAAAGCACCTGGCTCCTGGCTCCTACCATCGGATCAGCGCGGTGCGCCGGCCGCAGCGTGCCGGCCGCGGCGGCCATTGGAGGGTGAACCAACGGCAAAGGAAGACCTTTCTCTCTGTCTCTCTCTCTCACTGTCCACTCTGCCTGTCAAAAAAAAAAAAAAAAAAACAATTTGTTTATTTGGAATACAGATCTAAAAAGGAGGGGAGGGGGTAGGAGAAAGCGAGAGAGTGCTTTCATCCTCTGGTTCACTCTCCAAATGCCTACAACAGTTAGGCTGGGCCAGGCTGAAGCCAGGAGGCAGGAACTCCATCTGGGTTTCCCACATGAGTGACAAGAACCCAAATACTGGGCTGTCATATGTTGTCTTCCCAGATACTTTAGCTGGGAACTGGTTCTGAAACGCAGGAGCCAGGATTTGAAGGTCCCAAGCAGTGTCTTTTTTTTTTTGGACAGGCAGAGTGGACAGTGAGAGAGAGAGACAGAGAGAAAGGTCTTGCTTTGCCATTGGTTCACCCTCCAATGGCCGCCGCGGCCGCTGCGGCTGGTGCACTGTGGCTGGTGCACCGCGCTGATCCGATGGCAGGAGCCAGGTGCCTCCCTTGGTCTCCCATGGGGTGCAGGGTCCAAGCACTTGGGCCATCCTCCACTGCACTCCTGGGCCACAGCAGAGAGCTGGCCTGGAAGAGGGGCAACTGGGACAGAATCCGACGCCCCGACCGGGACTAGAACTCGGTGTGCCGGCGCCGCAAGGTGGAGGATTAGCCTAGTGAGCCGCAGCGCCAGCCTCCCAAGCAGTGTCTTAACCTGCTGCCCTGCAATGCCTGCCCCTCTCTGTATTTTTATTTACTTTGCGAACTTGGACCTTTTTTCTGGCAGTACCCTGGAAGCTATTTTCCTGTGGCTCACCTTGAAAATTCCCTTGATTAGGAAAGGGGCAGAGGGAAGTTTGGGAAAAACAGAGGTTACTGATTCCCTAGATCTCACCTTGAGAATGGCTTCTGTGCCACTAACTCTCCTTGCATAAGGGGCGCAGTAGGCAGCTAATACAGGCACAAGCTCAGCTCCTTGTGATCTGAGAGGCCATCACTTTGGCTGGTAGTTTCTGCTCTGTAAATACAGGAGTTGTGTTATGCTGTGGCCTTTATCCTTTTGTAAGGAATGTTCCTTATCATCAGGGCTGCTCCTGAACCCACTTTACAGGTTTTGACCTCCTACCCTTGGACTGCCCTCTGATTCGGTTTCACTGCATAATGGAGGCTGCATCCATTGATGCTTACTGGTTCTCATGGATCCGGCTTCAGCACAGAAGGCTGGGCTCTGCCTGTCGGTTTGCATGCAGGCAGGAGGGTTAGAGGGAGACTGTAGGCAGTAAGACCGCAGCCTCGTCTGTTACTAACCAGGATTCTTCCTTCTCACAAGCTATTTTTGGGGCAGTTAAGGGATCTCCCTCTATAGGGGAACTGTAGTCACTCTGAACACATATCAGTTACTGCAGAAGTGGTATGGTGAGGTTGGAAAAATATGAGCTTAGGACCTAGGAAGTTTAACTTCTAGTAATAAGTCTCCTGATTAGTAAGCAAATTTCTTGGGCAGTTTTTCCTCTATTAGCTTCAAATTCCTGGTGTAAGAAGACAGTGATGTCTATTTTTTATAGAAAGCTTTTATTTGATAAATATAAATTTCATAGGTACAACTTTTGGATTATAGTGGTTCTTCCCCCCATACGCGCCCTCCCACCCCTAGGTGTCTACATTTGAGTGGCTAAGGGATTAATTAGCATGTCTATAAAGCACTCAGATTGGTTATTTACCGAATGATAAAGATAGATCTGGAACAGAGCATCTCTGTTGCCATGCTGCCACTTGACCCACACAGAGCTTTGTGATCTGAAGCAGATTTAGTATCATCTGGGGACCAGAAGGCCTTGTGCTCTGCTAATCTAGTGATGCATTTACGCTAACTACAGTTTCCTTCTCCTCTCTCATACTCTTCTAGTTCTTTTGATTCTCAAAGTGCTTTTGTCCTATATATACTTTGCCCTTCTTAGGATCTGGTATTATTAAACTTCATCTGTGGACTGAAAAGGTAAAAATTCTGTTTCTATAAATCCTCATAAAATATTTGTCTATTTGAGACTTACTGGATTAAACTTGCCCACACTAATCTTAGCCCCTTGGGGAAAAGCTGTATTTGTGTGATAACTTCTTCAGGTTGGGCTTTGTAAACAGCTGGCGCTGCTTTGTGTGTGTGTGTATGTATACATATATTTGCGTGTGTGTATACATACATACATGTGTATACATGTATATACACATATGGTTTTTGTTCTGTCTCTTGTCAGAGGCTTCCTGGGCTGTAGAGGGTCAGGTCAGCTTGGACAAGAGTTAGGCAGTGGTACAGAAAAGGGGCTGGGATGGTAATGGGAAGGTAGTGCTAATAGTCACATGTGGAAAAGCACTGTTCCTTTTTATTCTCATTAAAATGCCGTTCTGTTTTTTTGTTTTTTGTTTGTTTGTTTGTTTATTTTTAGGAAGGGACAACAAAAATTGGAAGGATTGACTCAGATCAGGAACAGGACATTGGTAAGTGATGGACCATGAGGATCTGACAGTGTGGTAGATACTGGTCCCTGAAATGTTTCTTTTTCTTTTTTGAAGATTTATTGCTGGCACCGCGGCTCACTAGGCTAATCCTCCATGTGTGGCGCTGGCACACCGGGTTCTAGTCCCGGTTGGGGCGCCGGATTCTGTCCCAGTTGCTCCTCTTCCAGTCCAGCTCTCTGCTGTGGCCCGGGAGTGCAGTGGAGGATGGCCCAAGTGTTTGGGCCCTGCACCCGCACGGGAGACCAGGAGAAGCACCTGGCTCCTGGCTTCAGATCAGTGTGGTGCGCCGGCCTCAGTAGCCATTTGGGGGGTGAACCAACGGAAGGAAGACCTTTCTCACTGTCTGTCTCTCTCACTGTCTAACTCTGCCTATCAAAAAATTTTTATTTTATTTATTTTTTATTTATTCTTTTTTAAAGATTTATTTTATTTGAAAAACAGAGTTACAGAGAGAGGTAGAGACGGAGAAAGAGGTCTTCCATCCACTGGCTCACTCCCCAGATGGCCGCAACGGCTGGAGCTGTGCCGATCTGAAGCCAGGAGTCAGGAGCTTCTTCCAGGTCTCCCACGTGGGAGCAGGGGCCCAAGGACTTGGGCCATCTTCTACTGTTATCCCAGGCCATAGCAGAGAGCTGGGTCAGAAGAGGAGCAGCCGGGACTAGAACTGGCACCCATATGGGATGCCGGCGCTTCAGGCCAGAGCTTTAACCTGCTGCACCACAGCGCCGGCCCCGAAATGTTTCTTGAGAGCAGTCTGATGGTGCTCTGAGAAGAAGGGACTCTCTGAAGTATTAAGGGTTTGCTTTCCTTTCTGCTGCTGGGCTTTGGGTCTGGGACATGATAGGAGGAGACCCAGATGTTGAGGGGATTTCTGAATTCTGATCTCATCGAAAGAATGGAGGGGGTGTTTCGCTGGATTGTCCCCACACCCAAGTGACCACCACGTCTTCTGTAGTCCTACAGGGTCAGTGGATCGAGAGAGATCATTGTACTATCACCAGTGCCTGTGGGGTAGTCGTTCTCCGGCCTGTCCAGGGGGCCCGCTGCACAGTCAATGGCCGGGAGGTCACTGCCTCCTGTCGTCTGACTCAAGGTAGGACTTTATGAACAGTGCTGTGTATGCCAGGATGAATCGTGGGCCAGTTCCAATGATCATCTTCCCATTAACAGATCCCAATTTCAGGGTCCCGGAGTGGAGAATAACTCCCTCAAGTTTGTTCTTGTGTATGTTAGCTCTGTGGCCTTGGAAAAGTCCCTGAGCCTCAGTTTCCTCACCTGTAAAATGGGTATAATAGGATCATTATGCGGATTGAATGAATCTTATCCATGTAAGAGTTTAACAATATTCCTGGCACTTAGTAAAGACACGTTACCATTACTACTACCACTATCACTACTATTCTCCATCAATTCAAATTCTGTCTGTTAGTTGAGACTGACCTTAAATTTTGCATCTCCCATGAAGCTTCTGTTCTACCTGGAACTCACTTTGCTTTTCTTCAAAGTGCTAGAGCTTTTCTTATTTTATTGATTCAATATCTATAGCGTGAATTACATAATTAATACATATCAACTCGGCTGAGTTGTAAACTTGACAGCATGACTTTGTCTCACAGGAGAATGCCCTGCGCTTGTATGTTCTCCAAGCTTGATCTGCTGGTTACATTCCCATTTGTCTCTGTGCCACAGGAGCTGTCATAACGCTGGGAAAAGCCCTGAAGTTCCGATTCAACCACCCAGCAGAAGCCGCTGTCCTGAGGCAGCGCCGGCAGGTCAGCGCAGCTGTGAGTTCCAGGTTGCTGCTGGCCTTCCTCTTCCTCCTCTGTGGGAGAGAAGCTTGAGCCTTGTCTGGTTCTGTTGGGCCGGGAATGCTGACCGCAGTCTTCTGGGCCTTCTTCCTTGGTGCAGGTCGGAGAGCCTGTGGGTGGCAGCGACTCTTTGGAATGGCTGGACTTGGATGGAGATGCCACTGCCTCCCGGCTGGGTCTCTGCCCTTTGCTTTGGAAGCAAAGGTGAGAAGTGGTTGTTCATGCTCAGGTGCACCTACTGGAGGTGCTTATTAATCTGTTAGGACGTGGGACAGAGTGGTGATTAGTGCAGTAGCCACGGACTGAGTGAGCCCTGGTCTGGAACAAGCTGGGCAGGGGCTTGGAAGAGGCTGGACCAGCTGCTGAGCTTGCGGTTGGCCCAGCAGTGGTCTCGCCCCTTGTTCGTTCCCTCTTTGGTTTTTCAGCTCTCTTCATTACTGAAAGAGGTGTGTCACTTGACATTCCTGCGGTCACTTTGTGGACAGGATCTAACTGTGAAGTATTTATTTGCAGATAGCTGCTCCTAATTGAACTCCCTGTATGCCTGTTTAAATTCTGGCCCACCTAAGTGGGAGCTTTTAGTGTATGTCACTTAGCTTCCAGAAATGGCGGCCTCCTCTATGTTTTTAAAGATGGTGTGATTCAGAATTCTTCTTCTCTGATACCAAGAATCCAGAACTATGTATAAGAGGGGTAGGAGCTATAAAAGCAAAATGAAAATGTCTTGGGGTTCTACCCTCTAGTGTCCACTTTATCTGCATTGACTGTGCGACGTTGAAGTAGAGTTTAACTGTGATTGATGGTAACTGTTTTTCTACTTCACATTGTATTTCATCCATTTTTCTTCCCAGACCTCAATGCCTGTGAGTTTGGTACTGGGACTTTCTCTGTTCCTGTAACTAAAAGTGCCTGAGGGGTTTCCTGTAGAAAAATCGTGTGACACCTGTGAGATCACTGTTGTCACCTTGAACACAGGGTTCCCAGTAGGGTTATGGTGGCCTCAGGGCCAGCTGCTCCTTCCTCGAGCCAGTGGCATCTAGTGGCCAGCGAAGGCAGTATTGGGCCCGATGGTGGTGAGGGTTTTGGATACAGAAGCACTGTGTTTCAGGGAACAAGGGCAGGCAGGCCCTCATGGGGGAGCTGCTGAGAGCAGGTGATCCCGGCGGTACGTGCCTGAGAGCCACAGCGTGAGAGGTGACCCGGAGTCAGTGTCGCAGTGGGGTTCAGAACTGCGTCCGTCCGGCACTCTTGTTTTGTCAGAGTGGCCCTCCCTTTTTTGTAGTGAAGTCACAAAGGGAGGTCTTGTTTAGGTAGAGTTTCTGTTGAGAAGACACATCAAAGATCTGTTTTTCCCAGGGTTCAGAGGTTTCCAGAGAACAGCGCTGTAGCTTAAAGAGCCGTGGATGTGGAAGAGACATTGGAGTTGGACAAAACTGGCTCATACCTTGGCTCTACCACATAAAAGTGTGTGACCTTCAGCAAGTCATTGAACCTCTGGCCCTGTTGCCTCTCCTTGAAAGGAATGCATTGCCTTCTCTTTCCCAGGAACCCTAATGCTAAGGATTGAAGGAGCGCGTGTAGATGTACACAGCTGACAGACCTCACAGCCTCTACTGCTGGGAGGCCCTGAGAGGAGGCCCTGAGGTCGTCTCAACCATCCTTTGCCTTTTGAAAGTCTTCTTCGGACTTTCTAGGCCCATGGGCACTGACGGGGCCTTTCAGAAACACACGGCGTGTGCCTTTTCATCCAGAGAGGCATCCTGTCTGTCTCTGCTATTCCAGATCACCAAGTGCTGGGAGCCTGCAGGCTGCACTGGCCCTGCCCGGTTTCCACAGCCGGCGTCTCTGGGGCAGCCCCTGGTGGAGGTGGTGTGGTATGGGGCTTGAGGCTGTGACTGAGCAAAAGGAACTGGGAGAGGAACACATAAATTCATGTTTTCAGTGAGAGTCCGTCTTGATTTGTGGCTGTTTCTGCCTGAGAGTCCGTCTGTCTGCTCTTGAATGGGCTTGGCTACAAAGCCTCCCTGTTCCTAGGCCTTCTTCACACAAAGCACACAAAGCCAGAGCTGTCACCAGAGGAAATTGGCCATTCCTCCCTCCTGTTCTCCTTGCAACATGATCTAGACCAGAGAGGGTTTGTCCTTGAAATCTGTGTATGTTCTTGGTATTTTCCCCTTTGGAATTTAGAGGGCTTAACCTGGGAGACCATGTTGCTGCTACCACCACCGCCTCCTTGGTAAGCAGTGGCTGCTGCATCTGCAGTGGGGTGCTGTGAGAGGAAGGGGGGGCACAGTGGAATCCTGACCAGCAGGTGACCAAATAGCAGCTGGGGGATATGGGAGCCACTGAAACTGAAGGGCAGTCATCTGATAGAGACAGCGGTCCCTTGGCTGGCAGGTCACTGCAGATTTGCTTTGGTAACATGCCCAGACATGTGGCAGAAGGTTGGTATTTTCTTTTTAACCTACTTTCTGGGAACTTGACAGATACACTTAGCAAAAGAGTTATTCCATCTGACAAGGTATGCAGGCATCTCAGGTGAACATACTGTCTGTAGTGATGGCTCCACACAGCCTCTCCTTGTAGGTCCTGTTACTGCTTTCCCGGGGGAAGGACAGAGAGACTGTCTTCTCGGGAGAAGCAAATTGTTTATCACAGGGTTGGGGAGACAGCCGGAGAAGTAACTGTGTAGTCCCAGGGTATTCAGAAAAAAGATCTCCCTGCTTCTGTGTCTGGTGGTCTATGGATCTTAACTGGGTTTGTTTCAGGCCTTCTGATAGGCTCATTTCTGCCAGCCATTTCTACGATCAGACAAATCTGGGGCAGTAATGCAGGCATGTACATAAAATTAACTGCTTTTTATATTTGTTTGGCATTAGCTGCTTTTCTCTTCCAGTTGTTATCCTTTGCCTTCTGCCTCCCACGTGATAGAGGGTACCTTTCCTCCTTCCGAAAGCTCCCCTGTGTGTACTTGGCCATTTGCCCACAGCAATCAGTGCCAGTCTTCCCCTGAACTACTTGCTCGAGTATCTGGGGCCTGTCCTAGTCCTGGGACACATTGCAGGCCGAATCACTTCTCAGCCTCCTTCCCGGGGGGAAGACTGTGTGTCAGCTCCACACAATCTGTTCCGATCACCTGTCCTTCACTGTCCTAAGGCTGCTTTATGAAATCTTAATTTCTTCCAAGGCAAGGGGGCAAACTTTTTCTGTAAAGCACCCGATGGTATTTTGGGCTTTCTGGGCCTTGTGACCACTCTTGCTCAGCTTTGCTAGTGTGGCATAAAAGCAGCCCTACACAGCACATAGACGAATGGGTATGGCTGTGTCCCAGTAAAACCTTATTTACAAAAACATGCAGCAGGCCAGATTTGACCCCCAGACTGTAGTATCTGCTGAGATACTCTCTGTGAGTTCATTCTGTTCCAAGAAGCAGTGAATCTCCTAAAAGCAGTAAGCCTTTAGAGAACGTGGCTCATTCTGCCTGAACTCTTGTCCCAGGGTTGGATCAAGAAGCCAGCCTCTCCAAACCCTGCAGTCATGATGTCTTGGGAGTGGAGCATGGGCAGCAGGCTGGGGGAAGCTGGCCTGATGCTGGCTGCCTCTTGTTGTAAGCCTCTGTCAGAGTCTGCCTCCTCTCGGCCACTTCCTTTCCATGCCCTCCCTGGAGCATGGCCGCAGTGAACTCCTTTGGCAGGCTGGACGATAGTAATGAAGATACCCTGCAGAAACGGTACTTGAGGTCCTTGCATAGAAGACCACGTGTGACCCCAGGGAGAGGTCAGCAGTTAGGAAGAGGAGGCTGTCAGTGTCCAGAGGAAGCCTCTGGCTCGTCCACAGTCAGGCAGGAACCTGCTGGTCAAGCGTGACTGCGATGTGGAATTCTCTGAACTTTCTATTAAAAAATTCAGGTACAACACAGATGATCAACTCACAACTAATACTATCTCATTTATGTCCACGCTCATTTTCCCTCACTCCTCTCTGCTGGAGCTAAACAAATTCAAGACGTATTTCACCAGTAAGCCCTTCACCGTGTCTCTCTGAAAGGTATGGAGAGTCTAAAATTTTTGAACTCCTTCTTTCACTGAGAACGGCTCTCGAGTGGAGACCAATTCTGCTCGGTCTCCTGTCCCACACACAGGCGTGGTGTGCAAGTAAGTTCTCTGTCTTGTCTGCATCGGCTGCTTCTTACCCCTGGGTCGCAGAGGATTTCTGTGTCAGGGAAGAGCCGCGTGGTAATCACCGAGCACATGAGAGGAGTTTCCATTTGCACGGTGTCTAAAGCTTCCCTTCCTCTCTTCCTCTCAGTATGCCCAGCAGTTACTTGTTTCTTTCTAACCTACCTCTATGTATGTATATACTTATGTATTTATGAGGCAGACAGAGAGAGGGTTCTCATCTGCTGGTCCACTCCCCAAATGCCTGCAGTGGGCCAGGCTGAAGCTGGGAGCCAGGAACTCAGTCCGGGTCTCCCATATGGGTAGCAGGACCAAACCCCTTGAGCTGTCACCTGCTGCCCCTCCGAGTATACATTAGTAGGAACCTAGAATTGGGAGCAGATCCAGCACATGAACCCTGACACCTTGAAATGGGACGCAGGCGTCCCAAGCTCTCTCTCTCTCTCTTTTTTTTTTTTTTTTTTTTTTTGACATGCAGAGTGGATAGTGAGATTGACAGAGAGAAAGGTCTTCCTTTTGCCATTGGTTCACCCTCCAATGGCTGCATGGCTGCCACGGCTGGCGTGCTGCAGCCGGTGCACCATGCTGATCCAAAGGCAGGAGCCAGGTGCTTCTCCTGGTCTCCCATGCGGGTGCAGGGCCCAAGGACTTGGGCCATCCTCCACTGCACTCCCTGGCCACAGCAGAGAGCTGGCCTGGAAGAGGGGCAGCTGGGACAGAATCCAGCGCCCCGACCAGGACTAGAACCCGGTGTGCCGGCGCCGCTAGGTGGAGGATTAGCCTAGTGAGCCGCGGCGCTGACCCCAAGCTGTATCTTAATTGCTAGACCAATGTCTGCCCTTCCAGCTGATTTTTGGCAGATAGTTTTTTGTTTTTGTTGTTTCAAAGACAAAGCTTCTTTATGTAGCCAAAATCTTTTTAAATATCTTGTGAGACATCTACCTTACTTTGCTGGTGATTTTCCTTAATGAAAATGAATGTGTGTTTCTGTTACACCCACAGATCTAAGAATTTGCTAGACCGATGACTGTTTCCCCTCCTGCACTGTGATGTCATGAGCTGCCTGTGACACGATGCTTGTTTGTCCCAAGTTGCCAGAAGTCCAAAGCCTTTTCTGCCTCGTTGAATTCAGGGCTGTCTCAGAGGGACTTAGACGGCCACCGGTTTGTCCTGAGCTTGGTTTTTACTTCCCCGTGGGTAACCCCAGCCCCTTCTGTGACAGGACAGCCTTGGAAGAGCAGTGTAGCGAGGACCACCAGCTGCTGAAGTGCGGAGCGACGTCCCACAGGGCCCAGACTCAGCAGCAGCGGTGTCACGTGGAGAATTTGAGACAACAGATCCTAGCAGGACGGAGGAGAGCTGAGAAGGCACTGGAACTTGGCCAGGCTCACTTCAGCCAGCAGATTAAAGGCGGTAGGTGCTCACCGTTACAGGTGCATGACTGTCTTCGTTTCTTCATTCCATGCTTCCCAGTCTTCCGTATTCTCTTCTATGTTTTCTCTGTGATAAGGCGGAATCTTTGGTATTAGGCATTCTCTCCCTTCTTTGAGAGACTAGAGACTCTTACAAGGAGGCCTGGAAGCAGGAAGAAGGAAGCTTAACTTCCTGATGGCCGCTGGGCATGATGAGCCTCCTGCCCCGCCTCCCTGACACATTTGCCCATGCTGTACTGCCTGCCCGTCATGGGCCTTAGCTGTGCTGAGGCCTGGAGGTGTTCATTTACTCCCCCCTGCAGTAAGGGGGCCCTGCGGCCTTTATCCTGCCATGTCACCCTGGCCAGCCCTTTAATTCCACGCAGGTGTAGCTGTAGCTGGAGGTGCCTGAGTCCAGTCAGCCACAGGCAGCAAAGGAGGTCCTGACCTTTTCCCCTGGTATTTTTGGTTCTTAGGCCAGCAGTGGCTGCTCAGAGAGACCTGGCTGAGTGGCTTGCAGCAGCAGCAGCAAAAAGACCGTGCGTCAGAGAAAGAACGTGAGGCCTCTGTGGCGGATCTTGAAACTCAGTCATCCCCACAGCTCCGAAGCCAGAAGCAGCTCCCGCGGAAACACGCTCTTCGGGCCACAAAGTGGAACATTCGGCGAAGAAAAATCCCATTGCAGCTGGAGAAGGTCATCAAGAAACAAAGGCTTCTGGAGGCCCAGCGGAGACCGGAGCAACTCCGGGCACTGTGCCGGCTCCAGGATGACGGCACCCAGGAGCCCTCGTGCCAGATCCCCAGGTCTGATGCCACAGTCCCTGGGCCTCAACGTAGAAACAAACCAGCAAGTTGCAGTGTTTTGAGCCTACGAAAGCTCTGCAGCCAGCGTTTACCTCAGCTTCCCAGGTACAGCCAGTGGTTGTCACCTGGATGCACTTGGCTGACGGTTGTGGCCTTGTCACACATAACAAACAATATGGTGTTTATTATTCCTCAGTTTGCCCAGTTCGTGAAATGGGAAGATGTTTGCGCCTCTCTTCCTCATAACCTTTTCTCCCCTTCTATGTTTTCTTCTTTCTCTGTATATGCTTTCAGATTCAGGCTTCTCTGTTCTCCCTCAGAGTAGCAGCTCTTGTGCTCTGTTGCTATCTTGAAGGGTAAGGATCTCAACCTCATTTTTAAGTCTCTTAAACCCTGACTGTCCACATCAGGCCGGAAATCAGACTGCTTTGTTCTCATAGGCTGCTTCCTTCTCCCTCCCTGACCTCCCCTAACAAGGAAGCTTCCTGGCCCTACTTCCTGCCTGGTGAGTGAGCTCTCTTTCTGATTCCCAAGTTCGAGTTGGGCTCTTCCTTTCATGCAGTTAAGGGGAGGTAAGTTACTTCCCAAACTCTCGGCATACATCCTGTATCTTTGTACCTCTGTGTGTCTTGGGGACGTAGCCCAGGCCTTGTGCGTAGGAACTTCACACTTAATGTCTGTTGCTGCTATGTTTGCTCACCTCTTGGGTCTTTAGAGTACGAGGCAGCTTTTTTAAACTTTGTGTTATGAAAATGTCAAACACACATATCACCCACATTCAGTAGTTACCAGGATTTACCACACTTGCTTTATCTCCCGAACTCTCCATTTGGTGAAGTATTTTAGAGCAGTCCTAGACTTCATGTTATTTGAATCCCACATCCTTAGGTATGTCTGTCTTTAAAAAAAAAAATACAGGTATTCTTATAATTGTGATGTCTTTATCACATCTATCAAAATTAAAATTCACCTGATATGATCGAAAACCTAGGTCATGTTCAAAGTTTTCTAATTGCCTCAAAAATACCTTTCAGTTGGTTTTTCAAATCAAGACCCGAGTAATGTTGGCACACTGCTTGTGATAATGTCTTTTAACTTTCTTTTCGTCATTATTCATACTTTACGTCTTCATATCATTGGTTTATTATTTAAAGTAGGTCAGCTTCTGTAGAAGAAGCCACTTCACAGGTTTGTCTGTTTCATTTCTTACAGTATCATTTACATTGTTCCTCTGTTCCTCATATCATCTACCTGGAGGTTTTCCCTAAAGATGTTTTTCGATTCAATTCAAAGTATTTATAAGGTAAAGAAATAAAGGAACACAGTGCACCCAGGGCCTCTCCGAGCCCGCGATTCTGTTTTGTACCTATAAAACTGTTCTCTGACCCTGAAGCCTACAGGAACCTCTAACTTCTTCTGAGATAGCTTTTCTTGTCTCCACAGTGTTTTCTCGAAGTGGGATCTCTCCACCATGTTACCACCTATGCCTGACCCTACTCACCAAGCATTAGTGAAAGCCCCATCAGAAGCACAATTTCCCAAGGCTGCTTCTTACCTTCCAAGAACAGCACGTCTCCACAAGAACAGAATCCGTTTCTCGGGCCAGCAGCAATTCTTCGCAACAAGAGGAGCCTTGGCCAGGAAGGTAGCCCTGACCCCAGGCACACGCATCACTGTGAGCCCCAAGTCTGTTGAAATGGAGAGAGTGGGTAAGCCCTGTGAGATAGTGGCCCAAGGCTTAGCCTCTCTGAGCCAATCAGTTAACAAGCTAAAGTCAAAGAATGAACCAAAGACCCACACACCTACCATGACCAGAAAGATGAAGGAACTGGCAAATCCTGAGCACACAAAAGCTGAGTGGCAAAAAGAAGAGAACCTTGGGACCCACAAGCCTGCTAAGGGAGGTTCTCTGTGTCCCCATGGACCCAAGCAGGCAGCTGGGCGTGGAAAGGCAGCCAAGCCTTATCGTGCAGAATCCAAACCACCTTTTCCAAGCAGGGCATCCAAAAGGCATCAGAAGATACTGGTGGCTAGGGTCAAAGACATTGCCAGAACATCCTCTCACTTGCTTCATGGCAGGCTGTCAAAGAGACGACATGGTGCAGCGGACCCAGACACCGCGGCCCCACTCACAGACTCCAGCCCAGCAGTGCATAATGCAAGAGAAAAAGACAATGGTTTTTCAGACACAGATAGCAGTTACTCAGCAGATTCTCTCTCCTGTGTCTGTGCCAAAGCCCTGACAGCGCCACTAAAGGCAGAGGGCCCTCAGGGGAACAAGTGGAATCTCCCGGGGACAGAGAACTCGGAAAGTGATGACAGCCAAATATCTGAGGACTCACTGGCTGAGAAAGGACTCACTATCTCAAAAGACAGTCCACGGAGCAATCAGCCAACCAATGACCATGGGCACCCCAGGACCAGAATTAAAGCCACTGGGAGGGACTTCAGCATGGTGTCCTCAGACAGTGGCCTGCTTGCCCAGTCACAGAGGAGCTTTTCCTTGGATAGCCTGATTGATGCTGAGGAAGAAGTAGGGGAAGAGGGGCAAAAAGAGCCTCTCCTCGCTCCAGCTAACGAGATGCCCACGGAAACCTTCTGGCGTCTGCAGAACTCCAGTCTGCCTGTGCTGGAGCAGGAGGCAATGTGCAGGCTTGGTCCCATCAACCACCAGACCGGAGCGAGGCTGGCCACCATCCTGCCAGTGAGCAGTTCATTTCGCCTAGATCCTCAGTTTCAACCCCATTGTGAGCAGCCTGAGTCCGAAGTAGAGGCAAGTTACTCTGAACGAGCCAACTCCCTCCAAGGCATACAGGTTTCAAGAGAGAGCCCACTGGTGTCAATGGATTCCTGGTTTTCCTGTGACTCCAAGATCAGTCCCAACAGCCCCCACGGAATAGTGGGTTCTTTATGTCCAAGTCCTGATGCACAGGAGGTTCAGCCCTGTGGTGGGGAGGGGCCTGGATACTGGCTCAACATTGAAGAACTAAAGTCATCAGGTACAGGAACAGTCTTCCCGTGCAGCTCTAAGCTTTCCCAAGGCAGTACTGATCAACCCTGCAACGTGAGAAATGTGTATACGACCTCTACTTCAGATACATCCAAGCTCTCTCTCTGGGGAGGACAAAAGCTGCTTCAGACAAGAGCCGAAGGTGTTTTTCAGGATAGCGGCATCCCCGACGCAACCCAGCAGGGCAGCTCTGAAGCATCCCAGAACTCCAGTGTCTCCAGTGTGCTGGCTGCCTCTGCTGCCTCGTTCACTTATGTAGGCAGCACCTCCGAAAGAGACTGGGCTGCCCTTCAGCAAAAGTACCTCCTTGAACTCTCTCATCCTATTTTTGAAGCCATAGGAGAACCCAGGGCCGCTTTGCCCTGCCTTGGGGGAGACTCTGGTTCCCTGGCAGAGGCTTGTGGCACAGGAGGAGATACTGTGTTGGCAACTGGTTCTGGGGTATCCAGCGATCTGAATTGCAGCAGCTTTCCAAACCATCCATCCAAAATTAGGCATTTAAGAGCAGAGAAAGAACAGGACAGTTTGAATACCAGATTAGAGAGTACATCAGATTTCTTTAGCACTAGTGAGAAGGAGGTGAGTTACAATGAAACTTACTCAGCAGACTTAGAATCACTGGCTTCCGGACCTACGAAGGCACAGGTCTTTGCAGCAGAGAACAAGATACCGAATTCCACGACAGAAGCATATGAAGTCAAACAGAACCACTTACAAGAATGCTTTCAGGGTAGCAGGAAATCGGGGTTGATGGCTTCCTCTCATGGGTATTTCTTCCAGAAGAATGTCTGTCATAATCACCTCACCATAGCCACCAAAGCAGACCACTGGTCCCACAGCTGGACCCCTCTCAGGACAACGAGCGCAGTCCAGTCCGAGCAGTTTAGTCATGGCAGCCACGGCTCCCCGCAGGCCGAGAAGGCAGGGCGCCAGGAGAGCTCTCAGGAAGTAGTGGCCAGACACACAGATGTGTCCTTTGCCTTCTCCTCTGGCCCAGAGCTGGTCCTGCACTCCGCTCCCTGGAACCCACTGCCGTCCTCCCTGCAGCCGCCTCCCTTGGAAACGTTCTATGTAACCAAAAGCAGGGATGCGCTGACCGAGACCGCCCTCGAGATCCCAGCCTGCAGAGAGGTGAGGGCGCCTTCCCCGCCCCCCAGGGAAGCCTGGGGCTTGGGTCCTGACCGCCAAGCCCTCCAGAGTGCTTATTTTGAGTATAACTTGCCAGTGCTGTTACAGAACCAGAATTCCAAGATGGCTGCAGCTCAGCAGGGCATAGCAGGGAAGCCGGTTGATCTGAACGCCAGGGAAGTCATCAGAGAATTAGGGAGATGCCCTGGAAATATTCAAGAAGAAAGCAGTAATGCAAATTCAGTTTATTTTTTTGTTGCTGAGGACAGACATTTTATCCCTTCTAGTGGCACAGGAGTACGTGAATACGAAAACCAGGTTGGAATTTTCTATCACGAGGGAGAAGAGGCTGCTGCCCGGTCCTGTGGTAATGTTTCCTCAGGCAGCTCTGGCTCTGGGAAGCCTTTACTCCTCATTTGTGAATCTGAGACAGGTGAGGAAGAGCAGGGGCAGACTTCAGTCCTGAGACAGGCCCAGGCCCAGGACAGAAACAGACAGCTTTCCTCTGGGGCCAGGATTGATTTCATCTATAAAACCACCAGATTAGAACTTAAGAAGGGCAGGCCAGGGGAGAGTGATGATTCTTTCGTGTCCAGAGCGCTGCATTATAGAGGAAACAGCCCAGTGATAGCGGGGCCGGATGAGAGCTTACCCCGCAAGTGGGAAGCGGAGAATGAAACTGGACTTCTAGGAAAAACTCTTCATCCCGAAGACAGCGCAGAAGAGATGAAGCTTCGAGGGACGGAATGTATTTATGACAGATGCCAGTCAGTTACATGCTCTCAGGAAAGAAATCCCAGTGCATACAGGGGCCCTGGACAAGCAGTGTTAAACCCTAAAGAAGAACCTTCAGGAAAGGGCAAGAAGAAAAGGATTAGTAACGCTGATGAGATGGCTAGGCTGGTTAGAAGTGTAATGCAGTTGGAAGACAGCATACTGGAAATTGGATCCAAGCAGAATAAGCAGCTTCATGCTTCCCACACGCCAGGAGTCAGTGAGGAATCTGTGTTCCAGGACCAGGAGAAAGCTGACCATGTCCTGAGGACAGGCGGTCCTGGAAACCCTTGGACCTTCGAGGACCAGCCGCCCACTCCCAGACAGACAGGTGATGTGATCGTTAGTGATAACGAAGCTGGAGAGGTCGACGTGAACAGTAGCACTGGGAATGATCCCCAGGCCCGGAAAACTACTGTGAACCCCCTCAAGTCATGGGAATGTGTACGAGAGAGTAAATTAGTGAGAGAATACACCCACCCAGCCGAATTAGACCCACCCACCAGGGACACATGTGATTCTTCAGGGACATGCCCAGCTCACAAGGAATCTACCAATACTTATTTTCACCCAAGGAGAATGACAGCATTGGCTAAAGCTGTGCCATTAGAGCCTAGGCCTCAGAGGTCTTCTGAGACTGTCAAGTCAGTAAAAGCATCAGTGAGCCCCAGTGAGCAGCTCTGGGGCTTGGGAAAGGAATTAAAGACTGTGGCAGACTTTAAGGAAAGCCAGATTTCCAGCCACATGAGTAGTTCCAAGCAAGAAGAGCCAAAAGCTCAAGACAGAGTTGAGGTGATGGCTATGCAAAGAGGTGGGGACTTACAAGAAGAAACTAAAATGGTCTCGTTAGCTCAGAAACTTTCTGGCCCATGCCGTCTTTGTATGGGCACATTTTTCAGCCCAGAGACTGTTTGCCCATTACTGAGCCAGACAGACTTCACCTCAGCTCCTACTCACCCAGGCTTGAGTAATACCTTGCCCTTGATTTCTCCAAGGCTGCCGAGACACCATCTTCATACCCCTGCAACTGTAGGTGCCTCTTTGGATATGCTGGATCTCACAACTTTGGAAATTCATGACACTCCCTTGGTACCAGGGCATCAGGACCGTAATGGAGAGACTAGAATCCACAGCCCTGAGGGAGATGGTAGCGGAGGCTCCTCTGTGGAAATCAGTGCTTGTTGTAGGTCTGCAGTGTCCATGGCCATGGGGTCTCTTGGTCAGCCTGGTGCACCAGAGAACATCCTCCTGGGGACAGAGGACAAGGTATCAGGAAGCATCAGCCCCCAGGACCAAGAAGGGAACCTCAGAGTCACCTCGATGGGTTTGAATGCCAGGGAAGGTCTTGATTCTGAGACCGAAGCACCTGCACAAAAAGAACTGAGAACCAGTACTTTGAACAGGGTCTCTAGGCTGTTGGAAAAAAGGGTTCACTTCCCCTTAGAAGATGATAATGACCAAGGCAGGAAGGCAAGACAGAAGGCAGAGAAGGAGGCTGAGGATACCGAACTTAGCAGTGACGTGTTCCTAGCACCTGCTTCCCTGCCCAGAGCGCCTAATCCCAAGCCCAGGCTGTTGGAGCCCTCTGTCCATGCATCCATGTGCCTGGCTATCTTGGAGGAAATCAGACAGGCCAAGGCCCAGAGAAAGCCGCTCAGTGACTTTGTGCCTGAGCAGACTGCCCTACCTTACCATGAAGCTTTACCCGACTCCTCTTTAGGGGCCACTGGCGGACCTCACTGGAAGCAAACGGGTCATCTGGTGTCAGGCAGGACCGGGAGTGAGGACGAAACACAGGGATTTTGTGTATCATCTCCGTCTGCAGCGACCAACGAGAGGCAAGGGCAGACCACACCCATTGCTGCAGGCAGGTTTCACCCCCTGCTGAACACAGACTCTGACACAAGGTGGCGCCATCCCTCCCAGGCTTCCTCTCCTGCTGCCCCTGCTGCCGGTGCTGGAGAGCTGAAACCCCTCCTGGGAGCAGGAACGCAGTGTATGGGTCAGTCTAGTTCTGACGGTGTAAAGAAAAAGACAGGAGCCAGAGCACCTACCTCTGCTGACCCTTTGGCCTCAGGAAGTTTTCTTTCTTCAGCAGCTGTGGAAGACAACGAGGAGGAGGCACCAGAGAAAGTAGCTGTTGCCTTACCTTCTCAGGCCCCTTGTGACGGTTCTGGAGTGATTCTGCGCAGACAGAGTCACTTAGCTGCCTGGGAGACTGCGGAGGGCATGCCTACTGGCAGTCAGGACAGCAGCCCAGAGCGCCAGGAGCCTAGAACTGTAGATTGTGCCTATGGAGGACTCTCAGGTAACTTGCTGGGGACTGTACAGGGAGGACAAACAGCCCATCTTGTAGAGCAGTCTGTGAGCTGTGATATGCAGAATTCTGCAGGTCTCTTAGGGCCTAAGCAAGGCCATGTCCAATACCCTGCGTCTTCCGCTGGGTTAGAAGGGAGGGCCAGTCCCAAAGAGCATCCTGTTCTTCCTGGAGCCCTGAGGAGGGTTGAGCTAGAAGCTC
Source organism: Oryctolagus cuniculus (assembly GCF_964237555.1). Taxonomy (NCBI): domain Eukaryota; kingdom Metazoa; phylum Chordata; class Mammalia; order Lagomorpha; family Leporidae; genus Oryctolagus; species Oryctolagus cuniculus. The sequence goes on from NC_091443.1 coordinate 65,707,217, forward strand.
CCACACAGCAGTGTGTGGAGCCGAGGGAGTGCACTGGGTCTGGGCTGACACAAGCCTTCATGGTGAGCAAGAAACATCCCAAGTCTCCTCTGTTGCGGGATCAAAGACCTAGCCCATGTCCGGGGGGAGTAAGGGAGGAGGCCCCGCGTAGATACCCCAAGGGGACGTTAGATCGCCTTGTTTTCTCAGGCAGCACCGGAGGCAGCAGGACTCTCAGCTCATCTAAAGGGCAAGAAGAGAGCAGAAGGCTTTGCCGACAGCTGTGCGATGCTCAGCCCGCTGCCCTTCTTGCCTGTGCCTCCCCTTCCTGCTCTTCTCTGTGTTACGGAGACGGACACCCAGGGAGGAGGACTTCTAAGGCCGGTCTGCATGCTAGTCACCCACCCTGCACACTAGGTTCCAGGGCCTGTGAAATGGATGAGACAGGACAGAACTCTTACAGGGAATCTGAAGTGCTCTTGGCCCATGGCCTTGAGCCCAAAAGCATGAACATGGAACTCAGGCCAGCAGACAGCAGCGCTCTTGAGCCCTCGACTACAGCTGCCACCTTATGTCCAGCTCGGGGTGACGGGTCACCTTCTGTCCCCGAGGTGAGGACAGGTTCCTTCAGCCGTACTGCTGCTGATGGAAGCTCAAGGTCAGTGAGGGATCCTGAGAAGAAGGGCCCTGTAGAACTTAGCACTGCCCGGTTCCCTGAGCCTCCCAGGAGGTTTCAGGATAACTCTGTAGGTAGCCAGAACACACAGGTGTCTCATTCCATGCCAGCACCACTTCCAACAGCGTGGGGACCACACCCCCTGAATGTAAGTGAGGACTCTGCTAGTGAGCTGGTGGAAGAGCCACACAGTGGATGTTTAGAAAGTACTGCCAGATGCCTTTCAGAAAAAACACAACTTCCCATTGAGGCGGGGGATCAGAGTTTCTTGAATCCCCAAGTCCAGTTTGTGACAAGGTTAAAACTTGTCTGCAGTCCTCGGGTTGAAAGTCCCTGGGAGGAGGAAGAGCAGCAGAGAGACCAGGCTTTAGGTGGTGGTGAGAATCCCACACCTCCAGATGACGGTGGCTCGGATGGCTGTCAGAGTAGAGAGACGGTGAGAAAGGAGATGGCTGTGACCGAGTCTCCTGTATCCAACTCGTTCTCGCCAAACTTGGGACAAAGTGAAACACTAGAGCCGGCCGCTCACCACAGGTGCTCACTTCCTGTGATTGCAGTCTTTTCTGGCCACAAACACTCCAAGTCCTCCCCCAGACCACAGTTCTCTGTGGTCAGCTCCTCTCGATCCCTTCAGGAGCTTAACTTGAGTGTGGAGCCTTCCTCCTCTGCAGACAAAGATACACAGGAAGTCAACAGGTTGTCGAACCCTCATCTCAGGGGTTGTTTCTCAGAAAAGTCGGTGGCGGGAACATCCCTAAAGGCTGAGCACCGTGATCAGAAGTCCCCATCCAGCGTGGCTGACAGCCCTGCTGATCACAGGCCCCTGGAACCTGCCACCGCGCCTTATCCAACTTCCGCTGCCTCTTGCGTGCCAACCCCCGGTTCTGTGACCAGCTGGATGTCTGGTACTTTGGAACAGGCCCAGCAGGGAAAGGCAGAGAAGCTGAGTGTGCAGGTTAGGCCAGGGAGTTGGCACTCTGAGGTGAACAAAGGCATGCTACTCTCTGGCTCCAGTGAGATCAACCCCTGTGTCCTGCCAAAGTGTCCAGAGGGGCCTGTGTGCATTGGCTGGAAGCAGTATGTGTTTGGCAGCATGACCAATGACTCCTGCAGCCAGAAATCGCAGGGCCTGACATCATCAAACGTGGCTCAGTGCTCCAGCGTGGACAATGGTTCAGAAGACCAGAACTCGTCATCCCACTCCCACCTCTGCCCCTGTGCCAAAACCCTGGCTCTGTTGGGCTCACAGAACAGCACTGAGATTGCCCAAGATTCAGATGAGGCCTGCAGAGTGTGGAGTTCCTCATTTGATGTGGGGGAGCCGCATGTCCCGACTGGCCCTGCAGCAGCGCCCGCTACTTTGGATCCTGACGAGAGACCTCAGTTCAAGGACCTCCCTGACGAAGCAGGCTGCCTGGGGCACGACCGCCCCTTGGCCGAGGGAAGTGCTGTAGGGCCAGTGGATGAGACGCTACTGCTGTGTGAGCCAGAGGCTGGCTGCGCTGGGGGACAGGCCGGGGTAAACACCTCTGAGCAGAGCACACAGACTGTGGGCTGCAGGTGCCCCTGGAGCCGTGCTGACCTCGCCTCTGCTCAACCTGGAGCCAGCGCGGTGTCGGCCTCTGATCTCTCCGCCTGGACCAGGATGCACAGCCTGTCCCTGCACCTCTCACAGCTGCTCCGCAGTACCTCGGAGCTGCTCAGGAGCCTCTCCCAGCCAAGTGTGACCAACAGGCAACACGACGCCAAGAAGGACACCCTGGAAAAGCCCTCACAGGCACCGATGACGGATGGCTCTACTCAGACCACTCTAGACAAGGGCAGCCAGACTGACCTGGCCTTACCCGCTCTGTGCCTGCAGGTTCAAGAGGAAAAACTTAAGAAAACCAATATGATCCTTGATGTGCTGGGCTCAGAGGTCTCAACCATGTTTCCAGAAAGAAGAGATGTCTCAGGACCACTTCAGGAGGAGGGGACGGGAGAAACGTCAGGGCCCCCAGATCTTCAGGAAGGAAGTACCCATGAAAGGCCCCAGAGCCCTCCAGGGCCCTCATCCCACTTGAGGTTTCAGAAAGCACCCCTGGGGCAGGACCTGCATTCTGTGAGCACCTCGGGGCCTCTGGGTGCTTCCCGGCCACCCAGCGCCCAGCCAAAGGGATCTTCTTGTGCGGTTGTCCGCAGCCCCAGCTTGGTCATCTCTCAGTTGCCAGGGCTCTTCCCCAGTACTTCAGAGTCCACCGGGGAGCCCAGAGTCCGGACGCGGAGCCCTGTGAATGCCTTGTTGGTTGATAGAGCTTCTTCCCCCATCCTCACCCTTAGCGCCAGCACCCAAGAGTTGGGTCTCCATCTAGGCTTGTTGGCTGCTTCAGCCCCCTCAGCTCCTCCTCTTGAAAGCCACCAGAGGCTTGACTCCAGTCCAGACCTGCCTGTCGGTGCCCCAAGGCCTCCAGTAGATAATTATTTTCAACCTACTGATGAATCGGGTGGTTCCCAGAGAGTCGAGGCTCCGGGGGAAGGCACAAGTTCCCTGGAAAGGAGTGAGGGGAGGTTATTCCTTGAGTCGAACTCCTTGTGCAGCTCACAGCAGAGCTCAAAACTGCAAGTTGGTTTCTTAGAGCAGCCCCCTCAACAGCTTCAGCCCCCGACCACCATCAGGGTCCCAAGCAAGCTGCCGGCACCACCGCCAAGGCATGAGAGCCAGAGGTGGGCTGTGCGCTTTGTTCCTGAGGAGGTGGCTTCCACAGAGCATGGCCCGCTGAGCGATACGGGGCCAAGTCAGTGGCAGAGCAGGCCAGGAAATGGGGGTGAGGCTCCAACACCTTTAGTAGAACTACACCCCACCCCACCTGCCGTCTCTTCATGGGGAGGCCTCCAGCACCTCAGCTCCTGCCCTGTCTCTGTGTTGAGGGATCCTGTAGGGCTCCAAGGTCCCGCCTTGAGCCCACTTCCGGTCTGCCAACCTGAGGGGCTGTTGCACCCCAGTTCTCAGATGTGTGTGGCTCAAGAGCCCCAGCATCACACCCTGGGGGACCTGCCAGTGCATAACAAATTTAGTAACTGGTGTGGGGTTCAAGACGGCTCTCCTCGGGGGCTGGGGGCGGCTGAGGACTCGGGGGCCAGTTGTGATCTCAGCTCTGGAGAACAGGGGCTGAGGCCCCCACAGCCTCCTGACGATCGGAGCCAGACTCCTGAGTGGTCCCAGAGGGAGCAGATCCCCCTGCAGGTCGGAACCCAGAGCGTCTCACTCAGCGTGGAGCTCACAGAAGCAAAGCTGCACCGTGGCTTCGGAGAGGCGGACGCTCTGCTGCAGGTGCTGCAGAGTGGGAGCGGGGAGGCGCTTGCTCCCGATGGCCCCGTCATGTCCGCCTGGGAGAAGCTCCACGCTCGGTAAGGGGCCCCAGCCTGGAGTCGGGAGGGCAGGGATGGGGCTGGGAGGAAAGAGCCTGAGAAAGCCGCTACCTTTCTCTCTGCCCTCATGCGTTTGGGATCCTCCGGGGGTCAGAGACCACGGTGAAGGGCATTCAGGGTCAGGTTCTGTGAGTGAATCACATCTTCTCTCAGGCAAAAAGAAACCATTGACACCCTCAGGAGAGAGCGCGCTAACCGACTGCAGAGTTTCCGCCGGGCACGGAGCCTCAGCCCCCAGAAACAACTGAGCCTCCTGCCCAGCAGGGGTCTCCCCCCACAGGACCTGGACTTGCCCAGCAGGCGCCGAGAATACCTGCAGCAACTGAGGAAGGACGTCGTGGAGACCACAAGGTACGGCGCGACCAGAGCCCTGCCTGGAGAGGATGGTGGGCGGCAGAGGCTGCCGTCCTCGTATCCTGGAGGGTTCTTGGTGACTGGGCAAGTGGAGGTGCAGGTGGGAGATGGAGGCACATGAGAAGCTGAAGGGGGGAGAGGGCCACAGGAGAGGACAGATGAGGGTTCTGACACGCTGTGCAGGTCTTCAGGTCTGGGGCCCGGAACGGCTTGTCCTCGGTTCGGCACACCTCCTGGGGATGTAGTACCAAACGTCAAGACCATGTGAGGATGGGTCCTCCTGGAAGATGGTGTGGTGCTAGCCTGGAGAGGGCGCCTGGGGCTCTCCGCTCCCCACTGTGTTAGACAGCAGGTCTTCACCCTGTGGTCTTCCCCAGGAGCCCAGAGTCAGCACCCCGGGCTGCTCACCTGCCCTCGGACATAGAGCTGATGCTGCAAGAATACCAGCGGGCCCGTGAGGAGGCCAAGGTGGAGATTGCCCGGGCCCGGGCCCGACTGCGGGAGCGCACTGAGCAGGAGAAGTTGCGAATCCGCCAGCAGATGGTCTCCCAGCTTCTGAGGGTGCGGAGTAGGGTGGTGGAGGCTTGGGACTGTGCGGGAGCCTGGGCAGAACTCAGGCTGGCTCAGCCTTCACTGTGACCGCCCCTGAGTCTTGGGATACAACACTTGGAGGGAGGTGTGGGACCTCTGGTGCCAGCTCAAAACTGGGTTTTCTCTCTGCATCCTCATCAGACCAGCTGCTGTCCCCAGGCCAGAGTGTGGGAGGAAGAGGCTGTGGCGTATAATTGGGTGTGGGGAAGCGTGGGGATGGGAAGCCCAGGCAGGGGACTGGGACTGGGACTGGGACTGGGTGAGTAGTGAGGGTGCATCGGAGGCTGCTGCTGCTGTCTTTCCCAGGAAGAGGTAAAACTACACACGCAGGCCAATTCCAGCTCCTTGTGCTCCAGCTCCAATGGAAGCGTCTCCTCTGGCATGACCTCTGGCTACAATAGCAGCCCAGCTCTGGCAGGCCAGCTGCAGTCCCCGGAGAGTGTGGTGAGTAGGCAGAGGCTGGGAATGAGCCAGGGCCAGGACTGCTGAGAGGGACTTGGACAGGTTAGCTGCCCCCGGAGGCCACCGCCGGCGTGACTTCTGCTCATGTGCCACGGCCTCGAGCCTTCCCTTTCCTTGGAACTATTCCCCCACGCCCATCCCTGCTTATTCATTCCTTCAACGTGTGTTTGGTAGGGACAATTTTAGAATAGAGCAATGAATTAAACAGCTCGTTGCATCATCATTTATGTTACAGAAAGTTACTTGAAGAAGGAGCCCTAACCCAGCATAAAACAGGGTCTGAGGGAGTGTGGGGAAGGTCAGGCAAGGTGGTATGCATGTTCTGCAGAGAGTGAGTTGAAACGAAACTGGAAGGACAAGAGGTAGTTAACAAAGGCACAGCTTTAAAAAGTCCATGAGAGTTTCTCAGGCATGGAAAGCCAAGACACTGTAGCAAACAAACAAACCAAAAAACCAAATGAAAGATCTCTGTGAGTGAGATCCCAGCGGAAAGAACGGGCCATCAAAGAAGGAGCTACCTTTCTCTGAAAGGAGGAGAGAACTTTCACTTTGACTATGGCCTTGTCTAAATAAGATCGGAGTTGGCGAACTCAAGAGGCTTCCATAGCCTTGGCAGCTCATGACAAGAGCCTAGGGTGATTACTGACATCATAAATAAGAGTGTCAATTGTTAAATCAACAACAGGAGTCACTGTGCACCTACTCCCCATGTAGGATCTCTGTCCTTAATGTGTTGTACTATGAGAATTAATGGTAAAACTAGTACTCAAACAGTACTTTATACTTTGTGTATCTGTGTGGGTAGAAACTGTTGAAATCTTAGTATATACCGAGTTGATCTTCTGTATATAAAGATAATTGGAAATGAATCTTGATGAAGAATGGGATGGGAGAGGGAGTGGGAGATGGGATGGTTGCAGGTGGGAGGGAGGTTATGGGGGGAAAAATCCAAAAGTTGTACTTATGAAATTTATTATATAAAAATTAAAAAAAATACTAAGAATGTAAGGCCAAAAAAAAAAAAAGGCAAAGCTTAGTGGAGAGACGTGGGCCCAGCAAGTGAAGCCTGGAGTAAGGGGAGTTTCAGGAACTGAAAGAAGGCCAGTGTGACTGGGTTGTCAAGAGTGAGATGGGGCTGGCGCCATGGCTCACTAGGCTAATCCTCTGCCTTGCGGCGCCGGCACACTGGGTCCTAGTCCTGGTCGGGGCGCTGGATTCTGTCCTGGTTGCTCCTCTTCCAGGCCAGCTCTCTGCTGTGGCCTGGGAAGGCAGTGGAGGATGGCCCAAGTGCTTGAACCCTGCACCTGCATGGGAGACCAGGAGGAAGCACCTGGCTCCTGGCTTCGGATCGGCGCAGCATGCCAGCCGTGGCAGCCATTTAGGGGGTGAACCAATGGAAAGAAGACCTTTCTCTATGTCTCTCTCTCTCACTAACTCTGCCTGTCAGAAAAAAAAAAAAAAAAAAAAAAGAGTTAGATGGGAAAATGACATGCCAAAGGACAAGCAGAGGTGGAATCATGCAGACCGGATTAAAACATCTGGCCCCTTTTTTTCTTTTTAAATAAATTGGCATCCTGATTTGCACATCAATATTTTAATGTTTATTTTCATCTACTTGAAAGACAGAAAGCAAACAGGAGCGTGCATGCTTTCGTCTACTAATTTGCTCCCCCAGATGCCATGTCTGCAACAGATGGGGCTGGGCCAGGTCAAACCCAGGAGCCCAGAACTCTCTCTGGGTCTCCCATTTGGGTGACAGGGGCCCAAGTATGCAGGAAGTGAGGTCGCCAGAACTGGAACTGGTACTCTGAGATGCAGGTATCCCAAGCAGCAGCTTAACTTGCTATGCCACAACACCTGACCCAGTTTGGTGCCTTTCTAATCCACCTGATTGTGTTAATTTCCAAAGGTGGTTGAAAGTGGTAGAGGGGGGCGGGGAAAGCCATTGTAATCCATAAACTGTACTTTGGAAATTTATATTTATTAAATGAAAGAAAAAAAAAAGTAGAGGAGCGGTGCTATGGCGTAGTGGATAAAGCCGCCACCTGAGGTGCCAGCATCCCATATGGGTGCTGGTTCTAGTCCCGGCTGCTCTGCTTCCAATGCAGCTCTCTGCTATGGCCTGGGAAAGCAGTAGAAGATGGCCCAAGTCCTTGGGCCCCTGCACCCATGTAGGAGACCTGGAGGAAGCTCCTGGCTCCTGGCTTCGGATCAGCACAGCTCTGGCTGTTGCAGCCACCTGGGGAGTGAACCAGTGGATAGAAGACCTTTCTCTCTCTGCCTCTCCTTCTTTCTCTGTGTAAGTCTGACTTTCAAATAAATAAATCTTGGCCAGCGCCGCTGTTCACTTGGCTAATCTGCCGCCTGCGGTGCCGGCACACCGGGTTCTAGTCCCGGTTGGGGCGCTGGATTCTGTCCCGGTTGCTTCTCTTCCAGTCCAGCTCTCTGCTGTGGCCCGGGAAGGCAGTGGAGGATGGCCCAACTGCTTGGCCCTGCACCCGCATGGGAGACCAGGAGGAAGCACCTGGCTCCTGGCTTCGGCTTGGAGCAGTGCTGGCCATAGCAGCCATTTGGGGGGGTGAACCAACGGAAGGAAGACCTTTCTCTCCATCTCTCTTTCTCACTGTCTAACTCTGTCAAAAAAAAAAAAAAAAAAAAAAGAATCTCTAAGACTTGGTGACAGGCTGGACATCATTAGAAGAAGGGAGAGGGAAAAGCACACGCTTTGGAGCAAAAAAATGGTAACGTTAACAATATTAAGAAACATTGGTGAAGAACCAGGTCTTGTGTGGGAGATCAGAAGTGTGATTTCTGCCTACTGGGTTGAAGATACCTATGGGAAAGCCAGGTGTAGCGGTTGGAATCAGGTTGGCAGATGGGAACAGATCCAGAGCATAGAAGTGTGAGATCTGACTGGGGACAAGCGTTCGAAACTCATTTTATCCATAAGACTTTACATAGTGAAACACACGCACACGCACACACTGGCATGTGTCACACAGCATCAGGTACACCTGTGAGTCTCCTGTTTGCCTTCCCCATAAGTGGGCACCCACCTCAGTTTTGTGTTCATTTCTGGAGCTGCCCTGTGCATCTCTAAGAACGTGCTCAGCTTGTTGTAAGGCACACGAATGGAAGCATCTGGGTCCACTTTGTCACTTTGTTTCTTTTAAAAATATTTCAAAAGGTTTACTTAGATAATTGAAAGGCCGAGCATCAGAGAGAGGGAAAGACAGAGACAGGTCTTCCATCCGTTTATTCATCCCTCAAAAGTCTCATGGCTGGAGGAGGCCAAAGCCAGAAGTTCCATCCAGGTCTCCTCTGTGGTGGCACGCGCACAAGAACTGGAGCCATCATCCGCTCTCTTCCCAGGCACGTTAGCAGGGAGCTGCATAGGGAGCTGAAGAGCTGAGACTCCAACCAGCACTCTAGTATGGGGTGCTGGTGTTGCAAGCCGTGGCAAAACTCACTGTAGCACAGTGCTAGTCTCCGTCCCTTCAAAATATCTTCTGGATATCATTGCATATCAGTAAGTCTAGTGCTGACTCATTCTTTTTAACAGCTGAGTACTATGTTTTTCACTTTTCTTGCATGTATAAAGTATGATGTTTTATATATTAAAGTTATTATATAGTCAAAAAGACAAAAATATGTCCATATATAAAGGGGTGTAGAGAAATACTCATCTTTGCCCTCCCCCGCACCATCTACCTACTCATTCTCCCCACCGAAGGAAAGCAATGTTGGGATTTTTTGTTTTATTTTTAAAAACTTTTAATTTTTTTAAAGATTTATTTATTTATTTGAAAGAGTTACACAGAGGAGAGGCAGAGAGAGAGAGAGAGAGAGGTCTTCCATCTGATGGTTCACTCCCAGATGGCTGCAACGGCTGGAGTTGTGCTGACCCAAAGCTAGGAGCCATGAGTTTCTTCTGGGTCTCTGACATGGGTGCAGGGGCCCAAGGACCTGGGCCATCTTCTACTGCTTTCCCAGGCCACAGCAGAGAGCTGGATGTGAAGTGGAACAGCCAGGACTTGAACCGGTGCCCATATGGGATGCTGGCACTTCAGGCCGGGTGTTAACCTGCTGCGCCACAGGTCTCCATCTAGGTCTCCCATGTGGGTGGCAGGGGCCTAAGTACTTGGGTTGTCTTCTGTTGCTTTCTCAAACATTAGCAGGGAGCTGGATTGGAAGTGGAGTAGCCAGGACTTGAACTGGTGCTCATATGGGTGGCAGCATTACAGGCAGAGGCTTAACCCACTGCACCATAATGCCAGCCTTTGTGTTTTTAATTTTTTTAAAAAAATTATTTTGAGAGGCAAAGAGACAGCTCCCATCTGCTGGCTCACTTCCCACACGTCCTAAATGGCTGGGGCTAGGCCAGGCTGAAGCTAGGAACAAGGAATTCAATCCACATCCTTCACGTGGGTGGCAGGAACCCAACCACGTAAGCCCACCACCTGCTGCCCCCGCGTCTGCACCGGCAGGAAGCTGGAGTCAGAGCTGTGCTTCAGATCCGGTACCCCAGTGTGGGACGTGGGCGTCCCGGCTGGCATCGTAACTGCTAGGACAAACACGCACCTCGCAGTGGTGTTGTGGCGTTTTTACACATGCAAAGTACAGCATATTGTGGTACTGTTCTAAGCCTGATATATTTTCCACATTTCCCCCCCAGGAACCTTTTATTTAAGGGATACAAACTTCATGCTCTCATAAATACAACTTTAGAAATATAGTGATTCTTTCCACCGTACCCACCCTCCCACTCACACTCCCAACCCTTTTCCCCCCTCTCTCTCCTATTGTCATTCTTATTTTTTACTAAGATCTCTTTTCAGTTAACGTCATACACATATGATTAACTCTATACTAAGTAAAGATTTCATTAAATTGTATGAAAAAGTAAACTTTCCCCTGGGGGCCAGTGCTGTGGCACAGCGGGTTAACACCCTGGCCTGAAGTGCCGGCATCCCATATGGGCGCTGGTTCTAGTCCCAGCTGCTCCACTTCCAATCCGGCTCTCTGCTATGGCCTGGGATAGCAGTAGAAGATGGCCCAGGTGATTGGCAAGGATGTGGGGGACCCAGAAGAAGCTCCTGGCTTCAGATCAGCACAGCTCCAGCCATTGCAGCCAATTGGGGAGTGAACCATCGGATGGAAGACCTCTCTCTCTCTCTCTCTCTCTGCCTCTCCTCTCTATGTGTAACTCTCTCAAGTAAATAAATAAATAAATATTAATAAAAAAAGAAAACTGTTCCCCAACAGTGGAGACAAGGGCTGTTCAAGTCATTGCATCTCAGTGTTAATTTCACTTCTGTAGATTACCTTTTAGGTGCTGTGTTAGTTATCACAGATCAGGGACAACACATGGTATTTGTCCTTTTGGCACTGGCTTATTTCACTGAGTGTGACATTTTCCAGTTTCATCCATTTTGTTGCAAAATACAGAATTTCATTTTTTTAACTGCTGTGTATTGTTCTGTGGTGTGCATATCCCATTATTTCTTTACACAGTCTTCAGTTGACGGGCATTTGGGTTGATTCCATATCTTAGCTGTTGAGAATTGAGCTGCAACCAACATGGGGGTACAGATAACTCTTTCATAAGCTGCCTGCATTTCCTTTGGGTAAATTCTCAGAAGTGGGATGGCTGGTTTATATGGTAGGTCTGTATTTAGATTTCTGAGGTATCTTCATACTGCCTTCCACAGTGGCTGCACCAGGTCACATTCCCACCAGCAGTGGATTATTGTACCTTTTCCCCCACATCCTCGCCAGCATTTGTTGTTTGTTGATTTCTGTATGTAAGCTATTCTCACCGGAGTGAGGTGACCTCATTGTGGTTTTGATTTGCATTTCCCTGATGGCTAGTGATCCTGAGCATTTTCTCATGTGTTTGTTGGCCATTTGGATTTCCTTTTTTGAAAAATACCTGTTGCATTGTTTTCTAGCACAACTTTAAGGAAGTTCTATCTCCTTCCATTTCTTTTATTTATTAATTTTTTTAGTTTTTCAGTTTAATGTTTTTAAATTTAGATTCAGACATTTTATTCTGTGGGTTATAATTTAATACTATGCTACCATTATTTCATTTTTCAGATTACTCCAGTTTAATTATTTGGAGTTATTTCAGTTTAGATCCTGTGCCCCATCCTTTTTTTATCACTTCCTTAATTTAATTCATTTATGTTTTGTTGTTATTATTCATCGACTTTTAGTGGATTCACAGAGTTGTACATCCATCACAACAGTGAATTTTATTTATTTATTTTATTTGATAGGCAGAGCACTGGGGTGGGGGAGGGAGCACACTCCTATCACTCCCCAAATGCCGGCTGGGCCAGGCTGAAGTCAGGAGCCAGGAACTCAATTTAGGTCTCCCATCTGAATGTTGGGGACCCAACTACTTGATCTGTCACACGCCCTGCTGCTTCCCAGGGTGCATATTAACAGAAAGCTGACATCAGAGTGGAGTCAGGACTCGAACTCGGGCACTCCAGCATCAGTGTGAGTGTCCCTTTAACTGCTAGACCAAACACCTGCCTCACAAGAGTGAGTTTTAAGACATTTCCTTATGCCGAACTCCATGCTGTTAGCTACCACTCTCCAAACGCCACTTCCTCTTAGCTCTAGGCAACCATTAATCAGTTTTCTCTATGGATTTGCCTTCTTTGAACACTCATATAAATGGAGCCATACAATATGTAATCCTCTGTGACTGGCAGCTTTCCTTTAGCGTGTTTTCAAGAACTGTAGTAAGTTTCCTGGGCATGGTGTCACCGATGAGCACGCCCAGGTGGCTTAAACAGAATTGTATTCTCTCAGTCCCAGAGGCTGGAAGCCCACAATAATGGTGTCAGCAGGGCCGCACTGCCTCAGAATGCCCCCACAGGAGACAAAGTCTGTTCTGTGATGTCTGAGCTTCTGGTGGTTGCCAGCAATCCTTGGTATTCTTAGACCTGTAGCTACATTACTACTGGCCCTGCCTCTGTCTGCACATGGCGTTCTCCCTGTGTATGTCCATGACTCTATTTTTTAAAGATGTATTTGAAAGGCAGAGTTAGAGAGGGAAGAAAGGAGAGAGAGACAGAGATAGACCGATCTTTGATCTTCTGGCTCACTTCCCAGATGGCCAGGGCTGGGAGAGGCTGAAGCCAGGAGCTTCATGTGGGTCTCTCCCATGGGTTCAGGGGCCCAAGCAGTTGGGCCATTCTCTATTGCTTTCCCAGGCACATTAGCAAGGAGTTGGATCCAAAGTGGAGCAGCTGGGACTTGAACTGGTGCCCATATGGCGTGCTGGCATTGCAGGCAGTGGCTTAACTTGCTGCGCCACACTCCGGCCCCTTGTGACCCTGCGTCTTCACATGGCCTTCATACAAGGATACCTGTTGTTGGATTTAGGACCCACTCTAATCCAGTATGATCTCATCTTAATTTGATTACTTCTGCAAAGATTGTAGTTTCGAATAAGATCAGATTCACAGATACCAGGGCTTAGAACTTCATTGTGTCCTTTGGAGGTGGTAATTCAGCCCACAATAGGTGGTCATTCATGTTGTAGCATATATCAGAACTTAATCCCTTTTTTATGGCCACATAATATGACTTGGCTACATTTTAATCATCCGTTCATCAGCTGATGGGCATTTGGGCAGTTTGAGCTTTTGCTTGTTATGAAGAACGCTACCATGGACAGTTCCATACAAGTTTGTGTGTAGACACGCATTTTTGTTCCTCTTGGGTGTGCATCTAGAGTTGGAACTGCTAGACTTTTGCAAGGTAGCTGCACTCTTTTTCCATCCCCACCAGTAGATGTCTTTATCTCCTCACTAACGCTTGATATTATAGTTGCCTCTCCATATCCACAGATTTTTTAAGAAACCTTTTATCTCATGAGTACAAATTTCATAAGTACAACTTTAGGAATATAGAGATTCTTCCCACCACCCCTCCTACCCCACTTCTCCTTGCTCTCTATTCCCAGTTGCCATTAAATTTGTTTTCAATTGACTTTATACACAGAAGACCAACTCTACACTAAGATTTCAACAATTTGCACACACACACACACACAAAATATAAAAACTGAGAACAAGTTTTACAGTTTATTCTCATAATATAACTCATTGAGGACAGAGGTCCTGCATGGGAAGTAAGTGCACAGTGACTCCTGTTGTTAATTTAACAATTTGCACTCTTATGCATGACGTCAGTGATCACCCAAGGCTCTTGACATGAGCTGCTTAGGCTATGGAAGCCTTTTGAATCCACGAACTCCATCAGTATTTGGACAAGGCCATAAGCTAAGTAGAAGTTCTCTCCTCCCTTTAGAGAAAAGAATATCCTTTGATGGCCATTTCTTTCCACTGGGGTCTCACTGAGATCCTTCATGTAGGATTTTTTTTTTCCCCACAGTGTTTTAGCTTTCCATGCCTGAAATGCCCTCATGGGCTTTTCAGCCAGACCAGAATGCCTTAAGGGCTGATTCTGAAGTCAGAATGCTGTTTATAGTAATTGTCATTCTGAGTTTGCTGTGTGGGCTGCTTCCCATGGAGGAACATTATCTCCTTTTTAATTCTATTCATTGTTATTTCCAGACACTTGGACTTATTTATGTGATCTCTTTAACACTTAATCCTATCTATATGATCAATTTAACACTTAATATGATTGCTTTAACACTTAAGATGGCATTATTACCACCCAGCTTAATGGGATTTGGAGTCCCATGGTAAGTTTTTAGCTGTACCTTTAGAAATATGTCTGTAGGAATGTATGCGTTCCAACTCTTATTTTTTATTGAGATCTAGCTCTTATTCCCATTCTTACTTTTTACTGAGATCTATTTTCACTTGACTTTATACACACATGATTAATTCTATATTAAGTAAAGAGTTCAACCAATGATATTAAGAAGAAAGAGAAAAAAAACTTTTCCTCGACAGTCAAGACAAGGGCTGTTCAAGTCATTGCTTCTCAAAGTGTCAGTTTTACTTCAACAGGCTTCTGTTTAGGTGCTGTGTTATCACAGATCAGGGAGAACATATGGTGTTTGTCCCTTTAGGACTGGCTTCTTTCACAGAGTATGACGTTTTCCAGCTTCATCCACTTTGTTGCAAGTGACCAGATTTCACTTTTTTTTAAACTGCTGTGTAGTATTCCATAGAGTTCATATCCCATAATTTCTTTATCCAGTCTTCAGTTGATGGGCATTTAGATTGATTCCACGTCTTAGCTATTGTGAATTGAGCTGCAATAAACATGAAGATTCAGATAACTCTTTTATTCACTGATTTCATTTCCCTTGGGTAAATTCCCAGGAGTGGGATGGCTGGGTCATATGGCAAGTCTATATTCAGATTTCCGAGGAATCTCCAAACTGTCTTCCATAGTGGCTTTACCAGTTTACGTTCCCACCAACAATGGATTAGTGTACCTTTTTCCCCACATCCTCGACAGCATTTATTGTTTGTTGATTTCTGTATGAAGGCCACTCTAACTGGAGTGAGGTAAAACCTCATTGTGGTTTTGATTTGCATTTCCTTGACGGCTAGTGATCATGAGCATTTTTTCATGTGTCTGTTGGCCATTTGGATTTCCTCTTTTGAAAAATGTCTGTTTAAGTCCTTGGCCCATTTCCTAACTGGGTTGTTTGTTTTATTGTTGTGGAGTTTCCCGATCTCTTATATATTCTGGTTATTAATCCTTCATCAGTTGCATAGTTTATAAATAATTTCCCCCATTCTGTCGGTTGCCTCTTCACTTTCCTGGCTGTTTGTTTTGCAGTACAGAAGCTACTCAATTTGATGTAATCCCATTTGTTAATTTTAGCTTTTATTGCCTATGCCTCCGGGGTCTTTTCCAGGAACTCTTTGCCTGTGCCAATATCTTGCAGGGTTTCCCCAATGCTCTCTAATAATTTGATGGCATCAGGTCATAAATTTAATCTTTAATCCACGTTGAGTGGATTTTCATGTAAGGTGTAAGGTAGGGGTCTTGCTTCATACTTCTGCATGTAGAAATCCAGTTTTCCCAGCACTATTTGATGAACAGACTGTCCTTGCTCCAGGGATTGGTTTTAGCTCCTTGTCGAATGTAAGTTGGTTGTAGATGCTTGGATTGATTTCTGGCATTTCTCTTCTGTTCCGTTGGTCTCTCCATCTGTTTTTGTACCAGTACCAGGGTATTTTGGTTGTAACTGCCTTGTAGGATGTCTTGAAATCTCGTATTGTGGTGCCTCTGGCTTTGTTTTTATTGTACAAGATTGCTTTAGCTATTCAAGGTCTCCTGTGTTTCCAATGAGTTTCAGCATCATTTTTTCTGGATCTGAGAAGAATGTCTTTGGAATTTTGATTGGTATCGCCTTGAATCTATAAATTTAGGAAGAATGGACATTTTGATGATTTTGTTCTTCCAATCCATGAACATGGAAATTTTTTCAATTTTTTTGTGTCTTCTATTTCTTTAATGTTTTGTAATTTTCATTGTAGAGATCTTTGAAATCCTTGGTTAAATTTATTCCAAGTTATTTGATTTTTTTTTCTTGTAGCTATTGTGAATGGGATTGATCTTAGCAGTTCTTTCTCAGCCGTGACATTGTATGTGTATACCAAGGCTGTTGATTTTTGTGTATTGATTTTATATCCTGCTACTTTACCAAACTCTTCTATGAGTCGTTTGGATCCCCTATATATAGAATCATGTCATCTGCAAATAGGGATAGTTTGACTTCCTCTTTTCCTATTTGAATCCCTTTGATTTTTTTTTTCCTTGCCTAATGACTGGGTAAAGCTTCCAAGACTTTATTGAGTAGTAATGGTGAGCGTGGGCATCCTTGTCTGGTTCTGGATCTCAGTTGGAATGCTTCCAACTTATCCGCCATTCAATAGGAAGCTGGCCATGAGTTTGTCATAAATTGCCTTGATTGTGTTGAGGAATATTCCTTCTAAACCCAATTTGCTTAGAGTTTTCATCATGAAATGCTGTTGTATTTTGTCAAATGCTTCCTATGCATCTATTGAGATAATCATATCCACAGGTTCTGAATCCAAAGACTGGACCAGCTGTGAATTGCATATATTTGTGTGTGTGTGTGTGGTGGGATTGCCTCTATACTGAACATGTACATTTTTTCCCTTACGGTATTCTCTAAGCAGTACAGTAGAGCAACTATTTATACAGCAGTTACATCACACCGACTAGGTAATATAAATAATCTAGAGATGGCTAATGGATGTAGCGTAGTGCTTCAGTTGCTGTTTGGGAAGCCTGCATCCCACATTGCAGTGCATGGCTCGGGTCCCAGCTGCTCTGCTTCAGATCTAACTTCCTGCTGGCCTGTGCTGGGGAGGCAGCAGGTGCTGGCTCAAGTGCTTAGGTCACTGCTACCCAAGTGGGAGTTACAGATGAGGTTCCAGGCTCCCTACTTGGGCCTGGGCCAGCTTTCGCTGTTTTGGGTATTTGGGGAATGAAGTAGTAGATGGAGGATTTCTCTTGATCTTTCTCTTTCTGCCTTTCAAATAAAATTTTTAAAAAAGTTGAGATTTTGACCGAGATTTCATATTTGTAAAAAAGATGTATTTATTTGAAAGGCAGTTACAGAGAAATGAAGACAGAGAGAGAGGTATCTTCCATCTACTGGTTCACTCCCAAATGGTTCACTCCAGCAATGGCTGGAACTGAGCTGATCTGAAGCCAGGAGCTTCTGAGTCTCCCACGTGGGTGCAGGGATCCAAGCACTTGGGCCATCCTCCGCTGCTTTCCCAGGTGCATTAGCAGGGAGCTGCATTGGAAGTAGAGCAGCCGGGACTCAAACTGGCTCCCATATGGAATGTCGGTGCTGCAAGCCGGGGCTTTAACCCACTGCACCACAGAGGTGGCCCCTGGGATTTCCTTTACTTACTTTCTTTTTTTTTTTAAGATTTAAATTTATTTGAAAGTCAAGAGTTACACAGAGAGAAGGAGAGGCAGAGAGAGAGAGTCTTCCATCCACTAGTTCACTCCCCTGTTGGCCACAATGGTCAGAGCTGTGCAGATCCGAAGCCAGGAGCTTCTTCCAGGCCTCCCATGTGGGTGCAGGGGCCCAAGGTCTTGGGCCATCTTCTACAGCTTTCCCAGGCCATAGCAGAGAGCTAGATCAGAAGTGGAGCAGCTGGGACTCGAACTGGCATCCATATGGGATACCGGCACTGCAGGCGGCAGCTTTACTCGCTACACCACAGCGCCAGCCCCTTTCCCCTGGGATTTCACTGAGCCTGTCCATCAGTTGGGGAGCGTGTAACAGTGTTACATCTGCTCAGATCTTCTGTTTCTTCTTGAGTCGGTTACAGGAATTGGCCCCTCTCATCTACATACCTAATTTGCTGGATAGTTGTTCATAGCATTAACTCACTTACTTGTACTCCTTTCACTGATGTATTTAAAGCTAAAACTTAGCCTGAGTTTGCTCCAGCTGTGCCTCATAGGCTGTGATACACTTTTTAATTGTTGTAGTAATTTTGGAATTATATTTTGTGTTTCTTCCTTGATCCAGTTGTTAAGAGCTTCCTAAGGGCCTTTTTCCAATAACTTTGTTATTAATTTTTTTTAAACTTTTATTTAATGCATATAATTTTCCAAAGTACGACTTATGGATTACAATGGCTTCCCCCCCATACCGTCCCTCCCACCCACAACCCTCCCCTTTCCCACTCCCTCTCCCCTTCCATTCACATCAAGATTCGTTTTCGATTATCTTAATATACAGAAGATCAGCTTAGTATACATTAAGTATGGATTTCAACAGTTTGCTCCCACACAGAAACATAAAGTGAAAAATAATAGATGATTTTTTTTAAATGATGATGAAATCAGAGCAGACCTATTGTCATGTTTAATCCCAGTGAGAGTCAAGTTGGGAATTGATAATTTCTTTTCTTTTTTTTTTTTTTTTTTACAGAGGATCAGTTTAGTATGCATTAAGTAAGGATTTCAACAGTTTGCACCCCCATAGAAACACAAAGTGAAATATATTGTTTGAGTACTCATTATAGCATTAAATCTCAATGTACAGCACATTAAGGATAGAGATCCTACATGAGGAGTAAGTGCACAGTGACTCCTGTTGTTGACTTTACCAATTGACACTCCTGTCTATGGCATCAGTAATCTCCCTATGCTCCAGTCATGAGTTTCCAAGGCTATGGAAGCCCTCTGAGTTCTCCGACTCTTATCTTGTTTAGACAAGGTCATAGTCAAAGTGGAGGTTCTCTCCTCCCTTCAGAGAAAGGTACCTCCTTCTTTGAAGACCGGTTCTTTCCACTGGGATCTCACTCGCAGAGATCTTTTGCCAGAGTGTCTTGGCTTTCCATGCCTGAAATACTCTCATGAGCTTTTCAGCCAGATCCGAATGCCTTTAGGGCTGATTCTGAGGCCAGAGTGCTATTTAGGACGTCTGCCATTCTATGAGTCTGCTGAGTATCTCACTTCCCATGTTGGATCACTCTCCCCTTTATTTACTCCATCAGTTAGCGTTAGCAGGTACTAGACTTGTCTATGTGCTCCCTTTGACTCCCAGTCCCTTCACCATGACCAACTGTGAACTGAAACTGATCACCTGGAACAGTGAGATGGCATTGGTACATGCCACCTTGATGGGATTGAATTGGAATCCCCTGGTATGCTTCCAACTCCACCACTTGGGGCAAGTCAGCCTGAGCATGTCCCAAATTATACATCTCTTCCCTCTCCCATTCCCACCACCATGTTCAACAGGGATCACATTTCAGTTAATTTTCAACACTTAAGAATAACTGTGCATCAATTACAGATCTAAACCAGTCATATTAAGTAGAACAGATAAAAAAACTACTAAGAGGGATAATGTATTTAGTTGTTCATTAACAGTCAGGGCTATGCTGATCAAGCCACCATTTCCCATAGTGTCCACCTCACTCCAACAGGTTTCCCTCTTGGTGTTCAGTCAGTCGTCACCGATCAGGGAGAACATATGGTATTTGTCCCTTTGGGACTGGCTTATTTCACTCAGCATGATGTGTTCCAGATTCCTCCATTTTGTTGCAAATGACTGGATTTCGTTGTTTCTTACTGCGGTATAGTATTCTAAAGAGTACATATCCCATAATTTCTTTATCCAGTCTATCGTTGATGGGCATTTAGGTTGGTTCCAGGTCTTAGCTATTGTGAATTGAGCTGCAATAAACATTAGGGTGCAGACCTCTTTTTTATTTGCCAATTTAAATTCCTTTGGGTAAATTCCAAGGAGTGGGATGGCTGGGTCGAACGGTAGGGTTATCTTCAGGTTTCTGAGGAATCTCCAGACTGACTTCCATAGTGGCTTGACCAGCTTGCATTCCCACCAACAGTGGGTTAGTGTCCCTTTTTCCCCACATCCTCGCCAGCATCTGTTGTTGGTAGATTTCTGCATGTGAGCCATTCTAACCGGGGTGAGGTGAAACCTCATTGTGGTTTTGATTTGCATTTCCCTGATTGCTAATGACCTTGAACATTTTTTCATGTGCCTGTTGGCCATTTGGATTTCCTCTTTTGAAAAATGTCTATTGAGGTCCTTGGCCCATCTCTTAAGTGGGTTGTTGGTTTTGTTTTTGTGGAGTTTCTTGATCTCTTTGTAGATTCTGGTTATTAACCCTTTATCTGTTGCATAGTTTGCAAATATTTTTTCCCATTCTGACGGTTGTTATTAATAACTTTGTTATTAATTTTTAATTTGTATGTTATGCAGTATGTGTGCTTTCAGAGAAAGTATGATTTCTATTTTTTATATTGTCCTGAACAGTCTATAGGCACTTAAAAACTTGTTGTTTTGTCATTACCTGGGCTGTTTTCTCTGCTTTGGGGTTGTATACCTGTCTTCTTTCTGATGTTTTGGAGGGCTTTTTAAAAAATTATTTTTATGATCACTTTTTAAAGTCTTTACAATAATATAACAGTATCTTTTTTTTTTTTTTAAGATCTATTTTGTTTGAAAGACAGAGTTAGAGAGGTAGAGACAGAGAGGTCTTCCATCCTCTGGTTCACTCCCCAAATGGCCGCAACGGCCCAGCTGTGCT
The DNA here is from genome assembly GCF_964237555.1 of Oryctolagus cuniculus. Taxonomy (NCBI): domain Eukaryota; kingdom Metazoa; phylum Chordata; class Mammalia; order Lagomorpha; family Leporidae; genus Oryctolagus; species Oryctolagus cuniculus. The sequence goes on from NC_091443.1 coordinate 65,727,755, forward strand.
TATCTGAAGCCAGGAGCTTCTTCCGGGTCTCCCACGTGGGTGCAGGGGTCCAAGGACTTTTTGGGCCATCTTCTCCTTCTTTCTCAGGCCACAGCAGAGGGCTAGATTGGAAGAGGAGCAGCTGGGACTAGAACCGATGCCCATGTGGGGTGCTGGCGCTTCAGGCCAGGGCTTTAACCTGTTGTGCCATAGCGCCGGCCCCCAGTATCTTTCAATTTGTAATTTTCTCCTTGTGACTGACAGTGAATGTCTTTTCAGATTTTTAAGAGCCCCCCCACCTTTTTTTCTTTTTTCTTTGCTCTCAGTGCTAGTGTATGTACTGTGTCCATTTCTCTGTTGGGTGGCTCTTTCATTTTTGGGGGCCTTTTGGATATTAAAAAATCCTTTTTTGGGCATTTGAGATGCTATTTTTTTCACATTTCATATTTGCTTTTTATGTTATTATGTGGCAATTTAAACTTTTATGTTGAGGCTGGCACTGTGGCTCACTTGGTTAATCCTCCGCCTGTGGCGCCGGCACACCGGGTTCTAGTCCCGGTCGGGGTGTCGGATTCTGTCCCGGTTGCCCCTCTTCCAGGCCAGCTCTCCGCTGTGGCCCGGGAGTGCAGTGAAGGATGGCCCAAGTGCTTGGGCCCTGCACCTGCATGGGAGACCAGGAGAAGCACCTGGCTCCTGGCTTCGGATCGGCGCAGCGCACCGGCCGTAGCAGCCATTTGGGGGGTGAACCAACGGAAGGAAGACCTTTTTTTCTGTCTCTCTCTCACTGTCTAACTCTGTCAAATAGAATAAAAAAATAAAATAAAACTTTTATGTTGTCTAATTTGTATTAAATTGCTCTTTCCTGGTTTCTGGATTTTTGTACCCTAAACAGAAAGGCATTTTCTCACCATGAGAGTTTTTTTTTAAGATTTATTTATTTATTTGAAAGGCAAAGTTAGAGGGGGAGATGGAGAGAGAGAGAGATGAAGATACATCTTCCATCCACTGGTTCACTCTCCAGTTGGCTGCAATAGCCTGGAACTCCACCAGGTTCCCATGTGGGTGGCAGGGGCCCAGCAGTCGGCCATCCTCTGCTGTTCTCCCAGGCACATTAGCAGGGAGCTGGATTGGAAGTGGATTTGCTGAGCCTCCAACTGATGCTCCAGTGGCATGCTGTGGCCCCTGTGAGATTTATAATTATATTTTCTTGTAATAATGTAATTGTCCCTCCCCATAATAACTTAAAAGATTTATTTCAAAAGCAGAGTTACAATGAGGCAGATGCAGAGAGGTCTTCCATCTGTGCCCAGATGGGCACAATGGCTGGAGCTGGGCCGATCGAAAGCCAGGAGCCAGGTGCTTCTTCCAGGTCTCCCAGTTGAGTGCAGGGCCCAAGCACTTGGGCCATCCTCTGTTGCTTTCCCAGGCCACAGCAGAGAGCTGGATCGGAAGTGGAGCGGCCAGAAAAACTGGCACCCATGTGAGATGCTGGCGCCATGGGTAGAGGCTTAGCCTAGTACACCACGGCTCCAGCCCTGGGGTAAACTTTTTAAAATCTTTGCATATATTTTCGTATTATGCATTTTCTGTGAACTTTTCAGACTCCCTCCTGTTAGAGTGACAAAATAGGGCCTTGGCTGAGTCTCCAGAGTCCCCATCGCCAGCTGATGGTGTGTGGGGGGGGGAGGGGGGCTGAGGCGAAGGCTGCCGAGACCGAGGAAGAGGAGGGCTGGCCGGTGCTCGCGGACACGGTGGCACAGACCTCACCGGCCTTGCTGGCTGCTCTCTGGAGGGCCGGGGGCGAGTGCCGCTGGGTGGGGCAGATGGGACACTCGGGGAGTTTCTCTCTGAAGGGCAGGAGAGGGCCGACGGCTCCAGGGATGGGAAGGTGCGTCACAGAAGGCTTTAGAAGTGGGAGGGACATCTGCACGCGCCAGTGCTTACAGGGAGGGTCAGTAAGGAGGGAGGGATGGAGGCAGCAGGTACCACAGTGAAAGGTTCCAGAGGGGGGCCCGGCCTCCCCAGCAGGGAGGAAGGAGGGAAGAGCTGTCTTCATTCGCCCCTTTTCTCCTTCAGAGTAGCTGTGGGGTAGCAGTGATGACAGCGGGCACGTGGGTGTTCCGTGAGTCCTCGTGTCACCTGAGGCTGGCTGAGATGACGCTGGACAGTCCTGCAGATCCAGAGGCTCGTCTCCTGGGCCCAGACAGGGCCCAGCTCGCCATCGCCCACTGCTCCTCCTCCCCATCCCACACTAACCCTGTTCCAGCCGTGGCTCAGTCCTGTTGCCACAGCGGGGCCTCCTGCTCTCTGCGGCCCGGGTTGGCAGGCCAGCAAGCATGCAGTCTCCTCAGCCGCATCCGTGTCTCCGTGAGAAGTGGTCCGGGGCCCGTCTCTGCTGTTCACCAGCGCCCGGCCTCCTGTAATCCCAGGAGGGAACCTGGGTACAGCCGAGCTGCCGCCCTGAGGCTGGCTGGGGCACTTCTCAGGAGACTTCCGTGCCTGCTTCCTGTGTGGTCCTGAGCACTCACTGAGCATCCTGTTTTGCAGGGGGACATGAACTTGTCTGATTCCAGAGACACCTGGCTAGAAGACGGGCGGGGACGTTCCGCAGAGAGGAGCAGCCACCTGCATCTGGCCAGATCCGCCTGGAAGGGCTCAGCCTACAGTGAGCGGCGGGGGAGTGGGCATAGCCTCCTGCCCATCTGGGGCCTTGGGGGGTGGTACTTGCCAGATCCCGCCAGTGCCTAGTGAGAGCCCCACTGTCCTGTTTGTTGTAGGCCACAGACCTGCCCAGGGCACTTGCTGCTGCTCTCCAACCAGACTCCCCAGCCCGGCGACCTGCTTCTCCTCCTCCTACCAGGATCTGGCCAAGCATGTCGTGGACACATCTATGGCAGATGTAACTGCTCCCGCTCATCCCCCCTAACCAGACCTGCCGGTGGGGGTGGGAGAGTCGGGAGGAAAAGAGCCGGGCAGGTGGGGGCTGCTGCCATTTGGGGGCTTCTTGAGGGGCTCTCCCGTAGCACTGGCCAGAGCAACCCAGGAGCGCCGATTGTACTAGCGTGACCACTGTGTCCCCAGGTCATGGCGGCTTGCTCGGGTAACCTGCACAGCCTCTTCAGCCGCCAGGCAGCGGCCGGCTGGAAGTAAGTCTCTGTACAGCACCTCGCTGCTCGGCTCCCCCTGCTTGGCCTCTCTTCCTCTCTCTTCTCTACGCTGGCTTCTGAGTCCCCAAGTCCCCCGTGGCGACCCTGGAGCCAGTTTTGACCTCCTCTCTCCTGTCCTTGGTGTTTGCCTCAGCTACCAGGGTGAGGAGCAGGAGGTGCAGCTGTACTACAAGGTGTTTTCTTCCACGCGGCATGGCTTCCTGGGGGCAGGTGTGGTGTCCCAGCCGCTGTCGCACGTGTGGGCAGCGGTGAGTGACCCTACGCTTTGGCCCCTGTTTCACAAGCCCATCCAGACAGCAAGGCTGTTTCAGCGAGTGACCAACAGCATCAACCTAGGTGAGCCCGGAGGCGCCAGGCTTCTAGGGGTAGGCCGGGGCTGTGGGGGAGCTCAGCCTAGGTCTGTCCAGTTGGGTGTCGAACTGTGGAATGATGGGGTGCTGGGGCTGCTGCTGGCCTGGGAAGGATTTAGAGCTGGGTTTGCTCACAGCCCCCACCCCCACCCCCTCCTCCCCAGTGTACTTGGTGTGCAACACGACGACGTGTGCGTTGAAGCAGCCGCGGGACTTCTGCTGTGTCTGTGTGGAAGCCAAAGAGGTGCCTGCCTTGGTGGTGGTAAAGCGGTCGTGGGAAGAACTTGGGCGCACGTGTGGGGAGAAGCTGCCTGTGGCTTCCGGTCCTCTGGGGGAGGGGCTGCCTTCTGCCATGCTGACTTGCAGTGGAGCCGCTTCCTGGGATGTCTGCATTACCTGGGCAGAAGTCACATGTGTGTCTGTCCCCAGGGGCCCCTGTGTGTCATGGCAGCTCAGTCAGTATATGACGCCTCCATGCCAAGGCCCAGCAAAAAGATGGTGCGAGGAGAAATACTACCCAGCGCCTGGATCCTGCAGCCTGGCACCGTGCAAGGGAAGGGTGTCACCAGAGTCGTCTATTTGGCCCAGGTGATGAACTCCTTGCTCCAACCTCACAGCTCACCTTTGACCCCCACGCCCACCCGGGACATTCTGCCCAGCTGGCCAGCATCCTTCAGTGCCCAGCCCTGTGGCCAAGAGCTCGAGAGTCCAGGGTGCTTCTTGGGCTGCCGAGAACAGGAGTCAGGGGGAGGATCTGAAAGCTGAAGCTGCCCCTACCAGAGTCGTAGTGACCTGCAGCCGTGGCTGATCCCAGGGTCCCTGGTGGCAAGGTAACAGGATGGCCCACAGGCTCAGCTCTCCACAGTCCGGACTTGAACTTTGTCTGCGGGCAGTAAAAGCCAGTGCTGGGATCTGGAGGGCAGAGCCCAGGCCTGTGCGCTCAGCAGTGGAGTTCGGGTGCTCCTCCTCACCACTGCCCAGGCGGCTCCTGGGGCGGAAGCGTGCCCTGACCCTCTAAGTCGCTCTGCGCCTTCAGCTCCTCTCTCTCTGCTTCCAGGTGGAACTTGGGGCTCCGGGCTTCCCGCCTCAGCTGCTGAGCTCCTTCATCAAACAGCAGCCACTGGTCATAGCCAGACTGGCTTCCTTCCTGGGCAGTTAGCATCTCCCTGGCCAGGTGGTGCTGCAGACGCCGCGGCAGCTGCTGCTTACTTTCCATGCCCTGACGCAGGAGCCAGTGCGAGTGGCCGCGGCTGGCCGGGCAGACGGCGCCAGCCCAGGGGTGGCAGCAGGGCCCAGGCAGTGCTTGGTCCTAGCTGGCGCCCCGGCAGAGCGAGCGGCCCAAGCCCTGCCCCGGCTGTCCGCAGTGAATGAAGCTCGGCTCGCCGGCTGGCCTTCGCACCTTTATCTCTGTGCCAGACAAGCTGCTCAGACCGCAGGAGGGAGCAGGGGCAGCAGGCGGAGACCGCGGTGCGCTGGCCAGGCGCTTCCTCCCTCCGGCCCAGCCCTCAGCCCATCGTGAGGCCGGCAGCCTTCGGCCAAGACTCTGCTCCGAATCTGCCTCCTGCATCAGCTCCGTCCCAGAAAACAGCGAAACAGACTACAAGGGCTTTAAAAATAGCTGCACAAACCAGAACACGGATTCAGAATCTTTTCTCCCTGTTGATGTTTACAAAATGCCTTCTGTTCGTTTTTGTTTACCCAGCTCTTCCTTTGACTCCCAGAAGAGAATTTTTGGGTTTTGCATCGGTCAGGAGTGTCGAGCTGTGCCCCGTGACGGGGCAGTCACTCGCGAGCTGACTCCCGGGAGACTGCTGGGGCAGGAGCGACACGTCGGGGGGCTGGGGCGGGCTCTCCCAGGACGGGCGAGACAGCAGCTGCTGGTCGCTGACAAGGCAAGAGGAATTCTAGAAGTGAGACATTACTCTTTGAAGATGAGCGAGAAGGGAACTCCTGAGGCAGTGAGCAGTGAGCCGGTGCTTAGGAGGAAGCTGTGCGCGGCGCCCTGCTCCTGGCCCGCGGACGCCAGGTGGGATGAGAGTGCAGTCCGTGTTCTTGAACCTTAGCCCAGGCTCGGCGGAGGCCCACTATTCTGATGTTTCCTCGGAAGCAGTAAAGGTGGGAGAGCCCCATCCTTAGTTCGTGCCCAGAACCTTTGCTGGATGAGGGTAACTGGGAATTAAGAGGTATCTAGATATTGCAGCAAAGTTTTACTTTTCTAAAAATGTTGTCAGGGTTTTATTTTTCCCTCTTACCTCAGGTTATTTATATATTATTGGTTGAAGATTTTACAAATTGTTTTTAAATGTTTATAAGTACTTTCCTGATTAATTTGACTTTTTTAAATAACACTTGACACCCTACTTATGTACTCCCACCTCTGTTCCTGTAAATCTCTAAGACTGTTGACCAGAGAGGTCAGAACACCTGTGAATTAAAAGTCCTGTGTGTGTATTTGACTCAGTGAAGACGATCCTGGGATGCTCAAGCAAGTCACTGAAGCAGGGTGGAACGCAGCCTGCTGGTCATGGCAGGGCCTGCTCGTGGCCCAGTTTCAGGCTGCTGTATTGAGCTGACATGTAGGTTCTGCCCATGCGCCATGGCACTGCTCTGCATGGTCATTAGCAACCAGATTAGTTGCTCAACTTTAATCCAAATCCGAACAGAAGGGAGGATTCCAGAGTAGTCACTGCCACACGTAACTGTGACCACAGCACCAGGGAGTATCTGAGGCAGAGCCAGACATGGGAATCTGGATGGGTGGATAACTAAGTGCTGGCTTTATCCGCTTCCTAGACAAGCCCACACCAGCCCAACTGAGAGTATCATGAAGAACAGAGTCGGCCCTCCGTATCCACGGGCTTCGCCTCAGCTGAAGATGGGACGTATTTGAAAGTGGGGCGAATGCCAGCACTGCGGCTCATTAGGCTAATCCTCCGCCTTGCGGCGCTGGCACACCGGGTTCTAGTCCCGGTCAGGGCGCCGGATTCTGTCCCGGTTGCCTCTCTTCCAGGCCAGCTCTCTGCTGTGGCCAGGGAGTGCAGTGGAGGATGGCCCAAGTGCTTGGGCCCTGCACCCTATGGGAGACCAGGAGAAGTACCTGGCTCCTGCCATCGGATCAGCGCGGTGTGCTGGCTGCAGCGCGCCAGCCATTGGAGGGTGAACCAACAGCAAAGGAAGACCTTTCTCTCTGTCTCTCTCTCTGTCCACTCTGCCTGTCAAAAAAAAAAAAAAAAAAAAAAAAAGTGGGGCGAACTGCTGCTGATGCACTGAAGACAGCTGCATCCCTGGGTCTGGGTCCTGCTGCTCTCCCTCCCTGCTAATGTGCACCTGGGAGGTGATGGCCTAAGCAATGGCCCCCGCCATCCACAGGGGGGGACTTGGATTGAATTGGCTCAGGTTATTGTGGGCATTTGGGAAGAGCACCAACAGATGGATGCTTGCTCTTTGTTATTCAAAAAAAATATGAAAAAATAGTCATTCCCTAAACAATTTAGTGTAACAGCTACACATGGCATTTACATTCTATTGGTTTATAATGTAAGTAACCTCCAGACTTCAAAGTATTCGGGAGGCTGTGTCTAGGTTATGTGTGGGCTTTGGTATATGCAGATGTCCTGGAACAGATTCCCCGTAGATACTGAGGCTAGCAATTGAGGATGATCTTGTAATAAAATGCACAAGTGAAGTCAGATTTCCTTCTAGATGGGCAGCTCTCAGTTTAGCCTGCATGAGAATCGCCTAAAGACTTCGTTACATCTCAGGCTGCTCCCCCAAAACTGCGGACTGAGTAGATGTGTAGAAAGAAGCGCAAGTATTTTTAAAAGTTCCAGGTAAGCCCAAGGCTGCCGCTCTGGGGACTACACTGAAGACTTCTGGGTTAACATAATCTGTACAGCACAGATCCATGGAAAGCAAGCTGGTGAGTTTGCACTTAATTAGCTGCCTGTCTGCTTAATCCACAGAGTAGGCCTTTAAGGCTCACACAGGCCCCAGGAAATCTCCTTTGTAGGGGCCATGTTAAATTTCTATTTCCTTTCCCAAGAGCTTGGTTTTAACCCAGGAGGCCAAGCACCAGGCCTGTGTATGGCCCAACCTTTCACCTCAGTGTCCTGAGGCGCTGCAGGCTTTCCTGCAGAAGATGCCAAGAAGTAGCCATGAGCTCGCAGCTTGCTGGGCCTGTGCTGTGGTTCAACCACACCTAATGCTGGTCTCTGGGCCTAGAGACAGAAAACATTTCTTAGTCATTTTGACTCCTAGGCATTAAATTGCATTTAAAAGAGGAAGATAAAAGCCTTTGAAAAGTTATACTTTGTGCACCAATGGGATCACCTGGCTTTGTTAGGACCACACAAGTGGATGCCCATAAGCCCAGAGTCTTAACCCTGCTGGGTCGCTGGCAGCTTCACTGAATAATGTACTTCCCTAAACTGCCTACTCCTTACATATCCCTCAAACAGAAAAATTTTTACAGAAATGAACTCAATGACATGTTTAATGCTTAGTCAAAATCAGTGGTTCGCTTATAGAGAAGTAGAATGCTTTAGTTCTGAGACAAGTCGTCAGCCAGAAAGGACACCCCAGCCCTGACGAGAGCTGCCAATGCGATGGGCAGCAAATGGAAAGCAAGCAGTTTCCCGGGCCTGGGGCTGGCGTCCTAACCGGCAAGGCACCTGTACAGCTGGCAACCCAGCAGCCACCTGAGACTGCAGCCTTCTAAAGGGCAAAGGCGGAAATGACTAGAATCAGCCCCGTGAAAGAAAACAGCTTGTATTTAAAAACTGTCCCGTTTTGCCCCTTCCTTGGTCCTTGGGAGGAGACAGGGTCTAGAGTTACTGCCCACACCCAGGCAGAAGACAGAGGGCAAAGCCAGGCCTCTGCCAGGTGGGTCCTCCCTTACCTGCTGTGCATTCTCAGTTCCCGGCGACAGGGAAATGCAGATTCCCAAGATCGTGCTTTCGTTTTCAAGTGAAGCAAAGTCCTGCCGCTTTCATGGTCCAGAGCCACATGTTGTAAGAGGTGCTAGCACAGCAGCAAGTGAGGCTAGAAGCCTGTCTCACAAGCCCTCTCACGTCTGGCTACTCCACGTCCACGTGATCAACGCCCGCTCTTCTGCTCCCAGACAAGTCTCGAGGCTTTTCCACCACCACGTTGAACCACCTGGCCTCTCCTGCCTCCAGGATTCGGGTGGTGAGCTCGCCGTCGGTGGGATGCCACGCAGCCCTTCCACCTGAGCAGGTCTGTTCCAGACCCAGCTCCTCCCACCGCAGCGAGGGGCAGCAGTGGGCTCTTCGGCTTCCTCCTGAGGCGCAGGCAGGCAGGGCTCAGGGTTCTGATGAGACGCCCAGCGGGGCCGCTGCCCAGCCCTAGCTCTGGGCCAGCACAGTCCCCCGGTTTGGCTGCACCAGCTCACACGCTCGCAGCTGGGGTTCTGGCAAGGGGGGCTCAGTGAGAAACAGATTGAACAGCGTTGCTAATTCTTCAGAGAAGTCCTGAAATAAGTAGAAAGAGTTTCTGAGATGGCAGACATATCCTGCACTAGTAAAGCTCAGTCCCTAGGGATTGGTACTGTGGCACAGCTGCTTAAACGGCTGTTTGCAGCGCCAGCATCCCATATGAACAATGGCTTGAGTCCTGGCTTTTCTACTTCCAACCCAGCTCTTTGCTCATGCACCTGGGAAAGCAGTGGAGCATGGCTCCTGGCTCTGGAGTTGCGGTCATTTGGGGAGTGAACCACTGGATGGAAGACCTCCCTCTTTCTCTGGCTCTGCCTCTCTCAAATAAGTCTTTTAAAAAAAAATCTCACACAATGCCATGCTGCCTTCGATTCACTGCCTGCTTCCCTCTCCCTTTCTTCCCTGAGATTCCTTTTAGGGCCTTCAAAGAGGCGTAGAAAATGTGTATGATGAAGAAACTACATGGAGTTCAAAAAACTTTGGCCCCGAAATAAACTTACCTTTAATTTCATTTTTCCACAAGCTTTCTAAAATCCCCTCATACACAGCTACTCAGCTGAAGGAGGCCAAAGACAAGTTCAGGGTGGTTTTAAAACCCTGGACAAAAGTCCCTTTCAGGACACATGGGATACACGACACTGGTTCTCCCTCCATGTAAGACAAGAAGAGGACTCCTTACCTCTGGCCACTGGGCAGCACGGAGGCTGCCTAAGCAGGCCTCTATCTCCATCCGGCCCATCAGCCCCTTCTCCACCAGCTCCCGGAGCAAGAAGAGCAGCAGATCCCACTGCAAGACGCACAAAGCACAAGTCCCCGCTGCTAAGAGGCCCGGCCCATGAGCTCAGGGAGAAGTGGAGTGGAGCCCACTTCAGCACGGGAACAGAACGGGTGAGTACAAGATCGGGCAGGGGGCTGCGGGCGCGGATGCCTCCCCAGGCCTTCCTCTGACTCACCTCCCTCGGCCTTGTGTCTGCCAGAAGCCCCACGTTTCTCGGGCTCAGCAGGAGTCGCAGGGGAACGGGCGCCTGAAAGTCCTCCTTCCACAGGGACAGCAGCATGTGTAGGAGCCTTCGGGCCTGCCCTCTCTCCAGCCTGCGCTGCGCCGGCGGCCCCAGGATGGGAATTTTATCTGCCACTATGGGAGGAGAGGAAAGTCAAGCTGTAAGAAATGGGAGCGGAAGAAGGCGTTTCTAATCTTACTTGTACTCAGCCCTGAGATGTGGGACCTGGCAAGAGAGCGATCTGAGAAAGCAGCCGTACCAAGGAGGGAAGCCAGCTCCACGGAGCACTTGGCCAGATGCTGCTCAGCGGGTGGACACAGGAACTGTGGGGAAAAAGAGGAGACCCTAGAATTAGCAGCGTCCTTACCGCTGTCAGGACTGGCCGAGCCAGCCAGGGCTCTGCTTCTGAGGCAAGGACATGCGCAAACAGCCTTCACGTGGCAAATGCCTCGTCTTACCTGGCGACACTGCAGGGTCTGCCCCAGCTGGCCTAGGAGCTGCTCCAGATGCTCTGGGGGAACGCCCTCCTCAGGGTCCCGGGGCCCCGCGGCCAGGGAGAGCACATCCTGTGGGAGCAGGGCGAGGCCTCACACCAAGCTGGGCCAAGGGGGCCACAGAGGAGTCAGATGGGCAGGGCTTGGCAGTGAAGAGAGGGAAAAGGAAGGGGGTAAGCAGTGCCCCAGGTGGTGAGGCGGCTGGGCACGGCACCCACAGACCTGGGGCTGGGGCAGGACAGCACACCAGGAGGAGCAACCACACGGACAACCGAAGTGGGCACAGATGGCGCAGGTCAGCTGAGGGACAGCGTTTGCCTGGGACAGGACTCCTATCAACTCCTAGGCAGGCACCTGCCCCAAGTCTTCATATTGTCTATCCCTCCTGCTTCGTTTAGTTTTCCACGCACAAGTCCTCTGCATGTTGCGAACCAGCATCTAACGGCCATGAGCCTTTTCCTCTCCCTCCTATATAGTTGCCATTGCTAGTCATTGCTTCTTAGTCCTTGTTTCACATCCTTATTTCCAGACTAGGGTAAGATGGTGAATCTTCTGTGCTTTGAGGGCCATAGGTCTCTGTCCTAGCTACTCACCTTGGCTGTTGTAATGCAAAAGCAGCCACAGTTTGTCAAGTAATGGACATTGCTGTGTGCCAATACAATTTTATTTACTAAAACAAGTAGTGGGCACAATCTGGCCCACAGGCTAGCTGCTGACCCCTGCTCCAGTCTCTGTATTTTTTAAACCAAGTTAGGAGAACTGGTAGTGTATTCTTACTGCCCAAAACTGGGCAAGCATCACCTTCCATACTGAGAGGTTCACAGTCAGGGCCTGGTGACTGCCCCCTTGGAGACTGTTCTATTGTGGTAGAGCTGCTCCCATCAGCTCCTGGGTAACAGGCACTTAGGCCCGATTTACCCACCCTGTCCTTTTAGGTGACAACCAAAGCACGAACACCCAGGAGAGAGAGAGATTCCGCCCTGCCCACTTAATCCCATTCAGTGATGAAACAGGAAGTAGCTGGGAAACACAGAAAGCTCCTACACAAACACTGGCGCTGATGTGAGAATGAAGGAACCAGGAACAGAGCAGGGAGGAGGAGGAGGGTAGCCAAGGGGAGTAGGGTAGCTGTGTACTTTGATCTCGGAGATGAGGTGGGAGGGGAGGGGAGCGTGGTGCTCACAGGCGCGGGAGCAGCCCCTCCGCTCCCCCCGGACAGCTGGCTCAGGACCCTGGGCTCGAAGTATGCGACTCACGGCCGCTTTCACCTCCCTCCTAATCAGCGCTGTGGGGCAGAGGGAGAAGACGAGAGGGTCACGAGGTGCCCGCGGGGGCTCACCACACCACCCATGCCCTTCACCATTTCCAGCTCGCTGGGTGCCCCCTCCCCCAACTGCCTCTGAAACCTCGGTTGGGCTGTTCCCCGTATGGACCTCACCTGTGATGTTGGCCGACAACCAAGTGCAGGCTTTCTCTGTGGCCAGCCCCACGGCAATGTTTTCCGCACTGCTTAGCACCTACAACACGGAAGACTGCAGGGTCAGCGCTGGGGAGGGGCAGGTGCAACCGAGGGAGCCCAAGTCCAGGATGCACCCCCCACTCCCAGCCGCTTCAGACTGCAGAGGGCACACCCGTGCACCTGTGCGGCCTGCAAACCCCGGGCCCTCCCCACATACAGCTGCTGGGGTCTCCTCTGGAAGCAGGGCCCGCACAGCCCCAGGGCTCTTCTTCTGGCAGAACCTGTGAGGAGACAGGTGCAGGGAATGAGCAGGTGCTCGGGTCTCGCTCAGTGCAGCACCGACCTCCTGCCCGACCCCAGATGCTGGAGGAAGAAGCCCAAGCACCAGCCCTCCCCCACTGTGCACGCTCCCAGCTCAGCGCCTGGATTTTGCGATACAACACTAAAGCCGAGTTCAGAGCCTGCAGAAGAGCAGGGGAGAGAATCGGGAGAGTGGGTGGGGCGAGGAAATGGAGCAACAAGTATGAGGACAGAAAGCAGAGCTAAGTCGCCAGAGGGGGAGGTGACAGTCCACATAGATGGGTGTTTCTTACTCCCGCCCCTGGGTCAACGCCTGGGCCCCGTGGGGGCACAGCTGGGAACACAAGCTCTCCACCAACTGGGCTGCTTCGCCCCCTTCCTGGCCCTGCGCCACCAGCTGCTCCTGGAGAAGTGCCTCTGCCTGTCGCACGAGATCTGCCACCAGCGTGGCCCTGCAGCAGGGACAGCAAGGTTTGGGAGTAGCTGGAGGGGCTGAATGGGAAAGAGGCTGCAAAGTCAAGGGCGCTTCCTTCACAGAGGTCCGCAGTTCCAGCCTTGCCCCGCCCCCGCCCCACCCTTCCTCAGCTTGGCAGCAGGGTGTTGCAAAGGGAACGCCGGTGAGGGGACAGACGGGGACCCTCACCCCATTCTTACTTGATATGCTTGACGCAGTTTGATCCGATTCTCTCTGCCACAAACTCCACAGTCCTGCGCAGGGAGGGCGGCTGGTTGTGGAAAAAGGCCTGGGCGAGCTGCGCCTGCGGGACAGAGGAGCAGTGTGGTGAGGGCTCCCTTTGGCCGTCCCCAGGGCTGGCCCTGTCCTCTGCCCAGCCTTACCTGCAGCCCCTGGCTGGTCTGGGGAGGCTGGGCTCCCAGGCCGGTGGTGGTGGTGGGAGTGATTTTCCTGACGAAACCCCCGCTCCGCCCACTGCTGCCTGAAACCCACGAAGCGAGCAGCTTCCGGAGTTCACCTGCAGCAGGGAAGTCCAAGTTCCTAGTCCCAGAAACCCCTCCCATCTCCAGGCATCCTGAACTTGAAGCTGAGGCACTGGGGGAGTGCCTCAAAACAGCACGAGACATCCGGGAGCTAGGCCAAGGGGGCCCTTTTGGGTCTGCGGGCAGGGACGGGACCATGGGTGCTGGGGGAGGGCGCGGGACGCTCACCAATGTAGGGGCAGCAGGTGTAGAGCAGCTGCTGGTCCACCACAGGCACACTGTCCTGGGGGAGAACAGGCCAGTGTAGGCAGGCAGGCGGGCTTCCTGTCCCCCCAGCAGGCCCAGAAGCGGCCCGTCAGGAGGAGCTGATACAGGGTAAGCCCATCCTGCCCGTCCTGGCTGGGTCCTCCTGGACAGCCCACTTTCTTTACTTCTTGGACTTCCCGGGACTCTGGCTGGACCCCACACTCACCAAGCCATATTCTGAGGACACTGCGTCCACCTGGAAGCCATCTGACTGATCCTCTTCCGAAAAGAACAAGTCCTCTGGGACCGTGGGAATCTGGCAGAGAGGAGGCCATCCGAGCTGCAGGCGGCACCGCGGGGATGCGCAGCCTCCACTCTGCCTGCTTTAGGCGGCCGGTTCAGAGCAACCTCCTCTGAAGCGACGGCGCACCCTGGCCCTCTTGTCAACTCGCATCTTCTGGTCGCTGCCGCGCTAACTCAGAGGTCTGCACTCCCAGCCTCCCCCTCCTCCCCCGGCTCACCTGGAAAAGCCAGCCCAGGACAGCGAGCAGCAGCAGCTTGTTCAGGAAACACATCTCCCCTTCACGCTCCTGCGCCAAGACCAAGCTCCTGCGGGGCGAGTGGAAGGTGTGAACGGTCTCACTGGAGGATGTCCCCAGCGGCAGACCTAAGAGGGGCTGCTTCTGTGTGGGCAGCTGGCATCTCCTTGCTCTCCTCGTCCTCCCCCCCAACACCCAGATTCCTTCTCTGCTGGGCCACAGAGGAAAAAGGAAAGGGCAAACGACTGCCCACTGTCTGTCCCTCCGGGTGATGGCTGTCAAGGGCCACAGCCCTTCTCCACTCACCGGTGCAGGTGCAGCAGGAGACTAAAGATGCTGCGGTAGTAGTCCAGCAGGGGCACGATGTGGTCAGCAAAGGACAGGAACTCCACCAGCCAGGGCACGGTGAGCACAGCCCGGCGGGCCCGCAGCCCCTGCCACAGCAGGGTCCGCACATCCAGGACCGGTGGGACCTGGGAGAGGAGGGCTGGTCAGAGGGCGGGCACCTGGCGGGGCCGGGCAGTGCCTTCTAGGCCGCCTGGTTTCCAGAACAGCCCAGGAAAGCAGCCAGCGCCCGAGCCGACTGGCCCTCCCGGCTCCCTCTGCCAGGATCTCCCGCCCATTCACCTGGCTCCTGAGGGCCAGGATGGAGTCCTGAAGCTCACGGGTTGGGGGTGGTTCAGGCCCGCGATATGGCAGGAAAGCCACAAAGCCCAGGAATTTGGCCAAAAGCCTCAGGCTGAGCAGCACCATAGCAAACTGTCTCCGTTCACCCTGTATGGAATGAAGGGAAATAACAGGTCCTACGCGCAAGGCTTCTAGAGCAATTCCAAGCCTGTCACCAAGCGTCCTTGGAACACACTCCTCTGCTTTGAGGCCAGACCCCGCACTGCCCGCGTTCCGCTTCCTCACCTGCCAGTCGACATCTGCCTCCCCTTCGTCATCATTAGGCTCATGCGGAGGCAGGGTGAGGCCGTTGAGCTCTCTGATCTTCAAGCTCAGGCTATCCATAAGATGCTGATTAAACTGGAAGCTGGACGGGAGGGGAGAGCAAGAAGAAAAAAAGAAGAAATAAAAAGGCAGTGGAAGAGGTTCAGGCAGATCAGCACTGAGAGGTGCCCTGGCAGGAAGGATTAATGGGGGAGATGGGAGGCTGAGAAGTGGGATCACCCACGCCAGGGAGAGAATGGGAAGTGAAATGGAGGGGCAGAGTCTAGGGATCTCTGCTTCCTGCCCTGCAAAAGGTGGGGCACCTCTACCTGCTGGCGCTCAGGATGAAGTCTCTGAAGAAGCCTTGACAGCCCGGGAAGGTGGGGGGTGGGCAGGGCCCCCCACTGCTCTGAGGGGCCACAAGTCGCTCCTGTAGACGCCGCAACCGCCCCAGCTTGTCAGCTCCCAGCATACTGAGCACATCTGGAGCTTCGCCCAACACAGTGCCCCCAGCACCACCTGGGCTCTGACACATCTGGGCAGGGCGAGAGAGGAGCGAAACCAAAAACAGTGCATGGGAGACAGACCGAACAAAATGAGAGATGAACATCTACAGAACGCCTACTCTGTCAGCGCCTGAGGCAGCATTGAGGGAGGGCTTACACTCTTGTTTCAGAGGTAAGGGAACAAACTAAGCTGAAAGGATTTGCCTAGGGGCTACGAGAGCTGGGATGTGAAACCAGGCCTCTTAACCTGGGCCCTTCCTACCACACCAAGGAAAAGGGTGGGGAGATGGTGCGGGCCAAGGCGCTGTTACCTGGAGAAGCTGTTTTTGGAAAAGTCGAACAAAGTGGCTGTGGCTGCAGGCTGCCGAGAGCTGGCCCATCATGGCTCTAGGGAGGAAGAGTCAGGAAGAGTGTACAAGAGGGAGGCGGGGAGACTGCTGAGAACAGGCCAGCCCCTGGGCTCTTCAGCCTTCACCTGCCACAGCGGGCCTGCCCAGGGGTATGGGCAAGGAGAGGGGCACTGCCCTCAGAACCCAGGGTCTGCGAGGCTAGAGACAAACCAAACCCAGCAAGCCATCGCTGCCCCCAGTAACTCTGCAGTGGTCGCCAAGAACCAGTGAGCTTCCAGATAGGAAACCCACTCTGCCGCCTGCTCATCTACCCAGACCCAGCATCAGGGCGGCCCAAACTAGACGACGCAGAAAACAAAGGCTGGAGGGTCTGTCCAGTGATTTGGGTCAAAACAAGCAACTTGGATTACAAGCTTTGTTCTTTTCCGAGGGCCTGCCATTAGCAAACAAGCAGAAGGAGCTGGGAGACACACCCCTCCAGAGCGGAGGCAGGGCTGTTGGTGCTGGAGGTGAGGAGGTGGGGAGGACCGCAAAGCCTCCTGCCATCATCTCCCCACATGTCACGGAGCGCCCACTGGCAGGAGAGGAAAGACCCGGTGACCAGCGGCGGAGCACCCACCTGATCCTGCTACCCAGGCCCTTCTCAAAGTCCCAGCCGGGCTCCTCGTGGTGATCTTCCCATTCTCGAAGCACCTCATAAAACACATCCCTGACAGACACACAAGAATCCTGATCAGCTGAGGCATGGCTGCTGCTACCTCACTCTTCTCACGTGGAACACTGAGGGCAGGACTCTGCCCAGTCCCATGTCTTAACCTCAAAGTCCCTTATAGGATGACAATGTCACAGACCCAGCACAGCACACCACAGGCTCACACCCTCTGTGCACACTGAGAGGTAGTCCTGCCCAGGAACCCTGAGATTAAAGACCCTTAAGAGGGCCTGCTAGGCTCAGGGATTCAAGTCCACGGGCACAAAACAGAATAAGGTCAACTGGCCCTTGGGATGGCGAGGAAGGGCCTGGTGGTACCAACCCACTGGTTAGTGCCAAACTCCCAGTTTCTGTGACAACAAAACAACTGCCTATTCCAGAGAGACTGCCACCTACTCCCTCCCAGAGTTCCCCTTTCCCATCACCTCTGCTTTTTGAAAGTATGAAAGGCTCGGTCACTGGAGAAGTTGGCACGATTGTCAGTTTCCGGCTGAAAGGAGACAGCTTGAGCAGAGGGTAGCATCACCAGAGACACCTGAAACATGGCGGTAACATTAGGATCTAAAGCCTACAGGAGGCACACTCAGAAAACTTCACCCCTGACCTCCCCCACAGTCAGCACACATGACACTTAAGTACTGTGAGCAGGGGCTGCTTGAATTTATGGAAGCTCGCAAGGGTCAGGTCCAGGCTAGCAGGCACCTGCGCTGGGGCCACTACCTTGGCAACACTGCCCTCATAGGCAGCTCGAAGGCGGCCTTGCAGGGCTGGTGAGAAGCACAGCAGCCGCTCATTCTCCGCCAGCAGCTTCAAGGTCCCTTTGTCCAGGTAGGAAAGAACCCTGCGGGGACAGGAGCACACACAGCTGAGACTGGGACACAGACTGCACGCAGGGAGCGGCTGCCTGGGCAGCACACAGAGCGAGCGCATCTGGAGACTGGAGCCAGGATGTGCGGAGCCCAGACATGTACAGAAAGATCACAGGGCAAGAACCAAGGATGATGGCGGTCAAAGGGGAAGGAATGAGACCTGACAAAGCAGGAGGACAGGACAGGGATAGCAGCCCTAGACAGCAAGGCCAGTCGCCAAGACCACAGGGGTCGACTGGGCTCTTTCAGAGGTTAAAATCATAGCCTTGACACAAAGATTACCGATAGGGAAAGAACCGGGGCCGCTGTGCAAGCGGCCAGAGCACAGGGCAGACCACGAGGCAGAGGCCCACAGGCCCCAGTCAGGCAGACTCACGGAAACTGACGCTCCAACACCCGCACGGCGAAGAAGACGCAGTCGTGGATGCTCTGGAACAGGGGGCTCCCCACGGACTCTGGAAAGACAGCACCGCGCCGTCAGCTCAGAAGCGCCCATCGCCAGACCTCCCTTCTCAAAAGGAAGTTTGCTCACTTACCTAGGACACCTGGACCTGGTTCAAGGTCACTGTCCTTGGCAGCCACCATCCTCCGGGCAGTGAGGAGCTGAAGGACGAAGAAAAGCTCCAAGAACAGGTTTGGTACCAGGTTCTCTGGATATAAAAAGAAACCCCATGATAGCGGGCACCATCTGGAGCCCACTCAGTTCTGCAACTTCATCAGTTCCCTTAACCTGCCGCGCCGTAAGGGTCTTCAAAAAGTTTAAAACAGGTATTATAAAAGAATGATGCATGGACTCTAAATGTATAATGTGAAAAATGATGTGTGATTTCAACATCTGCATCAAAACAAAGGTCATCTTTTAATTAACTCCATTTCCCATGAACTTTCTGAAGCCCCCTGCTAGCCCCACACTGTGCTCTCCCTTCCTCACCAGCAATGCAGGAAGAGTACACAAGGGCTACCAACTCCAGGCGTTGGCGGGAAGACACTCTGGCAGGGTCAGCAGCTTCATCTGTGAGGCTCCCCGTCCGGCTGGGGAGAGGAGACCCCGACTCCGGGGTGGGACAGGAAGGGGTAGGTGACTGCTGCAGCTGCTTGGAACTATGGGGAGAGACTGTCATGAGCGCTCAGCCTGGCTTCCTGGTCACAAGCACACTCAGGTCCCTCCAGGGGAGACAATCCCAGAGTTCCCGAGGGGGAGATCAGGTTCAGGGAGAGCCCTGCAGCTCCCCCGCGGGGAGGAAGCCGCCACCCCCAGAGAGCGGCAAGGCCATACCGCTCCTTCCTGAGCATCTCCCGCTCCTCTTGCAGACTTCTGCACCCTGGGGGAAGGCCAAGGCCCCAAGGGCTAGTGTCCAGGGCTGAGGGTTGGGAACTGGGGACACAGCTGATTGGGGGTGAGGTGAAGCAAGTCTTGGGCTTGGAGAGTGACCGCTCTTCGCTCACCGGAGTTGGGTTGATCCTGCGTGAAGGCTTCGTCCTGCTGAGAGCAGCCACAGGATTTTCTCAAACTCTCATCCTCAAGCACCTCCCCTCCATCAGCACAGCTCCTGGGCCCCTTGCCAAGACCCCCTCACCGTTACGTTACCTCACCCCCAGCCCCGAGGCACCGACTCCCCCAGCGGAGCCTCCGTGCCACCCATCTCCTGGGCGAGGGCGGATTCTCACCCTGCAGGGCCGGGGGGAACCGAGCCTACGGGAGGGAACTCCTCCAGGTTGCTGAGGTTTGGTGGATCACAGAGCGCGAGGCTGGGACTGCTGGGGCTGCCAGAGCCCCGGAGCCTCCGGGCCCCGGCCCAGGGCAGGCTCTCCCCGCCGACCCCCTCCTCCGGGCCCCCGGGGCCGCGGCTTCCTCGCTCGCGGGCCGGCGCCGGGCCCCGCCTCCTGCCCCCGCGGCGGGCCAGAGGGGCCTCGGCCGCGGGGCTCGGGGGCTCCGGCGGAGGGAAGAGCTGGCTGCGCGCCCCGCGGCCGCCCCGCGGCGGGCCCCCCGGCCTCCCCGGCAAGGTCGCCGAGGCGCCCGGGGCCTTGGCGGGGGTTGGGGGGCCCTGCGGGAGGACGCGGCAGCTCTGCTCCCTCAGGAAGTTCAGCAGGAACGGCACGAATTCCTTCCGCAGCGGCCGGAGTGAGCGCAGCACGGCCGCTTCCCCGGGGCTATCCTGAGGGAGAAGGAGACGTGGAGGAGCAAGAGGGTCGGCGGCCAGCCCGGGGTGGCGAGCGGCGGGGCCGCCCGGGCAGCGGCGCCCATCCGGAGCGCACTCGGCCCGGGCTGGCAGCCAGGCGCCCTGGAGGACTGGGACCGGAGCGGGCTGGCGCCTCCCGCGAGAAGCGGGTTCCGCTCAGGCCTGGGGGCGGGCCGGCGCTGTTACCTCGGAACTCTGGGTTCTGCGCGCGATCCACCGCACGGCCGCTGCGACCGACACCTCCTCTCGCAGCAGCGACTCCAAAACCGCCGCCATCCCGGTAGGGGCGCTCTGGGCCGACTGCGCAGGCGCCGGCGCGCCGCGGGCTCCCCGGGAGGGGCGGGGCCGGCAGCGGGAGCGACCGTTGGGCCGCGGGGCGGGGCGGGGCGGGGCGGGGCCTCTGGCTCCGTCAAGGCCTCGCTGGGTCCGCGGTTTGCTCCGGCCGCACCGGCCGGCCGTCTCGGAAGTGCGGCCGCACCGCCTGGGAGTGAGGCCCTGCGCCGGCTTCCCTGGCTGAGCAGGCCCCGAGGGACGACTCACCCGGACTCGAGCGGGGAGCGGGGCCGCCGTGGGACCGGCGCAAGGCGGGGAAAAGCCAGGGCCCGGGGGAGTGGCCGGACGGTCAAGGTGAACACGCCGGCCCACATCTTTTTGTAATGGGCATATTCGTGAAGAGTTCACGGTTTGCTAGATTCTACCGCCGCCACCCTGAGTGAGGAAGTTAATCTAGACTCTCCCTTTGAACTTTCTTGCAAGTCCTTGGGCAGGCGTGTGGCGACCGCCGTGCCCTCCCGCCGCGATGACCGGTGGCGCGAGGTGAACATTTCAGCTACCCTGCTGTTGAGATGTCGTTTCGCACGTTCATGGCTAGCTCCCGGGAGCGCGAGTGACTTCTTAACCTCTATTTTCCAAAAAGAACCCCAGAGACAGCGTTTTGGGTGTCGCTGCTGAGCGACAGGTCAGGAAAGGGGATCCAGGCTCAGCAAGAGATGGCGCGGACGTCCAGGTCCTGTCAAACCTGGAGGAGGGAGGCAGTGCCCGGCAAGGCCGCCTGTGCTCCTGCTCCCAGGGCGGGTTTCAAGCAGGACAGGAGGTGCGGGGAGCGGCGCCCCCTCCACTGGTGCTTTCTGCTGGAAACAAGGACCTCCAGCCAGAGGGAGCTTTTCAACACTTTTAACTGTATTTCCGGGGAATCGTCTCATAGCCCTGAACCTTGGTTTTCACCTGTATGGAGACCTAATTTCCAGGCTGCTTCTTCCAGGTCACTTTTGGATGTACTGCACTGACAGTAATACTTTCTGCTCCCAGTGGCTCTTGTAACTACTGGTGCATTCAGTAACTTTATTAAATTTAAAAAACAGATCCCACTTTTGAAATCCAAACCACCACACAAATAGAACTAGAGTTTGCATGCGGAATGAATATTTTATTACTAGATTATAAAAATAAAATACAAAATAATTTTAAAACAGAACTTAAAACACTGTACAAAGCTTTAATATGATACAAATGGGAAAATTAAATAAATAATTACATTTTTATGTACAGATGGCCTATACAAAAGCACTCCATGTTTCTGCCAATACTCTGAGTCCTTGGTCGCCTGAGCAAAATCGCCCGAAGGGAGCTGCCTGGAGGGAAAGGGACACAGCTTTGGAGGTATTTCAGCAGTTTCTCACCTCTCTCATGGAGAGAGAGAAAAGTGGAAGTATGAAAGTCCTCTAATTGTTTTTTTTTTAACGAAAGAATTCTTTCAGTTTATGGTTGAATCTGATTTAACAGCTGCCCAAAGCTTTTAACTTTCAAGATTTATATTTACTTCAAAACTGATTCCCCCTCACCTTCCTCTTTTTTCCTGACAGCTGGGAACTTCTAATAACCCAATGAAATAGGCGCTGGCTATTTTAGGAAAGGAGCCAGAGGGAAGACCAGGGCTGGGGATCAGGGAGAAGCAAGGGAGGCTCAAGCCTTAGTCATCTGATCTCTTTACTCAGTCCCCACATCCAAAGCCTGAAGTGGCCCACTGCTGTCATTTCTTTTATCTTCTTATCTTTGTATTTCTAAAAGCTTTTTATCTTGGTGAGCTAATTTATCTGATGAACAGTTTAAAAAGAAGATTGAGATGAAAGTCCCAATGCTTTCCCCTCCCTGGGTAGCTCCCTAAGGTCAACCACAAACAAGCTGTGGTAGACTTGTTTATTCCTTTTAGGTGAGTCCAGGTACAGTGTGCTGTTCATGAATTTTTAAGGATTTAAACAATTGTAAGAGGGGGAAAAAAACATCTGGCAGAGCTAATGTATATTAAAACTTAGTTTACTCAGTTTTAGGTAAGTGAACACTTATGTACACAATATGAAACAATATTAAACTATTTAAAAGACAAAGTTCCTATCCACCATTTGTGTAAAATTATGTTGTTTGCGAATTTGATAGTCACATGGGCTCAAAGATCTGCCTCATCCAATGCTGCTGTCTAGGACAAGGGACCCAGGAGCCCTGGCCCTGAGTATCTGGAACACAGGTCAGCATCATCAGCGTACACAGAGCCCTCACTATCACTTTCAATTAAAGAGGAGGCAGGAACCTGTTAAGGTGCACAGGGCAATGAAAGGAAAGGCTTCACTTCTTTTCCATGGCTCCTCAAGACCAGGATCTAGCAAAGTCTAAAGAAATAATAGAATCATTACAAAGTAAAAATTTTTATTATCAGTTTTGAGATTGTATTGAATCTCTACCTGATCCTTGATCCTGATCTTGTCACATAGATCCAAATTTGTTCCAGGGAAATAACTGAACTTTAAGCTTACCTATTTTGAAGGCAGGAACAGAAGTGGAAAAATGTATTGATGGGTCAAGACTTTAAGGTCATCTATCCATGTCCAGCCAGGGATTACTCAGGGAGCAAAGTGTGCAGCATCCAAATTCCCCTGTACAGGGAGAGATCTTTGTCCCATGTCCTGGATCTACCTTAAGAACTACAGATTTCCCAGATATCTCCTGCAGTTCTCCCTGGCAGTGTTGGACAACAGATTTTGAAAGTTCCTGAGATTATTTGGCTTAAATTTCTCCTAATTTCAGATGGATGGCCACAATATTAAGGATCCCCAATGGGGACCAGCACTGTGGCACAGCAGGTTAAAGCCCTGGCCTGAAGCGCTGGCATCCCATAGGGGTGCCAGTTCTAGTCCCGGCTGCTCCTCTTCTGATCCAGCTCTCTGCTGTGGCCTGGGAAAGCAGTGGAAGATGGCCCAAGTCCTTGGGCCCCTGAACCCGCATGGAGGACCTGGAAGAAGCTCCTGGCTCCTGGCTTCGGATTGGCGTAGCTCTGGCCGTTGCGGCCATCTGGGGAGTGAACCAGCGGATGGAAGACCTCTCTCTGTCTCTACCTCTGTCTGTAGCTCTGTCTTTCAAATAAATAAGATAAATCTTAAAAAAAAAAAAAAAAAAAAAAAAAGATTCCCAATGACAGGAGTTTCTGCCCTACTTCCACATCTTCAAGGAACACACCCAGGTATTACTGGATGAGGACCTGGGATTTTCCATGCATTCCACCCTCGTATATGGTCTGAAGACTAGAACTGCCTCTAGTTTCCAAGTTATGGTATTAATAAATATGCACCTGTGGTTTCTACACTTCAGTATATGTTGACATGTAAGGATGATCATAGTAGTTACATGCCTTAATCTGTAATGCTTTTTGTGTTAAGTCATGGAGATAAGCAGTTTTTCTGCCAATACACTGTCTTTAGCACCAAACTCAAGAAAGTTGTCAACCACTGTCGCCTACGTAATACAGATGTTAACACATTCCTCCCCTTAGGCAAAATCCCCACACATCTATGGTAAATGCACACAACAGAAATAAGATTTTAAAAGGGTGAACACAAACAACTTAATTTCAAAATTGACATGACAGAAAAAATGGTTCACTAAGATATGCCATGTTTTGAGAGAGAGATAAAAGAATGAAGTTTTTAAAATATGAAAAACTTTGCTCTCCAAGGCTAAATCTAGACTTATCTACAAATATATTTTCAAATAGCCAGGGTAAGATGCATTTTTTCCCTAAGCCTCTGAAGTTCTGAATTCTAGAGCCTGGTTCTCCTATCACCAGTTCCTAATGTTAATTAGGAACACAGGATCATCTGTTCTTGGGGGAATAAAAGCATCTGTTTTTAATTCAAAGCTTATTTGGTATAGAAAAACTAATTATGGTTTTAACTATCTGTGTCTGGGTTTATAAAACATGCACCAATGTACACTTTTTCCTTGTGGACTGACGGCAACCATACACAGACTAGCATAAAAATCTGTGGCCTGGAAGGAACCTCTGATGACTACTCTGGACCCCGAGTTCCCATAGCGGCGAGGAGCTCAGCATAGATACTGCCCACCTAGAACACTGAGTAGTCAGCAACGGAGAGTTATTTAGTATTTTTAAGAAAATAATGTAAAGTAGATAATGACTATAGTGGGTCTCAATTTTGCTACTTATTTAGGACTTGAATAACTTGGCAACTTTTACAAAAAAACATTCACTTCATAACATGCAACTTAAAAACCAGGATATGTAACAATGCCACTGTCAGCAAGGCCAGCTTGCATAAGAGAGTTGAGAATGAGAGTGCCTGCCTGCCTAAGGCTTTATATTCAAAGATACTTATAATCTGTTGTAAGGTTAAATTTGATATGACCCAATTTTCTTTTTTTGTTCACCATACATTAAAGTGTAAAAGAGGTTACTATGTGGGATTTTAATATTTCACCCAGTTGATAGACTCTGGAGATTTGGCAGCATACATCAGGAGAAGCACTAGCTAACGGAACTCAGCTGTTGTTAATTCTGCCTTCCACTCCAAGTAATTGCAGGGACTGGACAAGACAGGGCAGAGGTGAATGTGATGAGGTAAGCTGCCATTCTGTAGTGACAGGAGAAACCAGGAGGTACTTTGATCTTCAAAACATAATCTTCATTTTGCCCCATGCTACTTTTATTATAATTTGGTTTAATTTTGGCTATATCCCTCATCTTAGGTAAAATAACCAAACCCATTTAAAATTATCTGGATGATCTATGTCACTGTAATCTGAAATATGCCATCACTAAAAAAGAAACAAAAATAAAGAACTAAAACAAAAATTAAATACCTCAGTCTTTGTATCATACTTTAGGATAAAAACAAAAATCCAAGGGTCAAAAGTGCTTGCTTAGGGCTGCTGACTTATATTTTTAGCCTGAGAGACAGCCAACACTGAAAAGCACTAACAATGCTTTTAAAAACCATAAAGTAAATCCCTATACAGGATAGTATCGTTAAGGGGATATACTGATATATAGATATAATTTGTTTCTTTTGAAACTATCAGAGCAGAAACATCTTTGGTTAACTCTTTCCTCTACATGCAAAATAAAATATTCTTACACAATGAGGTGGTTTGTCTCTGGATCTTCATGAGTTTGTCAGTGCAATTCAATAAGGGAACAACACAGTGAAAGGGTGGGAAGAAAAATGGAAAGGAGAGGAAACATTCATTGGCATGTTGTCATCACTGTCTGCAGAAAAATACCCATTAGAAATAAACACATTCCACACTAACAGCTTCATCAGCTTTTCCAGTGGTTACTACTAGGCACGTTTCTGCCCAGAGGAGTCACAATTTAAAGCAGCTACATTTAGCACAATTAAGCTATGACCACAGAAAAAAGATAATTTCTTAATTAGTTCCCAATCCCACCCCCCAACAAGATAAAAGTGAGGTGAAACAGGAGAGTAAGATGGCATTTTTAAAAAGAAAAGTTTAAAAAAATCAATTTATGTCAAGACCCATGATTATATCCCAGTTCACCCACTCTAGCCTTAAAGATAGAACAACGTGATTAACATGATGGATCTTTGAACCAGTATTACAAGCATATTCCAGGGATTCTTCACCCTAGTCAAATCTTTTTTAAATGAAATTTAACCCATCTTGGCTTGTTAGAGTCTGCCAACCCTTGCACTATGCACAGGGACGGCAAGAAGAATTTGAGGTGTCATATGCCAAGAATATTTTTAGAAAATGAAGATAGGCAAGGCCCAAGTGTACACGAGGCACACAATAGAAAAGGAATTTCACCATCTGTGGTCTTGAAATTACAAATGGAGAATGAGAAATAATGAGTTTATATAAGCATATGTCTCTCTATATTTATAAATATTTATATAATTTACCATGAAGACATGCAAGTAGTGTTACAGCAGCTATTATACAATATAATACAGAAGGATTGGTCTTTCAATATTACAGTTGCTTTAGATAAACAGCAAATATGTCTTATCTATTGCATTCCTCTGTAGTGCTTGAAACTGGAGAGAATTTAAGATTCCACATTAAGCTATGTTTCTGATGAGAGACCTTATATGCCTCAATAGTGTTTGTAGTTTATTTTTTAAAAAGTTAACACAGATAAAGAGAACAAGGATAGTTCAGTGCAGCTTCAGGGCAGCTTTGATGCAGCATTAGAATAGGTTCACATGGTGAGGAAATAATTTCTTCCTTTTTTTTGTTTTCCAATTCAACCATAGTAGGTTTGGCAGCAAAGACAAGGTCAAAGAAAAGCACAGATGTTTGCTAGAAGGCAAATTTCAACAGCAAGCAGGCCAATTTACCTGACCTTAATAAGGTCTGTACAACACAAACACCTAGAGAGCAGAAAGGAGCCCATTTTAAAAGTCTAGTATGCTTTAATTTTGCCTGATTTCTATTAGCAGAAGAGTGACATTAGAATAAATATGATTCTCCTTATAGCTTCATAACTTGAGATTACATGGAAATCAGGCCAAGAAGCCCAACTACTGAACAAAAGCAAAGGAGAAGCAGGTAATAAAACATTAAAAGAAAAAATATTTAGCCTACATTTATTTCCCCAGATACTCATTCCTTATTGGTGAAATGTATAAAATACAAAGTACAAGGATTATAAACCTCAATAACATACTTAATTTCTTTTTATTTTCCTTTCTAAATCTCTAAAAGCATAAAGTCACATTCCAAAGCATGTGCTTCCCTGTTATCCTTAGAGGTTGGTAGTAGAAATAGCTGGTACCTGGGAGACTGAAGGAAGCAGTCTGCTCT
This sequence comes from Oryctolagus cuniculus, assembly GCF_964237555.1. Lineage (NCBI taxonomy): Eukaryota > Metazoa > Chordata > Mammalia > Lagomorpha > Leporidae > Oryctolagus > Oryctolagus cuniculus. The sequence continues at coordinate 65,754,342 of NC_091443.1, forward strand.
GGTCACTTTTCCTTCCACAGGGAGGAAACTGTTCAGGGAGAAAGAGGGCCCCTCTATCTTGAAGGATTGTCACCTGACTCTTGATCCCTCTCTCTCCAAACCCTAAAGCCTGCAAAGTAGTTCTAGTTAAACTTTTCTTTCCTTTACCTAAGTTTCTCAGTTATTTTTCACAATAAAGGTGTACTGGGTAAATAACTGTTGTGCCAATGAAAGATACTGGGGGACTAAAAAAGGTAAATAGATTTGAAATTATCAGCATGTGTGCTAAATCCCTATTGGGATGCACTGTTAAAATAAGCAAATCTGGGTCAGGAGAGAAGCACTAGCTTTTTTAAAAAAATGTGAAATCCAAGGAGGGTATCAGGAATGAGGCAAAGTAAAGGTGTGGATTCTCACACACTAAAAAGACACACAAGCCAAATATTCAGGAGTGTGCTTCCCTGGCAACAGGCTTCCTGCATACTGTAGTATCCGAGTAATGACTCTCTTAGGTTAGGAAATTTTGAATGAAAATATCAACAAGAAGTTTCACTTCTGCTATATAATCTTTGAGCAGAAGCTTAAAAAATTAGGTGAAACCCCTTAAAATTCCATTCTGTCTCCTCTCAACTCTTGTTTCAAAGACAGCTATAAAATGTGAGCTCATTTAATGAGTTTCCTCCCCCTTAGACTTTGCTGGATTGTCCCTTCCATACAAAGGCATTGATTCTTGATCTGCTTGCTGCCTGCCTTAGGTCATTCCATATATTTATGTCTTCTTATAAATAACTGATCGTGTTACTTTCTTTTGCAAAAGATCAACACTGGTTTTTTTAAATAGACAGTACAGAGACATACATGCATCAGGTTTAGGAGGAAGATCTCACACCTTTCCAAGAGATGCAGCTTGGCTCCTATCTGCTGAGTTTACTGGCTGGCTTACTCTTTCCTGGAGGGGTTTTAGTGCTGGCCGAGTGGTGATGGAGGCTGCCGGATCCTTTCAGGCCATTCTTGCTGGGTTTGCAATGCTCCTGTTGGCAGGACCTCCTAGAGGAGGAGGATCCTGAGTGGCTAGGAGGTGACTTGCTTCTCCCCAGATGTGGGGATGAACTCCTCTGGTCATGGTGGGGCCGTCCAGCCCTAGACGGTGAGGAACTAGACGTGCGAGGCAAGGATGAGCTTCGAGGAGAGGCACTGGGACTCCTACGAGGGACAACTGGACTCTTGGGTGGTGTTTTTGGATTGTGAGGAGATCCTGGACTCTTGCACTGAGTAGTGCTCCGGGGTTTTTGAGATCCATTTTGAAGAATTTGAGCCAGGCGGGAGAAAAGGTCAGAGTCAGAGTTACTACTCCCTAGGACTCTGTATCTGCGCAGCCTTGAAAGAACAGACAAGAATTATTCTCATTTTAAGTCATTTCAAGTATCTTGAAAAGTCACTATGTCCCAATCATAATATGCATGATGTGTGAAAAAAAAATGAGAGGACATACTAACAGGACCCAGAATTAATCTTTCACACACTAGTTATATGAGCTTAGGCAAATTATGTAACTTCTCCTGGCTTTCACTAGGAATAGTTTCTTTCTCACAGGATCACTCAATAGACCAAATGCAGTAACTCAGCACTTAACTAATGGCGGTTCCCTTCCTTGTATGACAGGTTTGCTCTTCCAATTTTAGTATTAACTTAATGAATATGCTCTAGCATGCTGAGAGAAAGAAAACATAAGGCTGTTAGGACAGGAATTTTACAAATATTAAACCTCTCAATATAAGTTTGCAACATGAACTACACTCACCAACAATAGGAGCTACAGATAAAAGTGTATTTAGATTTCATTTAATAATTTTAAAAACAAAAGAGTAGTTACAGATTTCTCTGGACCTCAGTTTCTGCTCCTCAGTAGCCTGGGACTCAGGAGGGGGTGGGTGAGGGCTGACAGTACCCCCTTCCTAGCAACTGAGCTTGTGCTAAAGAATATTCATATGAATAGTAGTGTCTTCTCTGCCTTAACTGTATTTCTGGCTTTGCCTGGGAATCAAATAAAATGGCATTTATAAAGGTGTTCCGTAAATGACAAAGCACCCTACAAAAAGACTTTGGGAATTATAATTAATAATGTGGTAAATAAAACTATGGTAATTGAAAATATACAACAAAGAAATACAAGCAAACAAATAGAAGACAGCATTAAATCCAAAGTGTCCCCATGTTTCTGTGGGAAATATATATTGCGAGAGCACTATTTGGAAAAAAAAAAAAACTTCACACCATATAAAATAAACTTCCAATGAATTAAAAATCTATACACAACATATAAAATGTTATAGTAATGATAGAAATCATAAAAGAAATTCAGTTACATGAACACTAAACTTTTCTATCATGCAAAAGGCACCATAACCCCAAGACAAAAAGCAAACAACAGTCTAGGACAAAATATCTTCAGGGATAGGTATTTGCTCCAGTTCCATATCAGAGTGCCTTGGTTTGAGTGTAGGCTCTGATCCAAATTCCAGCTTCCTGCTAATGTTCATTCTGGGTAGCAGCAAACAATGGCTCAAGTAGTTGGGATCCTACCAACATGTAGGAGACCTGGACTGAGTTCTTGGCTCCCAAGCTTTAATTCAGCCATTGGAGGAACTTGGAGGAGTGAACAAGCAGATAGCACCTCCCTCTCCCTCCCTGCCTCTCAAATAAATAAATAATTTAAATATTCAATATATTTTGCAGACAAAGGGATTAACAATTAAGAAAAACAGCCTATTTGAGTGATATAAACAGAGCAAACAACTCATAAGAGCAGCGCCAATAAAAACACAGTTAAAAATGTTGGTTTGTGAATAATCAGATACAAATTAAAATAAAAAGATAAACTGCAGGCCGGTGCTATAGCTTAGTGGGTGAATCCGCCACCTGCAATGCTGGCATCCTCTATGGGCACCGGTTCGAGTCCTGGCTGCTCTACTTCCAATCCAGCTCCCTGATATGGTCTGGAAAAGCAGTAGAAGATCCAAGTCCTTGGGCCCCTACACCCACATGGGAGACCTGGAATAAGCTCTTGGCTCCTGGCTTTGGATTGGTACAGCTCTGGCCGTTGTGGCCTTCTGGGGAGTGAACCAGCAGATGGATTTTCTCTCTCTCTCTCTCTCTCTCTCTCTCTCCCTCTCTCTCTCCCTCTCCCTCTCTCTCTCTCCCCCCCCCCCCGCCTCTCTGCCTCTGCCTCTCTGCCTCTGCTTCTCTATACCTTTGCCTTTCAAATAAACAAATCAACAAATCTTAAAAAAATAAAATAAAAAGATAAGCTGACCCCAATCCCATCCAATTTTAAGTGATTTGGGTTAAGCATCCCTAATCTGAGCATCTGAAGTCTAAAATGCTCCAAAACTGAAACTTTTTGAGCATGATACCACAAGTGAGAAATTCTAAACCAAAGAACTCTGTGTCATGTACAAAATTATTCAAAATACAGCATAAAATTACGTTTAGGCTATGTGTATAAGGTGTACATGAAACTTAGTTTAAAAACCTAGAAATAACCAAAATATATATTAATAGGAAAACTATTCAATAATTTTTAGTATATCTGCATATGAGGTATTTTAATTCATTTTTAAAGGCTTATTTATTTTGAAAGAATTACAGAGACAGAGGGAGAGACAGACCTATCTCCCATTTGCTGGTTCACTTTCCAGATACCCTCAATGGCCAGCATTAGGCCAGGTGAAGCCAGTAGCCGGGAGCTTCATCTGAGTCTCCCACATGGTGGTAGAAGCCCAAACACTTGGAGGCCATCTTCCACTGCTTTTCCCAGGCCATTGGCTGCTGGATCGGAAGCGGAGCAGCAGGGACACAAACTGGCACCCATATGGGATTCTACTGGTGCAGGCGGTGGCTTTACCTGCCACATCACGAAGTGGGCACCACATGAAGCATTTTTAAAAGAATGAGATAGAAATACTCGTACCAATATGGCCAGATAATTGAGATATAATAAGTAAAAAGAGCCACATGTAGACTAATATTATCTGATTGTTATTAAAAGAAAAAAATTCCTAACACTGTATGTGTGTGTGTATATATATATATATGTATATATATATATTTGAGAAGGGATATGAAAGTGGCTTTACTTTATATATTTCTTTTTTAAAAAAGATTTATTTTTTATTTATATGAAAGGTAGAGTTACAGAAAGAGTAGGAGAGACAGAGAGAGAGATTTTCCATCCACTGGTTCTCTTCCCAAAAGGCTGCAATGGGGCTAGGCCAGGCCAAAGCTTCTTCCAGGTCTCCCACATGGTTGCAGGGGCCCAAGTACTTGAGCCATTTTCCACTGCTTTCCCAAGCACATTATCAGGGAGGTAGATCTTAAGTGGAGCATCCAGGTCTCAAACTGGAGCCCACATGGGATGCCAGCATCACAGGCAGAAGCTTAACCTGCTATGACACAATGCTGGCCCCACTTTACATATTTCTGTATTACTTAAAATTTTTTCAAGAAATTAGTTATTTTTGTAATTTGAAAATACCAACAAAGATTTTTCAAAAGACTTGATTATTTATTTGAAAGGCAGAGATACAGAGAGAGAAGGGTGGGGAGAGAGAGAGAGAAAGAGAGAGAGGGAGAGAGAGAATGAGAATGATTCTTCCGTCCACTGATTCACTCCCTCAAATGGCCATGTGGCAGGGCCTGGGCTAGGCCAAAGTCAGGAGCCAGAATTTCTTCTGGATCTCCCACATGGGTACACAAGCCCAAGTACTTGGGCCATCTTCCATTGCTTTCCCAGGTTCATTAGCAGGAAGCTGGATGGGAAGTGGAGCAGCTGGGACTTGAAACAGCACCCATATGGGATGCAGCACTGCAGGGAGCGGCTTTACCAGCTTTGCCACAGTGCCAACCACCCAGTAAAGAATTTTTAAGGTATGATATAGTAACCAGCTCATTAATATGGTTATAGGCAGAAATTGTAAGTACTTCCCATATCTTCAATACCAGGAATTTGTCTCCCCATCTAAACACAATTGGACTGGCAGAATCTGTGTGATGTAACTATTTTGAACATCTATAGAGTCTATTAAAGGCTTGCAAGTTCCAGCAGAAGGCTTGGACTTAATTTTGGAAAATTTCAGATTTGAACACAGCAGCAGCTATACCCATTCCCACACTATCAGCCCATGGCAGACAGCTGTGCACTTGTTCCCGGAGCAACTCGTGTAGAGCCTGCAGGAGACAGGGAGGGTAAAAACATTCCTGTGCTCCCATTAAAGATCTGTGCTCTGATCGCTCACTGCTGCTTCTGATTACAGAGGGACAGAGAGGGAGGCAGTCATTCTTAAATCTTCCATGTTGCAAGCCTCTTCTCAGACTGAGGTAATTTCCAGGGGATTTAAATAGCCAGTGCCCTTTTTTCTCCCCTACATTCTTCTTTCCCCTTCTGGAAGCCATACATTACAGTAGGACATCCAAAAGCAACCACATGCACAGGGGAAATTAGAGTCACTACACCGGACTAGGAGGGGAGGTGGGGAGTTGTGGCACAATGGTTTAAGCCACTAATGCAGTTCAAGTCCTGGCTGCCCCACTTCTGATCCAGCTCCCTACTAATAAATCTGGGAAGGTAGTGGAATTTGGCCTAGGTACTTGGGCCTCTGCTACCCACATGGGAGACCAAGATGGAGTTCCAGGTAAAATAAATGAAATGAAATGGAATGAGGGGCTGGTGCTGTGGGTAAAGCTGCCACCTACAGTGCTGGCATCCCATATGGGCACCGGTTCGAGTCCCGGCTGCTACACTTCCGATCCAGCTCTCTGCTATGGCCTGGGAAAGCAATAGAGATGGCTTAAGTCCTTGGGCTCCTACACCCGTGTGGGAGACCCGGAAGAAGCTCCAGGTTCCTGGCTTCGGATTGGTGCAGCTCTGGCTGTTGTAGCCAATTGGGAAGTGAACCAACGGATGTAGGACCTCTCTCTCTCTCTGCCTCTTCTTCTCTCTGTGTTAACTCTGACTTTCAAATAAATAAATAAATCTTAAAAAAAAAAAAAAAGAAATGGAATGGAATGAAATGAAATGAAGGAAGCCACCACACCTACCTTAGGAAAGGCACAGGCTCAGAAAAGACCTGAGAAGATCTTAAGCTTACACTTACAGGCTGGACCTCAGCAAAGACAGCCTATAACCATCCAACAAATCAACACAGAATATCCTAGCAGAAGGGAGAAATCTGAAATCTGATTTAGAGTTTTATTATTCGATTCAATGATCCAGATTTCAATTAAAAAAAAAAAAAAACGAGAGAAAATAAAAAGCCCAAAGAAATAGGATGGTATGGTCTATTCAAACAGAGATAAAAAGAAATTGTACCTGAGAAACAACTGTTGGCAGATTTACTAGACAAGCACTTTAAAATAGCTGTCTTAAAGATGTTCAAAGAACTCAAAGACATGGAGAAAATTAAGAAAACAATATACAAACAAAATGGAAATACCAATAAAGATATAGAAAACCTATAAAGAAACTTAAAAGACATTTTGGAACTGCAAAGTATAATCACTGAAATGAAAAATTCACTAGGAGGATTCAAACACATATTTAAGCAGGCAGAAGAATCAGCAAACTTCAAGATTAAGATGTGGCACAGTGGGTTAACGCCCTGGCCTGAAGCGCTGGCATCCCATATGGGCGTCGGTTTGAGTCCCAGCTGCTCCATTTCTGATCCAGCTCTTTGTTACCGCCTGGGAAAGCAGTAGAAGATGGCCCAAGCCCTTGGGGCCCCTGCACCCACGTGGGAGACCTGGCTTCAGATTGGCACAGCTTCTGCCATAGCAGCCAACTGGGGAATGAACCACTGGATGGAAGACTTTTCTCTCTTTTGGTAACTCTTTCTAATAAATAAATCTTTAAAAAATTTTTACAAAAGATAATGGGAATCATTGAGTCAGAGGTACAGAAAGAGAAAATATTAAAAGGAATATGTTGGTTTCAGAGGTTGCCTATGGGTTTGCATGGTCTTTGTGACATTCAACAACCATGGCATAGTATGACAGGGCCAAAACTCGCAGAAAGTGAAGGTGCAACCATGAACCTCATCTTAAGCTACTTGTATCCCAGACCCTGGTGTAGCTCTATGATTAAGAGAATATGTGGATAAAGGGCTATATCACTAATTTTGATGAGTTCATAAAACTTATATTTGATGACACATGAGAGAGTCACTCTAAAACGAAGTCAAGAAACAACTAGATCAGATCACACTAAAAGGAGATAATACTACTATGCTATAAAGTTTCTCCAACTAGGGGTGGGCACTGTGGCACAGCAGATTAAGCTGCCACTTAGGATGCCCACATCCCATAACAGTGTGCCTGGAATCAAGTCCTGCCTCTCCTTCTGATCTAGCTTTTGCTAATGCATCTGAGAGGTAGCAGATGATGGTCCAAAGTACTTGGGTTCCTGTCACCAACATGGGAGAGCTGGATGAGTTCTTAGCGCCTGGCTTCAGCCTGGCCAACTCTGAGTTACCGCAGGCCTTCGGGGAGTAAACCAGTGGATGGATGATCTCCCTGTCTCTGTCACTCTGTCTTTCAAATAAATAAATAAGTAAGTAAATAAATAAATAAATAAATAAAGTGTAAGTATCTTTAACAAGAAATGACCAATGGAGTAAAAAATTGTTGAGAAGGCAATAGTTTTTTTAAGGTATTTTATTTATTTATTTTAATAGGCAGAGTTAGACAGAGAGAGACAGAGAGAAAGGTCTTCCTTTTCCGTTGGTTCACCCCCCAAATGGCTGCTATGGCCGGCGCGCTGCTACGATCTGCAGCCAGGAGCCAGGTGCTTCCTCCTGGTCTCCCACACGGGTGCAGGCCCAAGCACTTGGGTCATCCTCCACTGCCTTCCCAGGCCACAGCAGAGAGCTGGACTGGAAGAGGAGCAACTAGGACAGAATCCAGCACCCCAACAGGGACTAGAACCCAGGGTGCCAGTGCTGCAGGCAGAGGATTAGCCAAGTGAGCCGTAGCACCGGCCAAAATGTTTTGATTACCCTATGTTATTAGCAGAGGTCAATAAACACTGTGGATTTTTATTAAAAAGAAAAAAGAGGGGATGGTGCTGTGGCGCAGTGGGTTAACACCCTGGCCTGAAGCGCCAACATCCCATATGGGCACCAGTTTGAGACCTGGCTGGTCCACTTCCTATCCAGCTCTCTGATATGGCCTGTGAAAGCAGTCCTTGGGCCCTTGCACCCGCCTGGGAGACCCAGAAGAAGCTCCTGGCTCCGGATCGGCACAGCTTCTGCCGTAGCGGCCAATTGGGGAGTGAACCATCAAATGGAAGACCTTTCTCTCTCCCTTTGCCTCTCCTTCTCTCTGTGTAACTCTGACTTTAAAATAAATAAATAAATCTTAAAAAAAAAAAAAAAGAAAGAAAACAGAGTAGAGGACCATCAAGAACTAATGTATTTACTGTGAGAATTCCAGAAGGAGAGAAAAGAAAAAAGCAGTGAGAATATTTGAAGAAATAATGGGAAAATTTCCCAAATTTAATGAAAGACATGAATACAAAATATTTAAGATCTGAATGAACTCCAAGTAGGATGATCTTAAAGAGCCCAACACTAAGACATACTATAATCAAATTATCAAAAGACAGAGAATCTTAAGAGCAGCAGGAAAGAGGCAACTCATCATATACAAGGGATCCTCAATAAGGTGATGGGAAGATTCCTTATCAGAAACTTCAGAGGTAAGAAGGAAGCAGGTTAACATAGTTGAAATGCTAAAAAATGAAACAGCCAATAAAGATTCTTCTATCTGGAAAACCTGTTCTTGAAAAGAAAGAAAGAAATTAAGACATTTCCAGATAAAAGATCAGGGAGTTTCTAAACACTAGACCTGCCCTGTAAGAAATGCTAATGGAACACTTGCAGCTTGAAATAAAAAAATAAAATAAAACACTAGACAATAACTTGAAGCCATATGAAAAAATAAAGATGTCAGAAGAGCTGGCTAAATGGGCAATTATAACAGCTAGTGCTAGGGCGACACTATGGCACAGAAGGTTAAGTTGCTGCCTGCAACTCTGGCATCTTATATGAGTCCTGGTTCAAGACTCCTGCTTTTGGCTTGACCCAGCCCTGGATCTTGCAGCCATTTGGGGAGTGAACCAATGGATAGACAGAAGAGTTCTGTCTCTGTCTATACTTCCCTTTCCCTCTCTCTGTAACTCTGCTTTTCAAACTAATAAATCTTTTTTTAAAAAAAGCTAGTGTTGCTGTAACAACAGGTTGTAAGTTCACTTTTCTCCATGATTTTTAAAAAAGATTTACTTATGGGGCTGGCATTGTGGCATAGCGGGTAAAGCCTCTGCCTGCAGTACCAGTATCCCATATGGGTGCCATCCCATATGGCTGTTCCATTTTTGATCCAGCTCTCTGCTAATGGCCTCGTAAAACAGTGGAAGATGACCCAAGTGATTGGGCCTCTGCACCCACGTGGGAGACCTGGAAGAAGCTCCTGGCTCCTGGCTTTGGATTGGCACAGCTCTTGCTGCAGTTACCATTTGGGGATTGAATCACTGGATGGAAGATTTCTCTCTCTGCCTCTACCCCTCTGTAACTCTACCTTTCAAATAAACAATTTTTAAAAATTTGTTTGTTTATTTGAGAGGCAGAGTTACAGAGAGAGGGAGAGAGTCTTCCATCCATTGGTTCACTCCCCAAATGGCTGCAACGGCCAGGACTGGGCCGAAAAAGCCAGGATCAGGAGCTTCTTCCAGCTCTCCCACATGGATGCAGGGATCCAATCACTTTGGTCATCTTCCACTGCCTTCCCAGGCCATGAGCAGGGAGCTGGATTGGAAGTGGAGCAGCCAGGACTCGAACTGGTGCCTGTACGGGAAGCCAGTGCCACAGGCAGACTCAATCTACTACGCCACAGTGCTGGCCCAAGTTTTCTCTATGATTTAAGAGATAATACTGTCTTTTAAAAAATTATTAGTCTAGGAGTTAAGCTGCTGATTGCAATGCCAGCATCCTATATGAGCACTCCTTAAATTCCTGGCTTCTCCACTTTCAATCCAACTCTCTGTTAACATGCCTGGGAAAGCCGCAGAAGATAGCTCAAGTACTTGGGCCTCTGAACCCATGTGGACACCCAGATGGAGTTTCAGGCTCCTGGTTTTGGCCTGGCCCAGCCACAGCCATCGTGGCCACCTGGGAAATGAACCAGTAAGATGGAAGATCTATTTCTTTCTTTACTTCACTCTCTGTATCTCTGCCTTTCAAATAAACAAATATTTTTTTTTAAATTATTAATCTAAAAGCTAGCGTTTTTAAACTTTGGTTTCTAAGTCCACATTTTGTTTTCTATATAACATTAAAGTAGTACATTTTAAAAATTATTAGTTTATGTTCTCAGAAAACATACAAAGCTACAATTTTATGACAAGAACTAAAAGCAGTGGAGAGAGAGAGCATTAAAGGACTAGAGTTTTAATATATTATTGAAGATAAGGTATTATAAACCCAAGTTAGAGTGTGAGAACTTTAGGGAATAAAATCTAATACCCAGGAACAACAAATAAAATAGCTATGGAATACACATAAAATGAAATGAGAAAAAGATTTAAATGTTTAAATGTTTCACTACAGAAAGTCAACTGAGGAGCCAGCACCGTGGTGCAATAAGTTAATCCTCTGCCTGTGGCATCAGCATCCCATATGGGTACCAGTTCTAGTCCCATCTGCCCCACTTCCAATCCAGTTCTCTGTTGTGGCCTAGGAAAGTAGTAGAAGATGGCCTAAGTCTTTGGGTCCCTGCACCCATGTTGGAGACCTGGAAGAAGCTCCTGGCTCCTGGCTTCAGATCAGATCAGCTCTGGCTGTTGTGGGCATTTGGGGAGTGAACCAATGGAAGGAAGACCTTTCTGTCTCTCCCTCTCACTGTCTGTAACTCTAACTCTTAAATAAAACAAAATTTAAAAAAAGGTCAACTGAACATAAAAGAAGACAGAAATGCAAAAAATGAGGGGTAAAAAGCTGTGTATCATGTAGAAAACAAACTATAAAGACAGAATTAAATCTCTCCTTATCAATCAACCTTAAAAAGGAAGAAAATTCTAACACAGGCTATAATATGGATGGACCTTGAAGACATTATGCTAAATACAGTATGATTATATCAGTACTTATATGAGGAGGAGGGAGAAACAAGACTTACGCTTAAGGGGTACAGAGTTTCAGTTTTATAAGATGAAAAGACTTCTGAGGATGCATAGTGGTGATGGCTATATAATAAAACTAATGTACTTAATAACTCTGACCTGTACATATAACTTTTAGGTATTTTATTGCAATAAAAAAAGGGGGGGGGGGAACTGGACCAATGTGACCACTTCTACTACACTATGCTGTAACACCTAGGAAAGGCAGGGCAGATTGTAGATGCTCAAAAATAAGCAACAAAACAATGATACCACTGACATAGCACAGTAAAACAGGTACAGAAATAATGTTACATACTGAATATAGGGAGAGTAGACAGCATTACCTGGCTTCCACTCCAGGCCTTGAGGGTGGTTTTCCTGGGGGTGGCCGAGGCAAGAACTGAGATGAAGTTGAGCTATTGACTTGATCTGTGTTGACCCATGAAACTGGCCTTGGAATTTTGCTCTTTCTGGACTGGGAGATGATGGGTGACAGAAAGCTGTCTTCAGCTGACCTACTCAGGTGAGAATCTACTGCCAGTCTTGGAAAGGGAGTGAAGACTTCCTCCTCAGAAAAGGGTGCAGGAACAGTAGCTAGTTTCTCCTCCAGCAATTTCTCAGAGGCACTTGAGAGGTCACCAAGGAAAGACTTGAATTGCCTTTTTTCCACCAGAAGTTTGACCAGGTCTGGCTGATAAGCTTTCTTTTGGAGGAGCTTTTCTTTTGCAGAGACTGGAGAGGATGATTCAAAACTTGAATCTATTTCTTGTGCTAAAACAGGGATTCGGCTGTGTCTGGTTACAAAGGATGACCTAACAACATCCTTACGGGCTGAAGGACCATGTTCATTCTCTGAAACACAATGAAATAATTCTCCATTTCTAGGGGCAATTTTCTCTCTCTTACCATCCTGGTGCAAAAAAGTAGAAAGGTCTTCTTGATGAACCATCAAGTCTTCACTCTTGATGTCATCATCTTTGCCTATTTTGTTTTTATGCCCTGTTGCCACCTGGCCTATCTGTCCTTCATCATGTGGGTCAATGACTGTTGGAGAAGTTTCTGAAGTTCCAATTGCCAGAAGCTTCATTAGCTCATGATTTGTGTCTTGATTTGGCACCACACTAAAAGTCTGTGTCTTTGTCACATCAAGAGGTTCAGTAGTAGCTGAATGATCCCTTTCCACTGTTGCCAAATCTCCTGGGATAGAGGAGATCTCAATACAGTGTTGCCCTTTACTTAACTTTTCATCTTCATTGTCAGATCCTAGAATGCTTTTCTCTTCAGTTTCCCCAGGGAGGTTCTCAGATTCTCTCACATTTAGTCTGTTTTGGTCAAGGTCTTTTGGTCCCAGATCTTGAGATCCGTCACTCTCTCTAATATTGGGTAACAAGTCATGACCAATGTGATCTATTTGAATCCCCAAATCCGTTCTGCTTCCTCCACTGGGAGGTTCACCTTCTGTCACAACCAAGCCAGAGAAATTCTCCTTTGGAGAGTAAAGGTCCACAGTAGGTTCCATGGGCTGAAGATCTTTCTTCTCTGGTTGCTGACCATAGTGAAAGCTTCCTGAAGTTGACTGTGTAGATGCCACAGAAGGTCTAGGAATTGTAATCTGGAGAGGGAAAAGGAAAAAAAAAAATTATGTGGACTATCAGTGGAGATCCATGATTTGTAACACCCCAAATTCCAACTTACAGAGTTGTTGACTACATTTACCCAACTCATAACAATAAGCAAATCTGAACAAAAATGAACAATAATCAAGCTTCTTTACTCAGAGGAACTGTGGAGAAGAGTTTCTAGCCTTTTGCTTAACATGCCCTGTATCCTGGAAGACTGTTTTCCACAGACTACATCATTTGGGCTCCTCTGCTTTCTGATTTCTGGTAGCATACGCCCAATGAGGGCACCAACAGATAATCAGAAATTTGAAGGAAAGAGAAGACTGGGTAATGATTCTCCCTGCTTTCTCACCGAGGGGCTACAGCTTTAGTAGTGGCTACACTCCACCATCCTGGCCACAGCTTCTGTCTTGCGGCTCTTTTCACATAGCTGTGAGTCTCACCATCTTCTGCTAACAACCCACTGCTCTCCCTTTTCAGAACTCATGGTAGGAATGGCTCCCTCTATTGCTGGTCTGTTGACTCTCTACTCACACAACTGTGAAAAGCTCTTTCATTACATTCTCTCCAAGTCACATTGAGTGTGCCTTCTATTTCCTGTCAGAATCCAGATATAGGATTAGAGGAAAAAAATTACTAGCAAATGATTGTTCATCAAAGAACCCCAAATTTTCAGGCATTTTGTGGTTTCTAATAAATTCTACATACCAAATAATGTGAGCAATACTATGTCTTCCTATAAGTAAAAACAAAACATATTTACTAGTGTTTCCTATCCTCTAATATTTATTATTATTATTTTTTTTATTTGACAGGTAAAGTTATAGACAGTGAGAGACAGAGAGAAGGGTCTTCCTTCTGTTGGTTCATTCCCCAAATGGCCGCTATGGCCAGAACTACAGCGATCCAAAGCCAGGAGTCAGGTGCTTCCTCCTGGTTTCTCACGCTGGTACAGGGGCCCAAGCACCCGGGCCATCCTGCCCTCCAGGGCCACAGCAGTATACTCTAATTTTTTAAGAGCAATTCTATAAGTGAAATTCTGTCATCCTTCCAACTAAATTCATTTCAATTCTAAGTGAATAAGATTTAATACTAATAAGAATTTTTTTTTTAATTTTACTTATTTATTTGAGAGCTAGAGTTACAGACAGAGAGAGAAAGAGAGACATAGAGAAAGGTCATCTATCCACTGGTTCACTCCCCAAATGGCCACAACAGCCAGAGCTGAACTGATCTGAAGCCAGGAGCCAGGAGCTTCTTCCAGGTCTCCCACATAGCTGCAGGGGCCCAAGGACTTGGGCTATCTTCTAATGCTTTCCTAGGCCATAGCAGAGAGTTGGATCGGAGGTGGGGCACAGTTGGTGTGTATGACCAACAGAAGACTGCAAAAGTGATTCTAGAAAAGATAGAGGAGGCACGTTCTCACCAATCCTCCCACCCATCTCTTTTTCTCCTCACTCACTGAAAAAGCCAGATATCATGTCAATAATACAAAGGCCCAAATGGTGAAGAACTGAGGCTGCCAACACAGTGATGTGAATGAGCATGGAAATGGTTCTTCCCATTCACACTGACCCTGGCGAACGGCTTCATAGCAACCTCATCAGAACTGTCCAACTAAGCCATCCTACATTCCTAACTGTCTGAAATGTGTGAGATAATGGGGTTGTTTAAAGTTACTAAATTTAGAGCAATTTGTTACACAGACATAGAAAACACAGACAGTATCATTAGTCTCTAATCACATTTATACTGTTTCTAAGGGTACTATTAAAATGAAGAGGTAATGACTTTCTACAGGATTACCTAGAACCAAAAGACCATGTGGTACAATCTGACTAGATGTTCTACAAGGAAGGAGTGGGTCCTTCTTCCTGCCAGCAGTGACTACCCAGCACCACACAAAACCCATCACATTTCTTCCTACAGTTACTGACATTGTAGGCTAGCACTAAGACCTCTTTTGGAAGTAAATAAACTTATGTTTTTCCTCTCTAAACTTGTTCATTTATACCAGACACAAAATTATTCTCTCCATTTGATAATTAAGATTTAATAATATTTATTCTATAGCCCAAAGTTTGATCTTATTTTATTCCCTTTAAATCCACTACTGTTTAGCATCTTCTTAGAAGTGATTGAGGCCAGCGCTGTGGCTCACTAGGCTAATCCTCCGCCTTGCGGCGCCGGCACACCGGGTTCTAGTCCCGGTCGGGGTGCTGGATTCTGTCCCGGTTGCCCCTCTTCCAGGCCAGCTCTCTGCTGTGGCCAGGGAGTGCAGTGGAGGATGGCCCAAGTGCTTGGGCCCTGCACCCCATGGGAGACCAGGAGAAGTACCTGGCTCCTGCCATCGGATCAGCGCGGTGCGCCGGCTGCAGCGCGGCGGCCATTGGAGGGTGAACCAATGGCAAAAGGAAGACCTTTCTCTCTGTCTCTCTCTCTCACTGTCCACTCTGCCTGTCAAAAAATAAAAAATAAATAAATAAAAATAAAAAAAAGTGATTGATAGTAGACCAATTTCATCAATATGTACCTTTGGAAAAACCCTAACTTCCAAAACTAATTCCAAAATAATTTCTTTTCAATCTAGCAAATTTATCGGTCTTTAAAAATATATCATCTACAGGGCTGGCACTGTGGCATAGTGGGTTAAGCCAGCCTGCAACACCAACATCCCATATGGGCACTGGAAATGTCCCATTTGCTCCATTTCTAATCCAGCTCCCTGCTCCCTGCACCTGAGAAAGCAGTGGATAATGGTTCAAGCACTTGGACCCCTGTCACTCACGTGGGAAATCCAGAAGAAGCTCTTGGCTTCTGGCTTCAGCCTAGCCCAGCCATGGCTGTTGTAGCCACTTGGGAGTGAACCAGCAGATAGAAGATCTCTCTCTCTGTAACTCTTGTCTTTCAAATAATAAATCTTTTTAAAAAAATACATTACCTAAAATTTTACACATGCTATTTGATATGTTTCACATATACAGGTATGGGAGGCCTTAAATTAGGCTCATAACTTGTAAATCTGTACTAGGAAATTAAGAGGGGGCAAGAGTTTGGCCTGTGGCAAAGATGTTGATTAGTATGCCAGTGTTCCACATCAGACTGCCTGGGTTCAATTCCCAGAACAAGCCTCTAACTTCAGCTTCCTGCTAATACAGACCCTGGCAGGCAGCAGATGATGCTCAAACAACTGGGTCTCTGCAACACATGACAGAACTGGACTGAGTTTTTCACTCTGGGCTTCAGCACCAGCCTAAGCCTGGCTGCTGTGGGCATTTGGGGAGTGAACCAGCATCTAGAAGAGCTCTCTATCTCTTTTTCTCAAATAAAAAAATAAAAAAACTTGAAAGAAAAAAATGAAAACAAGTGCTTGATGTTCTTAGTGTGCTAATTTAATATGTCAACTATACTTATAATATAAATATTTAAACTTTGAGTTTCTTATTTATATAGATTAATGTAACAGTACACTTTCCTTTCATGAACAACTGTTTCCCATCAGAATATCTTACTTTGAAATGTTCAGATAGAACACAGCATGGTTTATCGTATTGTCCAAGCTAGAGTTATGGAGAAATTAACTGGCAGCCCCTTTATTTATTGGATTTGGGTAAGTTAATGAAGTGATAACATTTGCTCTGAAAAAGCAAACCCTGAATTTAAGCCTCAGGAACAGAAACAAGATACATACATTTTTATCCCAAACCCCTGAAAACAAAAGAAATGGGAAGCATAATACCTTAGAAATAAATACACAAGTGATATAGCTGGCATTTCATTAGAGACTCTCAGTTATGAAAAATAATTTCATTTAAAGATACCTGAAATAAGATCAACTATGTCAAATACATGAATACGTGTCACTCAACAACTTGATAAAAAAATTACGACAGTGTGAAAGAACCATGAGGACAATATTTATGAGCAGGATAGCACTGCTAAGAGGGAAAAAGAAATCAGGTCCAATGGAGTTTTAGAAAGCCTCCATGAAGGCAAGCAAGCCATAATGCTATTGGCAAAAATGCTTGGTCAACAGCTAGTACACAGAGTCAAAGAAAAGAAGGAAGTGGTCCTGGGAAGGTCAAGGGAAGGAATAAATGGAAAGAGAAAAGGAGAAGTGGAAAAGGATGGAGGCAGTAGGCTCTGCCTCTAACCCACAAGGTACCTTGGTACGATTTGGAAAAGGCCCTTCAAAGAAGAAATGACCCTGTGCCAAAGTGTGCCAATGACCCTGCTTGACAAAGTTTGGACTAGAATTCGGCTCTGACTGGTTTTACAATGAAGTTCCTTCATCCTGTGAACAAATTGTGTAACTATACAAAGCAGATCTGGAGGAGAGGGAAAAACCAATTAACTCTGACTGGGAAAGATGAAGGTAGGCAATTGTTTCTCTATTTTGGAGCACAAGAAAATTCCTGCAAAACTGTACACAAAATGAAATTTCCTTGCTGTCTTTTTCCACTCTTCTGCACTTGTATGTGAAAGTGCAGAAGACATTTCGGTTTGGGGAATAATGTGTTTCTGGTGAGCTGGAATGGAAGGGATGCCATACAATTACGAAATTTAAGGAAACCACTCATTTCCATCCATGTAAGGGCAAATGTACCTGAGAGTGCTGAGATTTTTGAACAGTTTCTTACTGCCTGGAGGCTCCTCAGGGCATTGTTTGACCATTTCTAGGCACTTTTGTGGGGCTTTTCTTCACATAGTCATTGGGGGCACCACTGTTTACTGATGACAGGGTAACAGCCATCTCTAGTTGAATGCCCAAAACTGAGAGTAAATAGTGTTTTCTCAAAATGTTCCTTTGCAACTATCACCAGCTGTCTGTTAAAATAAAGATTCCCAAACTCACTCTACCCCAGATCTACTGAAGCAGAAGTTCTGGAAGTAAAGCATGGGACTGTGCATTGTAAGTAGTGGCCATCAGAGGTGGAAAACCACTATTTATGAAGAAAGTAAAATAAGAACAATTTCTAGGTAGATTACAAAAGAAGGGGGATGAAAGACTGAGAGGTCTATCAACTGTGTACAGTGTAAAGAACAAGCCAAAGATTGAATAGATGCCTGCCTCACCAAATGTTAAAAAAAAAAAAAGCCCTAGAATTCTGAATTTTAAAAAATAATAATACATATATACACACATAGATGGTTCGTTTATTTATTTATTTGACAGACAGAGTTAGAGAGAGAGATAGAGAGAAAGATCTTCCTTCTGTTGGTTCACCAACCAAATGGCTGCTACAGCTGTAGCTACGTTGATCTGAAGCCAGGAGACAGGTGCTTCCTCCTGGTCTCCCATGTGGGTGCAGGGGCCCAAGCACTTGGGCCATCCTCCACTGCCTTCCCGGGCCACAGCAGAGAGCTGGACTGGAAGAGGAGCAGCCGAGACTAGAACCCGGTGCCCATATGGGATGCCGGTGCTGCAGGCACAGGATTAACCAAGTGAGCCATGGCGCCGGCCCCATAGATGGTTCTTGTGGTCTAATTATAAAGTTATTCTGAAATTAGGTTATAATGACATTGTACATATAGTTTGATATAATGAAAAGAAACCTGACTTTTTGCAAAATTTTTTTTTATTTTTTTATTTTTTATTTATTTATTTTTTTTTGACAGGCAGAGTGGACAGTGAGAGAGAGACAGAGAGAGAAAGGTCTTCCTTTTGCCGTTGGTTCACCCTCCAATGGCTGCCGCTGTAGCCGGCGCACTGCGCTGATCCGATGGCAGGAGCCAGGATCCAGGTGCTTTTCCTGGTCTCCCATGGGGTGCAGGGCCCAAGCACCTGGGCCATCCTCCACTGCACTCCCTGGCCATAGCAGAGAGCTGGCCTGGAAGAGGGGCAACCGGGACAGAATCCGGCGCCCCGACTGGGACTAGAACCCGGTGTGCCGGTGCCGCAAGGTGGAGGATTAGCCTATTGAGCCACGGCGCCGGCTTGCAAAATTTTATATTGGACTGTGAAACATTCTAGACACCACATCCTACACTCACTTGTTGAGCCTAGGTCTCCCCTGAAGAATCCTAGTTTATTATCAGCTAGTCCTTTCTTAACCCATTAGGTCCAATGATCTTATGTATATGATAGCTATTAATACTTTTTCTTTTTGAGCTTCTTTTTTCTTTTCTTTCTTTTTTTTTTTTTTGACAGATAGAGTTAGACAGTGAGAGAGAGAGAGACAGAGAGAAAGGTCTTCCTTACACTGGTTCACCCCCCAAACGGCCACTATGGCCAGTGTTGCGCTGATCCGAAGCCAGGAGCCAGGTGCTTCCTCCTGGTCTCCCATGCAGGTGCAGGGGCCCAAGTACTTGGGCCATCCTCCACTGCCTTCCTGGGCCACAGCAGAGAGCTGGACTGGAAGAGAAGCAACTGGGACTAGAACCTGGAGCCCATATGGGATGCCGGTGCCGCAGGCAGAGGATTAACCAAGTGAGCCATGGCGCCGGCCACGATACCTATTAATACTTAAATTGAGCAAAAGATATACCACTTTCAGTAACTTTGAAATATTCACAGAATTGAAAACCTACAGGGCCGGCGCCGCGGCTCACTAGGCTAATCCTCCACCTTGCAGCGCCAGCACATTGGGTTCTAGTCCCGGTCGGGGCGCTGGATTCTGTCCTGGTTGCCCCTCTTCCAGGCCAGCTCTCTGCTGTGGCCAGGGAGTGCAGTGGAGGATGGCCCAAGTACTTGGGCCCTGCACCCCATGGGAGACCAGGATAAGTACCTGGCTCCTGCCTTTGGATCAGCGCAGTGCGCCGGCCGCAGCGCGCCGGCCGCGGCGGCCATTGGAGGGTGAACCAACGGCAAAGGAAGACCTTTCTCTCTGTCTCTCTCTCTCTCACTGTCCACTCTGCCTGTCCAAAAAAAAAAAAAAAAAAAAAAAAAACACCTACAACTTAATGGATTAGTGGCAGTAACCTTGAGTGGACAACAAAAAATAGAAGGAACAAATCTCTTACCGCTGTGATGGGTCCTTCAGCTTGTGCCTCCATTGGACTTGTGGGGGTTGCTGCAATAAACTGCCCAGCAGCTCCAGCCTGGAGTTCTAGCCTATCTGTATACTGCTCTGCAGTAGCAGTGGCGGGACGCTCTGTAGACAGTGCTAAGACCACACCCGAGGTTTCCTTCTGTAAGTGAGCATTTTCTGCCCAAGGCCCTAATCGGAGCTTTTCATCTTGAGGTGAGTCTTCCACGACCTGAAGCACTTCAGGCTCCTCGTCGGAAGGGCTTCCAGTTGTTTTATGGCCTACAGGCTCATTTGTCCTAAAATCCTGAAGGTCCTTTTCTTTGTCCACAATCACCCACTCTTTGGAATCAACCTCCTGCTTGCAAGAGCTCAGGTTAACAGCTATAAATCCATTGCTGCCACCACCATCTGCCTGCTCAGGGGTGTTGGCAGAGGCAGGCTTGGAGGCATCCGGGAGATACTCTTCATCATAGTGCCAGATGTGGTCACCACGGGGCACGGCAGCAATACAAGGCTTGTGAAGCACAGCAGGGAGAAGAGACTCCTTTCCTGCACTGGAATCCTTCTGCATTCTCTCCAGGCTTAAGGGAATGGAGAGAAATTACTCATTTGTCTTAGGAGAAACATTTATTATATAGTCTACAAACTTCATATGAAATATATTCACACCAAAATGAGAGAAAAATATGTATAAGACATAAGGAAATTTTCACAGGGTTGATACATTTCCTCCACCTCTCACAGTCCTGCTTTGGAGGTGGAGCTTGTGCTTCCCTCTGCAGGCCTCCAGCCTGATGGCTGCTTTATGTCAACATACGATTACATCACACAGCTACACACTGACTGCTGAGTGAGGAAGAACACACATCTGCAAAGGATTGTTTAAAATGGAAGCTGAATTAGACCAAGCCCAAAGTGGTTGAACTGTCTTGGAACACAGCAACTACCATGATAGTCAAATCCATGGTCCCACAAAACTAATACTTCATTGCCAATAGTAACCACCTTAGATGTACAACTGAAGGGCATGGCTACCATCAGCTTAGGTCTTTTTTTTTTTAAAGATTTATTTATTTATTTGAAAGGCAGAATTAGAGATACAGGCAGAGAGGGACAGAGAGAGGCCTTCCATCTACAGGTTCACTCCCCAGATGGCCCCCAACAGCCAAAGCTGCGTGGATCTGCAACTAGGAGCCAGGAACTTCTTCTGGGTCTCCTACACGGGTACAGGAGCCCAAGCACCTGGGCCATCTTCTACTGCTTTCCCATGCCATAGCAGAGAGCTGGATCGGAAGTGGAACAGCTGGGACTTGAACCTGGGCCTATATGGGCTGCTCCACTTCCAATCCAGCTCTCCGCTATGGTCTGGGAAAGCAGTAGAAGATGGCCCTGGGCCCCTGCACCCATGTGGGAGACCCAGAAGAAGCTCCTGGCTCCTGGCTGCGGATTGAGTCCAGCTTCGGCCTTTGCAGCCATTTGGGGAGTGAACTAGTGGATAGAAGATTTCTCTCTGTCTCTCTCTCTCACTTTCTATTTCTAACTCTGGCTTTCAAATCAAAATAAATAAATCCTTAGGGGAAAAAAAAAAAGAAAAATACTATTGAACCTTTCTATAATTCAAAAATACATCCCAAACTCTTTTTAAATTTTCATTTCTGTCTTCTGTTTTCATTTTGCTGTAGGGGTAATGTGCTTGGTAACCATAAATTACAGTTATTACCTCTGTTCAGTACTCTAAAGTTCTGTCTTTTCTTGTCTCTACATAGATATGACCTTTGGGGGGGAACAATGAGGGGCTTTTTTTAAAAAAAGACTTATTTACTTATTTGAAAGGCAGAGTTACAAAGAGGCAGAAGTAGAGAGAAAAAGAGAGAGAAGTCTTCCATCTACTGGTTTATTCCCCAAATGGTCGCAATGGCCAAAGCTGGGACAATCCGAAGCCAAGAGCCAGGAGCTTCTTACATGTCTCCCACGTGGGTGCAGGGGCCCAAGGACTTGGGCTATCTTCTACTCCTTTCCCAGGCCATAGCACAGAGCTGGATTGGAACAAGAGCAGCCAGGACCGGAACCGGCACCCATATGGGATGCCGACACCACAGGTGGAGGCTTAGCCCACTAAGCAACAGTGCCAACCCCAAAGGAGTGGCTTTTTTTTTTTTTTTTTTTGACAGGCAGAGTGGACAGTGAGAGAGAGACAGAGAGAAAGGTCTTCCTTTTTGCCATTGGTTCACCCTCCAATGGCCGCCGCGGCCGGCGCGCTGCGGCCAGCGCACCGCGCTGATCCGATGGCAGGAGCCAGGAGCCAGGTACTTATCCTGGTCTCCCATGGGGTGCAGGGCCCAAGCACCTGGGCCATCCTCCACTGCACTCCCTGGCCACAGCAGAGAGCTGGCCTGGAAGAGGGGCAACCGGGACAGAATCCGGCGCCCCGACCGGGACTAGAACCCGGTGTGCCGGCGCCGCTAGGCGGAGGATTAGCCTAGTGAGCTGCGGCGCCGGCCCAGGAGTGGCTTTTTAATATCTAATTTCTTAAAGCACTTTACACAAAGAAGGGCTTCACTTAATTGAACTCACTGTCCTCTGTCTATAAATTGCACCCTCTTCTTCATGTATTCCTCTTGTTCCTGCCTAAAGCCATCTTTATCATGCCCTCTCCAAGTATTTACAGTTGTTTGGAAGAGATCACCTTCCAAAGTCACTGCAAAAAATGTTCATTTAACTTGCACCTAGAGTTAGGAAGTTACCAGCTTCAGTGCTCAGTTCCAAAAGCCAAAGGCTGTGATAAACAATTTGTGATATAAGAAGACAATTCACAGTCCAAGTCCTTGTGCCCCTGCACCCACGTGGGAGACCTGGAGGAAGCTTCTAGCTCCTGACTTCGGATCAGGCCAGCTCCAGCCATTGTTTCCATTTGGGGAGTGAACCAGCAGATGGAAGACCTCTCTCTGCCTCTGCCTCTGCCTCTCTGTAGCTCTGCCTTTCAAATAAATAAATACATATTTTTTTAAAAAGAAGACAATTCATATTAAGAATCAGGATGACAATAGTTAAAAACATGGGCGAAAATGACAGCTTTGTGGAATCAGTATTATAAAATGCAAGAATTTCTTATTTGAAAGGACTTTACAACACAGAAATAACAAAAAGTATAAAGAAAGTATACCAGGTCTCAAGAAACTTGTCAGTATCTGGTTTTGGCTCCAGTGTCAGACGTTTTTCCAGCTCAAAGCTGTGGATGGAACGTAACTTTCGCACCAATGGAACATCCCTGTCTGGCTGAGTAATCTCTGAGCGGACACGAATTGGTGAACCGAGGCTTGGCGCATTGAGAATGCCATTCGGTTGGCCATGACTATTCTCCTCTTCGGTAGCAGCCTAGACAAAATATAAGACCAGACCATGAAAAATACTGCCGCAACTACACAAGAGGAATCAGAATGCCTCTGAAAATAATGTAAATAGGTGATTAGATTTGTTTTCAAAGATTTGCATATTTTGACTAGTTAGCCTCATTACATTGCATTTATTAAGTCTATTAAAATTTGTCTTAATTTACAGTCAGTATCATTTTAACTTTCTTTTATATATATTTTTCATATAACAATCTAAAAATATCTAACAACCTTGGTTTTTTCCAAATAGGTTTGACTAGATACTTTGTGTGACCACGTTCCACTTAACAAAAAACTGAAAGATCATTTTCTTTGTGGTACAAGGTGTCTCAAAAGAGTTAGAGGATGTCACCAAGCCTGAATGTCTGTGCCCTATCTTATTTCCTCTCTAAGAAACAAACAACAATAAAAACCTGGGACTACAACAAGGAGGACCTGGGGCAGAGCAGGAGACTGAGCGGAAGGCAGCATAGACGGGTGGGCTGTTTAAGAACAGATAATCACAAGCAGCATAATTATCTGGATATCAAGCCTTACATCACGTGTGTGGTGAGAGGGGGAAGTTTGAGACATCTATTTTGATTACAAACCTTCAGAAAGATTCCCAGCTGGCCTCACATGAGAGGCATGCTCTTGGCTACCAGGACAAACAGAAGCCAGTTTTCTCTGAAGGAAGCTATCTCCAACTCCCAGATTAGGTCTTTGCCAATTATTAATTAATAAGCAAACAACTAAAGATAATCAAACACATGAAGAAGCATGCCACCATGACCAAGAGTCAGTGGAAATAACCATTGAAAAAAACTTTTAAACTCCAAAGATATCGAAAGTATTCAGATATAAAATATAAAATAGCTATGCATAAAGTGTTTAAATAAAAGTCTTTAGCACAAAGATCAAAAAGGACTGAGATTTAACTGATTTAATATTAAATGTTAAATTTAATATTAAGTATTCAACTAACAAGTTAAACTGCAAATCAACCAACAACAAAAAAATCCAGTTATTAATTAGTGAACCAGAAGACAAAGCCAAAGTTACTAGAATGAGGTGCAGCAAGATAAGAAAAATATGAAATGAGACATTAAAGACTGAATAAGAATGCATAATATATATCCACCTGAAGTCCCAGAAAGAGAATAGAATGAAGAGGTGGCAATATTTATATAGAAAATGGTAAAGCAGTCCTTGGAACTGATACTAAAATATGAATCAAAAAACTCAGGAACACAAGATAGACCAAGCAAGACAGGCAAAAAGAAACAAATGACTAGACACATTGTAGTTTAAATGTAGAACACTGGGAGCCGGTCTTTAGCCTACTGGTTAAGACACCCATGTTCCACGTCGGACTGCCGGGTTCAACTTCTGGCTCTAGCCTCTTTCTCTCTCTCTCTCTTTTTTTTTTTTTAAGATTTATTTATTTATTCAAAAGGCAAAATTTCACAGAGAGAGAAGGAGAGGCAGAGAGAGAGGGGTCTTCCATCCGCTGGTTCACTCCCCAATTGGCCACAACAGCTGAAGCTGTGCCGATCCAGAGCCAGAAGCTTCTTCAAGGTTTCCCACGGGGGTGCAGGAGCCCAAGGACCTGGGCCATCTTCTACTGCTTTCCCAGGCCAATGGAGAGAGCTGGATTGGAAGTGGAGGAGCTGGGACTCAAACCGGCACCCATATGGGATGCCGGCGCTGTAAGCAGCAGCTTAACCCACTGCACCACAGCACCAGCCCCAACAGGTGTATCTTAAACTGCACAGCTAGTGCCTTAGTAAGCTGCCAGTAGAAGGTGCTCAACTAAACTGTGTTGATTTGATGAAAGAATAAATCTAAAAGCCAATATTTGAGTTCTGTTTAATGTCAAGATAAATGGCTTCTCTAGATGTTCAAAAAGAGTAAAGAGTATAGCAGTCTATATATTACAAATTTAAGAAACTGTACATCGGTTGGGTATTCAGCATAGTGGCTTAAACTACTGCTTAGGACACCCACATTCCATACGGGAGTGCTCTGGGTCTGAGTCCTGACTACTCCATTTCTGATCCAGCTTCCTGCTAACGAACATTCTGGGAGGCAGCAGATGTGCATTAGATCCAAGATCCAAGATTTAAGTAGATCCTGGAGTTCCCAGCTCCTTCCTTGAGCCCAGCCCAGCCCTAGCTGTTGTGGGCAGATGGAAGATCTGTCTACCTTTCAAATAAAATAAGAAGAAAAAAAATAGCACACCATTATAATAAATAATGGACTTAGTGCTTAGGAGCAAAACCATCTGCCATTTAAATTTCATTGAAAGTAAGTAGTAACAATGAGTGAAAGCAGGGGCTGGTGCTGTGGCATAATGGGTAAAGCCACCACCTGCAGTGCTGGCATCCCATATGGGCGCCGGTTCAAGATCTGGCCGCTCTACTCCCAATAAAGCTCTCTGCTATGGCCTGGGAAAAAAGTAGAAAATGGCCCAAGACATTGGGCCCCTGTACCCACATGGGAGACATGGAAGAAGTTCCAGACTCCTGGCTTTGGATTGGCGCAGCATCAGTCATTGTTGCCATCTGGGAAGTGAGCCAGGTGCTTCCTCCTGGTCTCCCACGTGGGTGCAGGGGCCCGACGACTTGGGTCATTCTCCACTGCTTTCTCAGGCTGTTAGCAAAGAGCTAGATTGGAAGTGGAACAGCTGGGACTCAACCCAGTGTCTATATGAGCTGCCAGTCCTGCAGGCGGGGACTTTAACCTGCTGTACACAGCTGACCCCTTCCTATTCACTTATTGACTCACTTGAAGTAACTGCCAGTCTTCCAAGGTCCACTTTATGCTAAATATCTTATACTGGAGTGCTGGGATTGAATTCTACGTCCATCTTGCAATCTAGCTTCCTACAAAAACACCTAGTAGGCAACAAATGATGGCCCCAGTACTTGGATTTTCCCTCACCATGTGGGAAACCCAATAAAGTTTCAGGCTCCTGGCTTCCGCCAGGCCTATCCCTGGCTGTTGCAGGCACGTGTGTATGTTTGTGTGTGTGTGCGCAGGTACATGTGTACATGTCTATCATTTGCCTTTCAAATAAATACACGCTTTTCTAAAAATTAAAAATAAAACACTTAAGTACCAAAAAACTGACTTACGTTCATTGCCCCTCCATCCCATTATCTTTATTTATTTATTTATTTATTTATTTATTTTGACAGGCAGAATGGACAGTGAGAGAGAGAGACAGAGAGAAAGGTCTTCCTTTTCTGTTGGTTCACCCCATAATGGCTGCTGTGGCTGGCACGCTGCGGCCGGTACACCACGGCCGGCGCACCACGCTGATCCGAAGCCAGGAGCTAGGTGCTTAACCTTACCTTCTATGAAAGGGGAAAGGCTCAGGAACATTAAGATCAAAGAAAAGTTCAGAGGTAATCTGTCCCAAATAACTACAAATTAGCTATATGTCAGAAAGCTCTATCTTCTACCATACTGACAAGTGGACTTGCTTTCAATTCTAATGAAGAAAACATCATTCATTCAACATCCACTTCATCAACTGGATGTTTTACATTTCCAACCCTCACTTCTTCACCTCCATCGGAGACAGTGTTCAGACGATATTCATAACATCATTGGTCCACAATAAAGAAAGGCCCAGGGTCTTGTCAGATTATTTGGAAAGACTGGTAACTTCTGCTCTACATGTATGTCTCTCATAGTATAAGTGTCTAGTTTTTTTTTTTTTTAATTCCTTCATTTTCCCACAAAATCCAAGATGAAGATTAATGTTTACAGCCCATAACATGAGTCTAATAGGACAAATTAACCAAAACACTGCAATTGCAAATATTTAAGTAACCAGCACTACAATGTTCAATCTACCTGTCATTCAAAATTGAGAATCATGATACTTTGCTGCAATAATAAGAGACAGATAGTAAGTACACAGAGAAAGGCATCACTTCCTATACAAGAAATACACACCTTACAAATTCCAAGCTTTATCTTGTTTTTGTTGGCATCCATCTCTTCCCAGACATCCTTTTCCTGGTGACGAGGGTGTCCCATAGATCCAGGCAACTTATCTGGTGACACACCAACAGGGATGCCATTCTCTCCATCACTAAGCTGCTCATCTGGAAATACCTCATCAGTATTTTCTCGAAGCAAGTCTCCTGGGATGGGAGTGGCATTGGCAATTCTGAAAATGAGGGCAGGAAAAAAAGGTAGAACTTAAGAAGACCAGAATCAAAAATTACTACGAGACTCTCCTACATTTTGTTCCTGGATTTAAATTATTAGGTACACACACACACCTTGAAAACTTAACTCATGTCAATTCTACAAAATAAAACTTCTAAATTTTGAAAATCTAGACTTTCAACCTGATTTAAAAGTATAAATTCTAATATAATAACTCAGATATGACAATCATTTTAAAAGAAACTATTTCCAAGAAATATATAAATATATAATTTACCATTTTTATTTATAAAAAAAAGATTTATTTTATTTATTTGAAAGACAGAGTTACAGAGAGAGAGAGAAAGAGACAAAGAGAGAGGTCTTCCACCCGCTGGTTGACTACCCAGATGGCCACAATGGCCAGAGCTGCGCCAATCTGAAGCCAAGAGTCAGGAGCTTCCTCCAGGTCCCCCATGTGGGTGCAGGGGCCCAAAGACTCAGGCCATCCTCCACTGCTTTCCCAGGCCATAGCAGAGAGCTGGACCAGAAGAGGAGCAGGCGGGACTAGAACCATCACCCATATGAGATGTTGGCGCCTCAGGCCAGGGTTTTTACCCACTGTGCCACAGCACTGACCCCACAATTTACCATTTTTCTTAGAGAATAAAACATTATAGACAGAAAAACGTTAAGTGACATAAAGAAATAATCAGGTATCAAATCAACCTATATTTTTGTTTTTAAAGATCTATTTATTTATGGCTGGCACTGTGGCTCACTAGGCTAATCCTCCACCTGTGGCATTGGTACTCTGGGTTCTAGTCCCGGTTAGGGCACCGGTTCTGTCCTGGTTGCTCCTCTTCCAGTCCAGCTCTCTGCTGTGGCCTGGGAAGGCAGTGGAGGATGGCCCAAGTGCTTGGGCCCTATACCTGCATGGGAGACCAGGAGGAGGCACCTGGCTCTTGGCTTTGGATCGGTGCAGTGCCGGCCATAGCGGCCATTTGCGGGATGAACCAATGGAAGGAAGACCTTTCTGTCTCTCTCTCTAACTCTGCCTGTCAAAAAAAAAAAACAAAAAACAAAAAAAAAAACCTTAAAAAAAAATCTATTCGTAAGGCAGAGTTACACACACACACACACACACACACACACACAGAGAGAGAGAGAGAGAGAGAGAGAGAGAGAGAGAAAAGAAAAGAAAAGAAAAGAGAAAAGAGAAAAGAGGAGAGATCTTCCATCCACTGGTTCACTCCCCAAAATGGCCAGGACTGAACCAGGCCAAAGTCAGAAGCATGGAAATCCATCTGGGTCTCCCACATGTGTGGCAGGGATCCAAGTACTTGGGCCATCTTTTGCTGCTTTTCCAGGCACATTTGCAGAGAGCTGGATTGAAGCAGAGCAGCCGGGACACGAACGAGAACCCATATGGGATGCTGAAGTTGCAGGTAGTGGCTTAAGGCTTAACCTTAAGGATTGCCACAATGCCAGTGCCTATGTTTTCTTTTATTCTGTGAAATTCGCATTGCTTTTTCAATTAGAAACTTTTCACTAAACATCTACTATTTGTAAGCCCCTACGCAACATATAGGGGAAAAAAATTTTGCCCAATAGGGAAAGCAGAAATTCTGCAATTATCCAGTTCATAAATTTTTCCGTGAACTGATATGGGGGAAAATAGAAACTATTAATTGATATTTGTCTATATATTTCTTTCAAGTAATTCATGTCCTATTTACATGATTATTCATCTCTCCCATAGAATCATGGTCCACAGGGGCTTTTCTAAATTCCAGTTATCATTCACCAAGTGAAAAGTCTCCTTCCAGCCCTAATGTTCTGTAAGTATAAATGCCACTTTTTAAAAATATTGCTGATTGAACACAATCTTTAGCAATAATGAAATATATTCTTACAAGTGATCTAGATTCCTAAAAGTTAAACAGTCTTAGTAGATTGCAGTGACGTGTAACTATAGTGAGTGGTAAAATAGACATCCTATTAGTGAACCATTCTAAGGCAGCAGTTAAATCCTGGCACAGATGAAATACGTACTTGAAATTGTTATGGGAAGACAAGCGATTTTTTGGGTAATCTTTCCACATGATGTAATGACCTTCATGTCCATCTTTGCCTAAATGGGTCAATGCTAAAAGAGGAACCTACTGGAACAGATGTTTGAGGCAATTATCAAAATGCCATTTAGGGGGCCAGTGCTGTGGCACAGCAGGTTAACGCTCAGGCCTGTCGTGCTGGCATCCCATATGGGCGCTGGTTTGAGACCTGGCTACACCTCTTCCAATCCAGCTCTCTGCTATGGCCTGGGAAAGCAGTAGAAGATGGCCCAAGTCCTTGGGGTCCTGCACCCACATGGGAGACCCAGAAGAAGCTCCTGGCTCCTGGCTTCAGATTGGCACAGCTCCGGCCATTGTGGCCATCTGGACAGTGGACCAGCAGATGGAAGACCTCTCTCTCTGTCTCTACCTCTCTATGTAACTCTGTCTTTCAAATAAATAAAATAAATCTTAAAATAAAATAAACACACACAAAATGCGATTTGGGAGCCCCCATTCCATATCAGAGTACCAGGGTTCAAATCAAGGATCTGCTCTCAATTCCAACTTCCTAGTAATATGTACCCTAGGACATTGCAGATGGTGGCTGAAGCACTTGAGTCCTTGCCACTCATGTGGGAGATCTGGATGGAGTTCCTAGCTCCTTGTTTTGGCCTGTTTGTTGCAGGTATTTGGGGAGTGAACCATTAGATGGAAGATATCTCTCTCTCTCCCTGCCTGTGTCTGTCTCTCTTACTGCCTTTCGAATAAAAAATGAAAATAAATAATTTTTAGAGCACAAAAATGGTTTTTAAAGTACATGCAAAACGAATATTAGGAAAAAGCTATGATTAAATTTTTTTACACTAAAATAAATTCATACTCTCAATTCCATTTTTTCCACAAACTTTTTGAAATACCCTGGTATGTATATGCATTATTACCATGGTCAGTGTTTGCAGAAAGATAAAGAAGAAGAAGATAAAGGAAAAAAGATAAACCAAGAAACAAAATCAGCAATATTTAACAAATGTAGATGAGAAAACATTAAAAACAAAAAACTAAGTACATGGAAATCACCCCAACCTGTTCATAATACATCATGAAAATTAAATCACTTTCTTAAAAGGAGCACACTACATGTATTGTTCCCACTACACTACAGATAGATATAATTGTGGCTCATTCTTTTCAGGGTCCCACACATTCTTCAGAAACACAACTTAGATTCCCTCTAATTTTGAGGAAAATCCACTGTAAATCTGACATCAACAAGTTGGAAAAGCACTAAGCTCTATTTTACAGTACAATCTATTAGTACATTCCAAGATATGTAATCCCAAAGGAATACACAAGAGCAGTGTGAAATTAAGGAAATCAATAAGCTTGTGATCATCTGAGGGTATCTCGGTGAAATAAAACAAATTTCTGCCAATGTCATGCATACAGAAGAGTCACTGCAAAATGCTGTGCTTGAGACATACCCAATTGCAGCAGGGGTCAAGCGGGTATGCAACTGAGGAGTGGTAGAAGTAGTGGTGGTTGTTAGGGAACCATCAGTTCCAGTCTTCTCCCAGTCAAAAGGGTCACTCTCAATTACTCCAAATGTCTTGATGCTATTGTCAAACACGGATGTAAGAAGCTAAAGCACCAAGAGAAAACATGAACAGAGTCAGCCAATAGTAAACATAGTCACTTTCTTTTGTAAGAGAACGCACCCTAGTCATAAAATGATAGTATGATCTTTAAAAACTCATGGTTCAAATAGGGAAATCTGAATAAGGACCACATTTGAATTATGATATTGAATTAATGTTGGAATTTTTTCTTGGTTGAGTTATTGGTTTACAATTGGTGTAGGAGAATATTTGTGTTTTTGGAAGACACATAATAAAGTATCATATCTAGAACCTATGTGTGTGTGTGTATATATATATATATATGTACATGTGTATTCAGGTGAATTCTCTATTTGACCATTTATTTGTTTAAAAAAAAAGTGGGGCATGGCAGAAGGTCATTGTGATTTCCTCCAATTTTTTTGTGTGGTTTTGAAAAATTCTTAAAATATACCTGTGTGGGGGCTAGTATTGTGACATAGTGGGTAAAGCCTCTGCCTACAAAGATAGCATCCCATATGGGTGGTGGATAGAGACCTGGCTGCTCTACTTCCAATCCAACTCAATGATATCACACCTGGGATACTGGAGAAAGATGGCCTAAGTACTTGGGCCCTGCAATCATGTGTGAGACCCAGAAGACGTTTCAGAATCATGACATCTGCTTGGCTCAGCCCCAGCCATTGTAGCTCTTCAGGGAGTGAACCAGCGGATGGGAAGATCTCTTTCTGTCTCTCCATCTCTCTCTGTAATTCTGCCTTCAAATAAGTAATAAATATTTTGTGTATATATGTGTATATATATGTATATGTACATATTTATGTATTTAAATACACAATGAAAAAAATTTTGTTATTGGTTTGACTTACATATAATTTCACTTTTTTTTTAAAGATTTATTTATTTATTTGAAAGTCAGAGTTACACAGAGAGAAGGAGAGGCCTGCACTTCAGGCCAGGATGTTAACCTGCTGCGCCACAGCAACGGCCCCCACATTTTGTCTTTAAATTCCTAAATTTTGATGTAATCTTCAGAAAGATCTTACAAAGACCTTTACTGTTTGTATATATACCATTTAAAATTTTATTATTATGGCTTCATTCTCTCATTATTTTTCTTTATTTTTTAAGATTTATTTATTTATTTGAAAAACAGGGTTACAGAGAAGCCGAGGAAGAGAGAGAAGTCTTCCATCGGCTGGTTCATTCCTCAAATGGTCACAATGGCTGGAGCTGGGCCGATCTGAAGCCAGGAGCCAGGAGCTTCTTCCAAGTATTCCACACGGGTGCAGGGGCCCAAGTGCTTGGGCCATCTTTCACTGCTTTCCCAGGCTTTCTGCTAGCTGGATTGGAAGTAGAGCAAATGGGACTCAAACTGGTGCCCATATGGGATACTGGCACTGCAGGCAGAGGCTTTACCCACCATACCATAGTACCAGCCTTCTCTCATTAGTTTTCTTAATCTGCTAGTATCCTAACGTCCAGATTCAACTTGTACATTTCCTACCCTAGACCTGTCATCATCACTTCTTCATTGGAACATTTTGCAGAGGTCTGTTTTAGGCTTTAAATATTATTTCAGCCACTAAGTGGACAGCAGATGTCATGAACAGGAATGGGAATGAGGGTGCTAGGAACAGAGGACCAGTTAGTTAGGAGGCTACTGTCAGTTGAGTCAGCATGGCAATGGTAGAGGTGCTGAGAAGAGCAAGGATGTGGACCTAATTTGGAGATATAGGACAACAGACCTTGGAGACTGATTAGACAAAAACTGTGAGACTAAAGAAGGAATATATGATAACTTAAGATTTCTGTCCTAAACCACTGGGTAAATGCAGTGAGTTTGAGGATGGAGTATTTACATTTTATGAAGTTTAGGGAGAATAGGGAATCTAGACACAAATTTGAGCACTATCAAAATATAGATATGAATAGGAATTATTTAAAGCCATAGGCCTGGCAGATGGAGTAGACAAGAAAGAGGTCCATTGGCTAAGGTGTAGGGTACTCCAACATTTAGATGGACAGAAGAGAAGGACTTAACAAGGGCAACAAAAAAAAGTGGGCAAGGAAGGAAGAAAACCAAGAGTGTGGTGTTCTAGGCAACAAGCAAGGAAACCACTTCAACAAGGAGAGTGGTCAAATGTTATCAATTATAAATTTACAGTTATTTCTGAATATTTGATTACATTCTCCCTTTCAATCCAGACTCCAAGAAGCCAGTACATATTTGTTCTTGCTCATTACTGCATCTCCAGGGTCTAAAACACAACAGGTATTTTAAATTTAGGAATATTTATTTGTGAGGCTTGTGCTGTGGCACAGTAGGTTAAGCCTCTGCCTGTGGTGCCAGCATCCTATGTGGGTGCTGGTTCGTGTCCCGGCTGCTCTACTTCCAATCAAGCTCTCTGCTGATGGTGTGCAAAAGCAGTGGAAGATGGCCCAAGCCCTTGGGCCCCTGAACCCATGTGGGAGACCTGGAAGAAGTTCCTGGCTCCTGGCTTCAGACCGGCTCCCACTATGGCCATTGCAGTCATTTGGGGAGTGAACCAATGGATGGAAGGCCTCCCCCCGCTCTCGTAACTCTACCTTTCAAATAAATAAGATAAATCTAAAAAAAAAAAAAAAGAAAGACTAATGAAGTCTGTCCACCTTTTAATTCTTTCCCTACCTGATTTTAACAATGTTATAGCAGTGTGTGGACTGGTAGACACACATGTTTTAGCTTCAGTGTACAGTGTGTATATTTACAGGTTGCATTAGTCTTTTCAACTTGCTAATTATGTTTCATATAATATGAATACCCTTATGAAGATATATCTGTGTACATGAATCTGAGCCCCCATCCGTAATGCCTGTGATACAGATTCGTCAGGTCCCAGTCTCTCACCCTTAGCTTACAGTTTCTCTGTCTTCATTGTGGCGATTACAAATCAACACCTTACTAGAGACTAAACCCCAAGTTTTCAGTTCTACAATATTTCAACAACACAATATTTATTTCAAAGTTAACATAAGTTGTATACTTATTGCTCAGTTTAAATCTGTGTCACATATATGGGACAATGGGACATAATGTGTTAACTCACTAAATTAGGAGAGTCATACAAGGGTCAGGCCAGTCCTATATCACTCTGGATTGCAAGACTCAGAATTTGGGGGCTAGCATTGTGGTGTACCTGCAGTGCTGGCACCCTATAGGGGTGCTGGTTCAAGTCCTGGCTGTTCCACTTCCAATCTAGCTCCCCGCTAATGCGCCTGGGAATGTAGTAGAGGACAGCCCAAGTGGTTGGGCCCCTCCACCCACATGGGAGACCCAGAAGATGCTCCTGGTTCCTGGCTTCAGACCAGCCCAGCTGCAGCTGTTGCGGTCATTTGGGGAGTTACCAGCGGATGGAAGGCCTCTCTGTCTCTCCCCTCTCTCTCTGTAACTCTGCCTTTCAAATAAATAAAATAAATCTTTAAAAATAAAAAAGACCCAGAATTCAGCTATCACCTTTGTAGCCATATCATTAGACTATTTTGAGATGTTTTACAGCAATTTCAAGCCATGATCAAAGTAATAACCAATGTACCTACAGACCCCAGATGGCCACACCCATTTTGTCATCACAGCATTTTCAGAAGAACATGCCAGCCAGCCTCCTATCACACTACTGTGACATACTTCCTATCAGTATTGTGACAATAATCTATGTATTAAGGCACCACTAGGGTTCTTTGTTACCTAATCTGAGGCTGCTGTCTTAGTTTTTCATTCATTAATTGTCATCTACAAGTGCAATTCCTGTAGCCAATTTCATAAAGACTCAAAAGCTTTTACCCGGAACCATTACTCCTCAGAGATATTTTCCTTTCTCAAAATACTTTAAAAGAATTTATTTAGATTATAAGAAAGCTACAACATGCCTAAATTTTTTTTTATCATTATCTACATTTCTCAAAATGTTGCTTTTTCAACTTTTTACTTTGAAATAACTACAAATTCATAGTAAACTGGAAAAACAGTATGAGAAGTTTCTTTTACTGAGTTTACTCCAACGCTAACATCTTAAATAACTATAGTACAATGCCCAAACCAGTAAAATTACATGGATAAAATCCACAGGGATGAATCCACAGATTTCATCCATTTACATGCACCCAATATTGTGTGTATGTAGTTCTATGCAATTTTACAACTGTGCAGATTCATACTGTAACATTTTGTCTCTTATACCTGCTATAATATTTCAAAATCTAATAGTAAAAAATTATAATAAAATATCTGCTTTAATCTTGATTATAATTTTTGGGGCCAGCATTGTGGTATAGCAGGTAAAGCCACTGCCTCCAACACCGGTATCCCAAATGGGCACTGGTTCGATTTCTGGCTGTTCCACTTCCCTTCCAGCTCCTTGATAATGCGCCTGGAAAAACAGCAGAGGATAGGAAGTACTTGGGCCCCTGCACCCAAGTATGTGGGAGACCTGAAAGAAGCTCCTGGATCCTGGCTTCAGACTGGCCCAGCTATGGTGACCATTTGGGGAGAGAACCAGTGGATGGAAGATCTCTCTGCCTCTCCCTCTCTCTAACTCTGTCTTTCAAACAAATAAATCAATCTTTTCTAACAGTCTTGATTATAATTCTGATACTTTTACCATTGATTAATAGAAAATAGTACTTAGACATTTATGGGTTGATTTTTTTTTCACTTTCTGAGTAGAAAACTACTAGTAGATTCAATTAAATCTATCTAACATTTGTTGAAAATTTAGATGCCAGGCACAATGCCATATATAGTGCAGGATAAAATAATAAAGTGTGGCTGTTTCCCCAGGATACAAAAACCGGTTAAGAAGACAGATTCATAAATAAATACTAAGTATTGATAAATTTGATGTGATTTCCCAAAACAATACAACATTTTCCAAAAGCAAGTCATAGGCTTTATTTATCTGAAACATGCATAGAAGATTCCTGGTAGAAAACAAAATGCTGGGGCTAGCACTGTGGCAGGTTGGCTAAGCCTCCGCCTACAGCACCAACATCCCACATGGGCACCGATTTGTGTCCCAGATTTTCTTCTTTTGATCCAGCTCTCCATTTATGGCCTGGGAAAACAGTGGAAGATGTCTTAAGTGCATGGGCCCCTGCACCCATGGGAGACCTGGAAGAAGCTCCTGGCTCCTGGCTTTGGATTAGCCCAGCTCTGGCCATTGCAGCTATTTGGGGAGTGAAGGAGCAGATAAAAGGCCTTTCTGTCTCTCCCGCTCTTTGTCTGCAACTCTACCTCTCAAATAAATAAATAAAATCTTTAAAAAAAATGCTATTCTTTCTAGGTGCGCATCTGCTGTCAGAGTGAGCAGCAGCAGGCTATTGGATGAGCTGTTGGCTATGTGCAACTAAAGTAATGTTTTGTGCCAATAAACTGATTTAAAAAGACTTACAACACACACACAAAGTTGAGAGTGGCTCCATAAAACCACATCATGTGACATGTTTGATTATAAGGAAAACATACTGGCTTTGATTTGATCTAACTTCAGATTATATTCATGAAAAACTGGAGACATATTATTGTTACCTGACCTTTGGCAGAACTAGGAAAGCAGTTATGATAAATACTAGTATGCTTTTCACTTGCTGCTATACGCTTGTTGTTTTTAACTTCACTGGTTGTCCCATTAGGAATTTAAATTTTTGAAAGAACAATAACTAAAGTCAAATTAACCATACAGACAGCATTAGCTCACAAGAGCATTTAGATTCAAAGTAAAGCAATTTTTCTCAGAATGAAGACGGTAGCACAGTTCTGTGCAGGAAGCACAAAACAGAAGCAGCAAAGCTAAAATCTTTTTGGAACCTGATATTACATGGATACGAGACACCAGATCACACCAACCACATCAACATCTGTTTCCTAATTATCCTTCTCCTTTCCACATGCCCTCTGCTCCCATCCACTGCTTATGAAAGATCTGAGTGGGAAAGTAGCAAATTATTTGTAGAACCGGCAACAAAGAAAATGTTACAACTGATTTTTCTCTTCTAAAAATAAGGGATTGGCATTGTGGTGTAGGGGATAAAGCACAGCTTGCATTGCTGGCATCCCCTAGGGGTGCTGGTTCAAGCCTTGGCTGCTGTACTTCTGTTCTAGCTCTCTACTAATGGCCTAGGAAAAGCAGTGGAAGATGGCCAAATATTTGGGACCCTGCCACAAACGTGAGACACCTGGATGAAGCTCCTAGCTCCAGATTTAGAAACTGGCCCAGCACTGGCTGTTGCAGCCATTTGGAGAGTAAACCAGGAGACAGAAGATCTCTCTGTCTCTACCTTTCTCTCTCTGTAACTCTTTCAAAATAAATCTTTTTCTTTTAGAAAAAAAAAAAAAGGAAAATTACTATACTTTATTTTGTTATTAAGTGAAAGAAAAGTTGTGAAGAGACTGTTTAAATGAAAAACTTGAAAATAATTTGTTAATTTAAATTAATTATAAGGTTTCTAACTTCAGTGGGTGGATAGTATCCCTTGGATTATAAGTATAACTTAATAAAAGGTTAAAGGATTCAATAATTTTATCATCCTAAACTTTTATATCCTCAACCAAACATTGCCAACAAAAAAAAATGAGTAACACCCAAAAGAAGAAAGTTGAAACATTTTCTATTTCCTCTTGAATCTAGTCTTACAGGTATAATTTCTTTTTTTTTTTTTTAAATGAGAGCTTTGCAGGGTACAGTATTTTGGGTTGACAGTTTTTGTCTATTTTTTATTTATTTATTTATTTGACAGATAGAGTTAGACAGTGAGAGACAGAGAGGAAGGTCTTCCTTCCGTTGGTTCACTCCCCAAATGGATGCTACAGCCAGAGCTACGCCGATCTGAAGCCAGGAGCCAGGTGCTTCCTCCTGGTCTCCCATGTGGGTACAGGGACCCAAGCACTTGGGCCATCCTCCACTGCCTTCCCAGGCCACAGCAGAGAGCTGGAATGGAAGAGGAGCAACCAGGACTAGAACCTGGCGCCCATATGGATACCGGCGCCACAGGCAGAGGATTAACCAAGTGAGCCACGGCGCTGGCCCCCTTACAGGTATAATTTCATTATTTTATTTCTATAATGGGAACTCTCTGTAGATTAGAAAATACAAATAAATGTATATGTAAGAACAAGTTCCAAGGCAACTCATATGCAATATATTCTCTCATATGTTACACAGTCCATATAGTTTAGAAAGCAACTAGCTATTTAGGGAAAAAGACAAGCTCGCCACATATGGTCTCTAGTGACCTAAGGTTGTACAATGCACCTCTGCTTTATATGCTATTTATATCTTACAAAAAAGCTTCAGTTTCACCAAGAAGTAATTACTATATGCAAATAAATTCACTGTGCTGTAGACACTTTTAGTCTTTTGACTAGGCAACAGTGAAAACACTTTAGAATTTAAAACTTCTATTAACAGGCAGTAAAGTCTATGTGTTGTAGATAAAAATTATCATATACTAATATATCTTATTATGGTTAATCTATGTGTAGCTTTATGTTTTCAGTAGTAACAATTGTTTTGCATTAAGCACTAATCAAGTTCTCCCTATGAGCAACACAATCTTCTGAAACACAGCTGGCCAGTGTTAGGGATGCAATTTGTGGTAAACCTTGTTGACCCTTAGGAGGTCTCATTAACTGATGTTCTAAGGAAATTATTAACTAACAAACAGAGGAAACGGAAGCCAATAATCTTCACTCTCTGCTGTCCCATAGCATATTAACATATGATACGCAGCACTTAAGTTCCTCAACAGATACATTTCCTAGCTAGACATTTCCTCTGGTCAACAAATTAGCGATAGAATTATATAACCTGAACTCTCAGAAGTTCTATACAACAAATAAATCACAAATGGGACAGTAAAATTGGTTAAATAACAAACAAATCTAAAACTTTAATGAAGTAATTTTAACCATAAGAGAGGAAACACACACATACACAGACTGTGTCATCATCAGTTAATTTCACCCTATTTCTCAGAATGAGTTAAAATAGCATAATTCTAAGTACCTCTCATATGCATTTATAACACTCTCACAGCTACAAGGAGTGAAGGCAGAGACTAAGAACAATTAATCTACACAGCTCACAAAGATGGTTACCTGGTAGTCTGGCTTTGTAAAATAATCCAAAGAAGAGATATGGTCCAGAAAGATGCTGAATTCTGGAGGGAGATGTTTCAACATGAGCCTATGGTCATACCTCTCCTTAATAGAGCCTACTTGCTCCTGGGAAGTAAAAAGAAAAGGAACCAAAGTCAATTTTTCTTGGCAGCTATGCACTAAGAGCTCCTTGGTAACTGTCTCAAGGGTATATAGTAGGAAATGAGATAGTGGGTAAGTAAGCAGAAAGCAAGAACTGAGCTCTGCCTAACAAGCTTTAATGCACAGTGCTTTTGGCAGGCGTGGGGGAAGCTGTAAGGCAGAAGAAAACAGAGAGCTCTGCCTCAGCCAACTGATGGTCCTTGAAAGAAAGAGTTAAATCTGATCTGCTTTTCTTTATTTACACATATTTACAATTTTCAAATCAAATAATCCGGGTGTGACAAAAAACTAAACCTCATTTGACTTAGAAAAAAAGAGAACTAGTGAAATTAAAAAAAGGAGTGGGGCAGAGGGAGTCGGGTGACTGGCACAGCAGTGAAGATGCCGCTTGTGACACCTGCATCCTACACCAGAGTGCCAGGGTTCAAGCCTAGGCTGCACTCCAGCTTCCAGCTTCTTGCGAACGCAAATCCTGGGAGTAGCAGGTGACGGCTCAAGTACTTAGGTCCATGCCACCAGTACAGGAGACCTGGATGGAGCTACCAGCTCCTGGCTTTGGCCTGACCCACATATAGCTATTGTGGGCATTTGGGGAGTGAACTAGCAGATGGGGATCTCTCTCTCTCAAATAAGCCATTTATTTATTTAAATATATATATATATATATATATATATTTTTGACAGGCAGAGTTAGACAGTGAGAAAGAGAGAGACAGACAGAAAGGTCTTCCTTCTTTTGGTTCACCCCCCATGGCTGCTACGGCCGGTGCACTGAGCTGATCCAAAGCCAGGAGCCAGGTGCTTCCTCCTGGTTCCCTATGCGGGTGCAGGGCCCAAGCACTTGGGCCATCCTCCACTGCCTTCCCGGGCCACAGCAGAAGCTGTACTGGAAGAGGAGCAACCGGGACAGAATCCAGTGCCCCAACTAGGACTAGAACCTGGGGTGCCAGCGCCACAGGCGGAGGATTAGCCTAGTGAGCCGCGTTGCCAGCTATATTTAAATACTTTTAAAAAGCTAAGAGGGAGGACCATAAAAAATCTGAAGTAATGACTAAAATTAGCATCTATTCTCCATGTACATAGAAAAAATATTATCAGCTCATAGAAAAGAATTGCATATTGGGATATTGTGAAAGTGCTTTCAGATTATAAGACTTATAAAGTATATTTTCAATAAAAATGCTTACTCAGGAGAAAATTTTTTCTTTTCTATCAAAATGGACATTTCTAAAATTACCTTGTCTTTTATCTTTCTCCAAGGCAGCTGACCAACCACAAATTCCACCAACATGTAGAATAAGGACCAAAGGTCATCATGTCTTCCCATTTCCTTCATAAACAAGAAAGAATTCAGTCACATTGCATTATTACTCCCTGTGAGTACATGACATTAAGACCTAACCATTTGCTCCATCTTATTAGTCTAAAAACTTTAATGTATTTCCCATAAAATTTCCTGGTAAATATATCTATATATCTACATGGTTATATAGCATCCTATATGGCAGAATATATACTGAAAACTTTTTGATAAAAAAGAATACCCCAAAACCCAGAAATAGTAGAAAAAATATAATTAACAGTCAGTCAGAGTTCAGTAAGAAGAGAAAGCCTAAGAACAAAATTTTGGTCAAACTGGCCACAGGAAAAGCTGATGTGGAAACTCTGGCTATTCTGAAGGCATTTGTCACAACGTTTATCAACCAGGAGGTGGACAGTGTAAAGCCCACAGGCCTACCTAGCAACAGGAGTAGTAACTGAAATATCTCACCCCTACCATATAGCAAGGATCCTAAAAGGGATACACCACAAGCACAACAGTTGCTGTGTTCATTCCACTGTACTGATTTTATTTGTATATTTAAGCACTATCACAGGAGCAAAGTGAGTGGTTAAGAAAAAATTGCCTTGAGAATTTGTTGCCACAGGCATGACCCCTATTCAAATCTGGAGGTTAAATTTATACTACCTGTGTGGTTTGGAAACCCAAGCATAGAAATTGACTTAAAATGTTTTCTGGATGCTCATGTCCTAAGTAATGACAGGCACAAATGAACATTTTCTTGATACAAAAGTACCTTTAAATTCAGGCCTCATAGGAATCCTATAGGGAAAGCCTCGCCAAACACAGGCTTATTATTCAAAATTACAAAATATATTAGGAAGCAAGCTTTCATAAACTAATATCACAAGAAGTTATCAAGAGAAGGATACTCAATGATCTTAGAAAAGGAATTACAGGATACAGAATATGAATATTTAAAATGTTTAATTGAAAGCTAGAATCAAAGTCATGAGAAAGGAACTTTACTCTATCAAAAGACAAATAAAAAGGGGACAGGTTGGTAAGATGCTTCAGAAGCCACTTGGAAGGACAAATTCCAAAATGGAGTACTTCAGTTTGGATCTCAGCTCCACTTCCAATTCTAGCTTCCTGCAATTCCACACCCTGGGAAGCAGCAGACAAGGGCTCAAGTATTTGGTTCCTCACTATACATGTGCAAGAAAAGAATCGAGTTCCAGGCTCCTGACTTCTTCCTGGCCCCTGCCTGGGCTAGCCCCGGCTGTTGGAAACATTTGGTGAGTAAACCAGCACATAGAAGATCTCTCTCTCTCTGTCTTCCAAATACAATACAATAAAATAATTACATTCATATTAGAAAACAAATCTAGAAATTGAATGAACAGGTTAAAAGCTAAACAAAATGCAGAATAAGAACAAGGATGACAGATTTGAAGAAATGATTAAAGTGCAGCACAGAGACAGAAATAGTTAGAAAATCTGGCAGTAAGTTTAAAAGGCTTAG
Source organism: Oryctolagus cuniculus (assembly GCF_964237555.1). NCBI lineage: Eukaryota > Metazoa > Chordata > Mammalia > Lagomorpha > Leporidae > Oryctolagus > Oryctolagus cuniculus. Next base: position 65,796,434 of record NC_091443.1, read on the forward strand.
AGATCTGGAAAAAGGAGGTTTAGAGAGAAAGGAAAGGGGCAATATTTAGTAATATCTGAGAATCTTTCAGGACCAATAAAAGACATGGAAGTTCAGATTTAGAAAGCACAAATTCCAAATAGAATTGATAAAAATCCATATTTATGTAAGTTTTAGTTTATGTGCTGGACACCAATGACAAAGAGATGATGCAAGTATCCCCCCCAAAAAAGGAATTTCTCAATAGTAACCACTGAACCAAAAAAAAAAAAAAAAAAAAAAAAGTAAAATAATTTCTTCAAAGTATTTACAATTAACATACATTAACAAATGATTAATATGTAAGACAGCAAATAGGATGGAATGAACAGAATGTAAGTGCTTAAAAGTCTCTGCTGCAGGCCGGCGCTGTGGCATAGCAGGTAAAGCTATGGCCTGCAGTGCTGGCATCCCATGTGGGTGCTGGTTTAAGTCTTGGTTGCTCCACTTCCAATTCAGCTCTCTGTTATGGTCTGGGAAAGCAGTAGAAGATGGCCTAAGTCCTTGGGCCCCTGTAACCACAAGGGAGACATGGCACAGTTCTGGCCATTGCAGCCATCTGGAGAGTGAACCAGCAGATGGAAGACTTCTCTCTCTCTTTCTCTGCCTCTCTGTAGCTCTGCCTTTCAAATAAATAAATTAATCTTAAAAACTTAAGGTCTGGGGATGGTGCTGTGGCATAGCAGGTAAAGCCACCACCTGCAGTGCCAGCACCCATATGGATGCTGATTCAAGTAATAGCTGCTCCACTTTTGATCCAGCTCTCTGCTATGGCCTGGGAAAGCAGTAGAGGCCCAAATTTTTGGCCCCTGCACCTGCGTGGAAGATATGTAAGAAGCTCCTGGCTCCTGGCTTTGGATAGGCTCAGCTCTGGCCATTGTAGTCATTTGGGATTAAACCAGCACATGGAAGATTTTTTTCTCTTTCTCTCTCTCTCCCTCCCTCCCTCCCTCACTCTCTCTGCCTCTGCCTCTCTGTAACTCTGCCTTTCAAAAAATAAATAAATCTTTAAAAATAATTTAAGGTTTAAGGAATGAAAAATATAGAAATGAAGTGCATTTTCTTAGAGATTATCAAATCTGGGTCACAGAGTATGGAGGAAAAAAGTATGTTAGAATTAACATTAAATTCAATAAGCAATTCTAATTCTGGAGGCTCTACTAGTAAATGAACAGTTGTTGTGAAGCTGTGAAGCTATGTTACTGTGCAGAACATCTACCTCCCAGATCTGTTAGGAGCAGAGAAGGTTAAGAATTACAGCTCTGGGGTGGGTATTTGGCCTGGTATTTAAGGTGCCTGCATCCCACATGACTCCTGATTACAGCTTCTTGCTGATGCAGATCCTGGGAGGTAGCAGTACTGGCTCAAGCAGCTGGTTCCAGGTACACCTGGGAGACCTGGATTGAGTTCTCACCTCCTGGCTTTGGTCTCCTAGCTCTTGTGGGCATTTGTGCCTCTCAAATTAATCAATCAATTTTTAAAAAGAATCATTGCTATTCTGTACACTACCATATTCCTCTACCAAGGTTAGATGAACAAAAAATAAGAAGCAAGATAACAGAGTAACTGTTAGAACACTCTATGCTAAAGAGACATTTAGAAGACATCTCTCTGTAGGATGAAAAAATAAAGTGTAGGGTCCAGCGTTGTGGCACAATGGGTTAAGCCACCACCTGCTATGCTGGCATCCCATAAGGGCACAGTTCTAGTACTGGCTGCTCCACTTCTGATCCAGCTCCCTTCTAATGCAACTGTGAAAGCAGCAGAAGATGATTCAAGTCCTGAATCCAAGTGGGAGACCTGGATGAAGCCCCTGGCTCCTGATTTCAGCCTGACCCAGCCCCATCCATTGTAGCCATTTGGGGAGTGAACCAGTGAATGGAAGATTTCTCTTTCTCTATATCTCTCACCCTCTGTAACTTTGCCTCTCAAACAAATAAAATAAATCTTAAAAAAAACTATTTAAAAAAACTCATAAAGTATATAATCTTTTATACCAGCTATTTTGGAAACATATAGCAATCATAAACTCTGAAAATGTTTTAGCTTATTTCAAAAACACTATTATATTTCAAAGATTACAACGCTGTCTTACTTCTTTAGTATAATAAACTGAAAAACCTAGTATTTCTAAAATTTTATTGTAATCCACCCAAAAAATAAAAGCACTTTTTTTAAGGCTCAATAACTGGATATCAAAGACCAGAACAGTGAATCAAACCAAATGAGATGTTTGGTAAAGTGCTAACACTGATAAAAATATCTTTATTATTTTCAATTTATAATCATATCATCAAATACCAAATTAACCAGTACAAAGCATGTAAGACCACCGCATATTCTTCCTACTATATTTAGCAGTGGCCAAATTTTCATTAAAGTAATTTTAGCTTCACATTACAGGAACAAGGTACCAAAGTATCAATTTATTTACCAAAGTATCTATTTATTTTACTAAGGAATCACTTTTTAAATTTCTAAACTCCATGCAAACACGTCCACAGATTGAAAATCCATGTAATGCCCACCATCCTTACTCATAATTAAAAGCCAGGATGAAAAGAAATAAAAAGTAGAGCAGAACAACAAAATCAAAATAAGTGAGAGAGAGAGAGAGATTGAAATTTTAAAAACTTAACAATAGGAAAGGTATAGTTTACTAAAATTCAAAGTTTAAAGTTGTATATACTAGAGATTTTCATGAAAACAAAAGGTTTGATGGGAAGGAAATATCACAGATTAAATACATAGTATAGATAAAATGATGACTACTACATTTCCTAAGGTACTGATGGTATAATATTCCCAAATAATTTCTTGAAATAGATACCAGATGTTGTATCTCTTCAAAATTCTGCTTTAAATTTGTTAATACTTACACATAATTAAGGACACAGATTTCCTAATAAATAAATAAATAGCCATAAGTATATTTAGCTATTATCTTTTCAGGCAATTTTATTTTCAATGCATCTGCACACATCCATTATCCACCTTTCTTTTTATCAGTTCCTTAACTCCCTATCATCAGTGCCACAAAACAACAACAAAACTGAACTAGAATAACCATGCCAAGTAACTTTGTAGCTACAGAAGGAATTCTCTGCTACCAAATACCATTTCATACTTTTGTACAAGGGGTCTTCAAAAAGATCATGAAAAATACCTGTCATGAAAAAACTAAAGGGATTTCAAAATTGTTTTGTATTCAAATAATCTTATCTCTTAATTCCACTTTTCCACAAACATTTTGAATATCTTCATATTCTAGTGTAAAGTTAATTTAGGGACAAACATTTGGCACAGTAGTTATGACACCACTTGGGATGCTTATATCCCATATCAGAGTGCCGAGTTTAAGCCCTGGTCCCACTTTCAATCCAGCTTCTTGCTAATATACACCCTGGGAGGCAGCAGATAATGACTCGAGTACTTGGATGCCTGCCACCCACATGGGAGACCCAGACTGAGTTCCTGGCTCTTAGCTTTGGCATGGCCTAGACCGGGCTGAGGACATTTGGAGAGTGAACCAGAGGATGAAAGATCTCTGTTTCATTGTCTCTCCGCCTTTCAAATAAAACAGAAATACTTAAAAAAAATAAATAAATAAAGTTGGGGCCAGCGCTGAGGCACAGCAAGTAAAGCGGTCTCCTGCAGTGCTGGCATCCCATATGGGCGCTGGTTCGAGTCCCAACTGCTCCACTTCCGATCCAGCTCTCTGCTATGGCCTGGGAAAGCAGTGGAAGATGGCCCAAGCCCTTAGGCCCCTGCACCCACGTGGGAGACCTAGAGGAAGCTCCTGGCTCCTGGTTTCAGATCAGCACAGTTCCAGTCATTTCGGTCAACTGGAGAATGAACTAGTGGATGGAAGACTTCTCTCTCTCTCTCTGCCTCTCCTTCTCTCTCTGTATAACTCTGACTTTCAAATGAATAAATAAATCTTTTTAAAAAAAGTTGTTACTGTGATTCAAGCCATAAGCACACTTAAACATATACGACTATTTTGGATACCTACCCTGTTCCGATGAGCATTGATTGATGCATAACGAACCGTCCCTCGAAAGCCTGCCATAGCTCGAGGCTACAACAAAGCCAAGAAAAGAATAAATGAACTTCAAATAGCAACAAGCTCAATACACTTGAGCCAATGAAGAAAATGTGATAAATATGCCCATTACTGTCATAATAAAACACTATTTAATTTCTAACTTTTGAATTTGAAATTATGGAAAATTGAAGAGTATCTCTAAAACACATCTTAAAAAATTGCTTATTTTAGTTTTGTTTTAGTCCTGTTACTTTATACCTACATTAAAATAATGTAGTGGTTTTTAATGACATGCATACAACTCCACACAGTGGAGAAAATTAAATGTTTTCATATAATTAGACTTTTGTTAAACATTACAGTATACACATTAAAATTCAGGTTCTGTGGCCAAATAAATATATAAAGATCATGAGGAGTCATGATTATTTTTAACAATCCTTACAAAGGGGTGAGCATCTGGTACATCAGATAAGACACTGCTTGGAATGCCTGCATCCCATATTGGAGTTCCTGGTTCAAGTCCTGGCTCCACTTCCAATTCCAGCCTCCTGCTAATGAGAGCCAGAGAGGCCACAACTTGGGAAGTAAGCCAGCAGATGGACAATCTCTCTGCCTGTGTCTGTCTCTCCACCATTCATTTGGTTTGTTTTTAAAGATTCATTTATTTGAAAGGCCAAGTTAGAGAGAGAGAGAGAGAGAGGGAGAGAGAGAGGAGACAAAGAAAGATATCTTTCATCTGTTGGTTAACTACCCAAATGGCCACAATGGACAGGCTTGGCCAAGCCGAAGCCAGGAGTCAGAAGCTTCTTCTGGGTCTTCCACATGGATGCAGGGGCCTAAGGGCTTGGGCTATCCTTGGCTGCTTTCCCAGGTGCATTAGTAGGGAACTGGATGGAAAGTGGAGCAGCCAAGACTTGAACTGAAACCCATATGGGATGCTGGTACTGCAGGCTGTGGCTTTAACCTGTTGTGCCACAGCACTGGCCCTCCACCTTCCAAATAAAATGAAAATAAATAAAAATCCTTACTTGCCAGAACAATTTTGGTCATATGCTACAGCACAAGGAAAAAAAAAATCTGTATTCTTCTTCCACTATGTGGAAGCTCATTGCGTAATCTCTATTTTTAATCCATTCAAGCTAATTCTTCTCTCAATTCTCTTTTCCTTTAAATATTTTTGTTGTTGTTAAGAATTAAATACAGGGGCCGGCGCTGTGGCGCAGTGGGTTAACACCCTGGCCTGAAGCACCGGCATCTGCTGGTTCTAGTCCTAGCTGCTCCACTTCCAATCCAGCTCTTTGCTATGGCCTGGGATAGCAGTGGAGCATGGCCCAAATCCTTGGGCCCCTGCACCCGTGTGGGAGACCTGGAAGAAGCTCCTGGCTCCTGGCTTCAGATCAGCACAGCTCCAGCCGTTGCAGCCAACTGGGGAATGAACCATTGGATAGAAGACCTCTCTCTCTGCCTCTCCTCTCTGTATAACTCTTTCAAATAAATAAATCTTAAAAAAAAAAAAAAAAAAAAAAAGAGAGGGACATGCTCAAGCTGACTTGCCCCAAACGGTAGAGTTAGAAACATACCAGGGGATTCCAATTCAATCCCATCAAGATGACATGTACCAATGCCATCTCACTAGTCCAAGTGATCAATTTCTGTTCACAATTGATCATGACAGGACTAAGAGCCAGGGGGATCACATAAACAAGGCTAGTGTCTGCAAATACTAACTGATAGAATAAAAAAGGGAGAGAACGATCCAACATGGGAAGTGAGATACACAGCAGACTCATAGAATTGCAGATGTCCTAAACAGCACTCTGGCCTCAGAATCAGCCCTTAAGGCATGTGGATCTGGCTGAAAAGTCCATGAGAGTATTTCAGGAATGGAAAGCCAAGACACTCTTGCAAAAAAAAAAAAAAAAAAAAAAACCAACTAAATGAAAGATCTCTGCGAGTGAGATCCCAGTGGAAAGAACAGGTCTTCAAAGAAGGAGGTACCTTTCTCTGAAGGGAGGAGAGAACCTCCACTTTGACTACGACCTTGTCTAAATATGATCAGAGTTGTGAACTCAAAAGGCTTCCATAGCCTTGGCAACTCATGACAAGAGCCTAGGGTGATTACTGATGCCATAAACAAGAGTGTCAATTTGTTAAGTCAACAACAGGAGTCACTGTGCACTTACTCCTCATGTAGGATCTCTGTCCTTAATGTGCTTTACATTGTGATTTAATGCTATAACTAGTACCAAAACAGTATTTTTCACTTTGTGTTTCTATGTGGGTGCAAACTGTTGAAATCTTTACTTAATATATTGCTAAACTGATCTTCTGTATATAAAGAGAATTGAAAATGAATCTTGATGTGAATGGAAGGGGAGAGGGAGCAGGAAAGGGGAGGGTTGTGGGTGGGAGGGAAGTTATGGGGGGGGGAAGCCATTGTAATCCATAAGAAAAAAAATAAAAAAAATAAAAATCTTACATTGAAAATGGAAAAAAAAAAAAGAGAGAGAGAGAGAGAATTAAATATAGGGGCTTGCACTGTGGTATAGCAGGTATAGCCGCCGCCTGCAGTGCCAGCATCCCATATGGGCACTGTTTCAAGTCCCGGCTGCTCCACTTCCAATCCAGCTCTCTGCTATGGCCTGGAAAGCAGTAGAAGATGGCCCAAGTCCTTGTGTCCCTACCCCAATGTGGTAAGACCCAGAGGAAGCTCCCAGCTTCGAAGCAGCACAGCTCCAGCCATTGCGGCCAACTGGGGAGTAAACCAACTGATGGAAAACGTCCCTCTCTCTGCCTCTCCTTTCTGTGTGTAACTCTGGTTTTCACATAAATAAATAAATCTTTAAAAAAAAAAAGACTTAGGTATTTAAAAATATTCTCTAATGACAAGTGTCTATAACAGAAGTTTCTATAACTCTTTAAAACCCTCTTTATTGGCCAGCGCTGCGGCTCACTAGGCTAATCCTCTGCCTGCGGTACCGGCACCCCAGGTTCTAGTCCCGGTTGGGCCGCCGGATTCTGTCCCGGTTACTCCTCTTCCAGGCCAGCTCTCTGCTGTGGCCCGGGAGTGCAGTGGAGGATGGCTCAGGTCCTTGGGCCCTGCACCTACAGGGGAGACCAGGAGGAAGCACCTGGCTCCTGGCTTCAGACCGGCAGAGAGTGCCAGCTTCAATGCGCCAGCCGCAGCGGCCACTTGGGGGGTGAACCAATGGAAAAAGGAAGACCTTTCTCTCTGTCTCTCTCTCACTGTCTAACTCTGCCTGTCAAAAAAATAAATAAATAAAATAAAATCCTCTTTATTGTCTTGGCTGTCACTTCTTTGACAACCATTCAATACATCTGAATATTTTCATAAGATATCATGACTAATAAGAATATATAATATTCTCAGTTTTGTTGATGGAATGCCAAGGTCAGAGATTTCTGTTTCTAGATATGTCTAAGAGGATATATAAGAAGTTACTATCAACTCTGTTAGGTAAATAACATTTCAGATGTTGTTCTTTTATTCATTACTTGACATAGCCTTCAGCTAAGACAAAATTATCTTGGTGGCATACAATTTTGCCCAGATGTTGTCATTCTAATAACTGTGAGGATGAAAATTTCCACATCTATTATCATATTCTGCAGCTCAGTCCACAGTTAAGTGGGCATCAAGACTCCCCCTGATGAATTCTAGCCAAGACAGGCCCAGGAGACTCTTCATTTACAAGTATTACTGGCCTGGTTCTGACCTTACTTCTGCCATGGAAAGGTTGAAACATAGGTAAAGAGAATCAATCAGCTGTTTAGAAAATAAATCTTGATACAACTAATCAAAAAAATACTTGTTCAAGGAAATTCAATCACCTTATTTATTTATTTTGCCAGGAAATAGTCTTTTATTATTATGCTGGCATAAAGCCCAGTTGGATTTGTATGTAAAAAGACTGAGCCCCAAAGAAGGGTATTTTCTTATATATGCTTTTAACTTTTTTCTCTCCCTTATCTGGCTAGATACACACAATTGATTGGATATTCTAATGTTTTTTAAAAAGTTTTTATTTAATAAATATAAATTTCATAGGTACAACTTTCGGAATATAGCAGTTCTTCCCCCCCACCCCCCATATCCATCCTCCCACCTCCACTCCGTCCCATCTCCTACTCCCTCTCCCATCCCATTCTTCATTAAGATTCATTTCATTTCTTTTCTTTTTTTAATTTGAGAGGTAGAGTTATAGATAGTGAGAGAGAGAGACAGAGAGAAAGGTCTTCCTTCCATTGGTTCACTCCCCAAATGGCCACAATGGCCGGTGCTGTGCTGATCCAAAGCCAGGAGCCAGGTGCTTCTTTCTGGTCTCCCATGCGGGTGCAGGGGCCCAGGCACTTGAGCCATCCTCCACTGCCTTCCCAGGCCACAGCAGAGAGCTGGACTGGAAGAGGAGCAACCGGGAACTAGAACCCAGAACCCATATGGAGTGCTGGTGGCACAGGTGGAGGATTAACCAAGTGAGCTACAGTGCCGGCTCCAAGATTCATTTTTAATTATATTTATATACAGAAGATCAATTCTATACTAAGTAAAGATTTCAACAGTTTGTACCCACACAGACACACAAAGTATAAAGTATTATTTGAAGACAAGTTTTACTGTTAATTCTCATAGTACAACTCATTAAGGACAGTGGTCCTACATGAGGAGCAAGTACACAGTGACTCCTGTTGTTGATTTAACAAGTGACACTTTTATTTATGATGTCAGCGATCATCCGAAGATCTTGTCATGAGCTGCCGAGGCTATGGAAGCCTTTCAAGTCCATAAACTTTATAAGTATTTAGATAGGGCCATGAGCAAAGTGGAAGTTCTCTCCTCTCTGATACCTCCTTCTTTGATGGCCCCTTCTTTCCACTGGGATCTCACTCACAAAGGTCTTTCATGTAGGTCATTTATTACCACAGTGTCTTGGCTTTCCATGCCTGAAATGCTCTCATGGGCTTTTTAGTGAGATCCGAATGCCTTAAGAGCTGATTCTGAGGCCAGAGTGCTGTGTAGGGCACTACACTACTGTCTTTCAAATAAATAAATAAATAAATAATTTTTAAAAACTTCAACTGCATATTCTCTTAGACTCAGCAATTTAACTTCTAAAAATTTATCTTACAGATTTACTTGCATATGTAGACTTATAGATGAACAAAATCATCTAGTACACATCAATGTTTGTGACAGCAAAAGACTGGGAGAGATTCAGGTTTCTGCCAATAGGGGGCAGAATAAATAAATTACAATACATTCATACAATCAAATACTTTGCAGGAGCCAATGCTGTGGTGTAGTGGGTAAAGCCACTGCCTGAAGTACTAGCGCCCCATATAGGCACCAATTCAAGTCTTCTGATCCAGCTCTCTGTTTATGGCCTGGGAAAGCAGTGGAAGATGGCCCAGGTCCTTGGGCCCCTGCACCTGCATGAGAGACCTAGAAGAAGCTCCTGGTTCCTGGCTTCGGATAGGCGCAGCTCCAGCCATTGAGGCCATCTGGGGAGTGAACCAGCCGATGGAAGACCTCTTTCTCTCTCTCTCTGCCTTTCTATAACTCTGCCTTTCAAATAAATAAATAAATCTTTTAAAAATATATACTTTATAGCTGCAAAAAAAGATGAAAAAGCTCTATATACTGACATGGAACAATCACCTAGATTATCTGTTAAGGAAAAAAAGAAGGGTATGGAATATCATGCTATCTTCTGAATAAAAAGGGGAAAACAATATTCATATGTATTTATCACATGCACATAAAGAAACTGTACAAGAATATACTAAGAAACTAATAACAGTACAGTCCAAAGGTGAATGTGAGACGTAGGTGGAAGGACCAGGGGCAGCATGGAAAATCAATAGATTTGCGATAGACAGAGTTCAAATGGGAGATCTGTTTCACTGTTTACCTTTTAAATTCTTTTCAAGTCAGGCTTATTGAGGCATAATTTACATACTTCAGGTACATACAATTCTGTGAGTTTTGACAAAGATATGAAGTTCTGTAAATATCATTCTAGTAAAGATATAGACTACTTCTATCACCCCACAAAGTTTCTTTAAAGCCCCTTTGTAGCCAATCCCTTCACTCCCAGTCCAACCCAGTTTCTGACAAGCACTGATTTCTATGTTTTTCAGTTTAGCCATTTTAACTGGTATACAGTGTTATCTCACCATGGCTTCAATTTGCATTTCACAAATGATGAATGCTGTTGAGCATCTTAATATTATTATTTGCCAAGCATGTCTACTCTTTAATGAAAGGGCTATTCAAATCTTCTGCTCATTTTTATTGGGTTGTTTGTTTTTCTTATTGAGTTCTAAGAGCTCTCATAGATTCAAAATGTTAGTCCTTTTTAAGATGTCTTTCATAAGTATTTTTCACAGTCTGTCTTTTCATTTGCTTGACAGTATCTTTCAAGAACAAAAGTGTTTAATTTGGATGGATTTTAAATTCTTTCATTTTTGCTCCATATAATTATATTTACAAACATTTCTTTAAAGAAAAAGTACAAAGTGACAGTGCTTAATAATCTAAGAACATGTTTTATTAAAACAATTGGCATAGGGCCGGTAGTAGTATGGAGGTGAAGGAGGGCATAAATTTTTGAGAAAGGAAGAACTCTTGGGAGAAAAAACCTACAAAGAGAAGGGAGAGTTGAGGAACGTGCCTCGGCCTATTGATAACTAAAGAGAAATGATCAGGAAAACAAAACACAAGGAGAACCATGTAATAAAACTCTCAATGGAAATAAGTACAATTCAGCTAAAATTCTGGAATGCTAACTTTTAAATTTTTTCTTCCCCTGGTCACTAGAGCCCTAGGCTCTGGAAGTTTCAGCTGAAGAATTAGGAAGACAGCCGGAGGAGAAAAGGCGCTGTTCCCAGAGACATAAAGGAATGTGAGATGCTAGCTGAAGGGCTGAGGAAACTGGGACATGCTTTAAAAGCAGGAGGGAAGCAAATGAACAAGCAGATTCAAATCATCAAGTAAACACAAGCTCAATTTTGAAACTGCTTGGACCAGGATGTTGTTAGATATATATGGTTCAGGACTTCTTTGTACTATACAACCTTGTTCAATACAACTAATACATCTTTTTTTAAAAAAAAAAACTATTTATTTATTTATTGAAAGCCAGAATTATAGAGAAAAAGAATGGCAGAGGAAGAGAGAGAGACAGGTCTTCCATCCACTGGTTCTCTCCCCAGATGGCCTCAACAGCCAAGGCTGAGCCAGACCGAAGCCAGGAGCCAGGAGCTTCATCCAGGACCCCAACATAAGTGTAAGGGCCCAAGCATTTGGGCTATCTTTCCACTGACTTCCCAGATGCATTAGCAGGGAGATGGATCAGAAGTGGAGCAGCCAGGACTCAAACTGGCACAAATATGGGATGCCAGCACTGCAGGTAGCAGCTTAACCTGTTACACCACAGTGGCAGCCCCAAAACTAATACATCTTAAAGGTTATGAATAGTAGAGGCTCACAAAACCACTCAGGAAAAAAAACAAAACAAAACAAAACCACTCAGTTGAGTATCTATTACTTTGTGGTGATGGAATAGTTTTTTGTTCTGGTTATGATGTTCGTTATATGAATCTATACATGTGATAAAATTTCATATATAACTTCTCCCATCCAAAAAAAAAAAAACTACATACAAAAACTGGTAAAATCTGACTAAAATCTATTCCTGAATTAACACTGTACATACATCAGTTTCCCAGTGTTGACAATGTACTGCAACTATGTAAGATTGTCATTAGAGGAAAGTACTAACAGTACTATTTCTGCAACTTCTTGTGAGTTTTAAACTATCGCCAAGTAAAAAGACCTTTAAAACAGAGAAAAACACACACAAAAAATGTCAAAAGCATATATATTTGTGTCATGGATACCCCATCCTTAATTAACCTTTTCAACTAATGGACCAACTACTGTTTCTTATTGGTATCTATAGTGACAATAAAACTGCTTTTATTACCCACAAATGTTTTAATTAAAATTATAAGCTTTAAAGGTGTTATATAAAAACTGTCTTTTAAAAACAAAAGAGGGGGAAGGGCGGTGCTGTGATGTAGTGGGTTTTAGGTTTCCTCCTGCAGTGCTGGTATCCCATATGAGCATGGGTTTGAGTTCCGGCTGCTCTACTTCCGATCCAACTCCCTGCTATGGCCTGAGAAAGCAGCAGAAGATGGCCAAAGTGCCTGGGTCCCTGCACCCATATGCAAGACCCAGAAGAAGCTCCTGGCTCCTGGCTCCTGGCTTCGGATTGGCACAGCTCCGGCTGTTGTGGCCATTTGGGGAATGAGCCAGCAGATGGAAGACCTCTTTCTATGTCTCTCCCTCTCAGACTGTACCTCTGTCTTTCAAATAAATAAAATCTTTAAAAAAGAGAGAGAAAAAAAAATTCTATCACCAGATGTCATACCAATGGAGCTGTCCAATCTTGGTCTTCAAATCTGTGGGTCAATATAAGTCTCTTTCCTTCATAAATAGCTTGTCTTAGTTATTAAATTGTATTTCATTGTAGCAATGAAAAGCTAATACAACTTCTTACACTGCTTACACTATGATCTGCCACAATAATCATTCTTTTGCATATCACTCAATCACCTTCTTTCTCTTTCAAAGTGCTAATCTGACCTAGAGAAATCCTTTCTAACACCTCCAAAAGTCTCGCTGTCTATAACTCTCTCTGAAAATAATCTGCTTTTTGTTTCTTCATAGCATCACAACCTAAAATTATATACTGATTTATGTATTATCTGTTTTCTACTCTAAAATATAACCACCATAATTCCCTTTTTTTGTCTGCATGTTCACTGCAGTGGTACCAGAATCTAGATCTCTGCCTCACACATAATATGTACTCATTAAACATAACAATAATGTAATGTTCTAAAAAATGAAAATCTGATATTTGGAATAGAAATGAGATTCCAGGATCAACACTGTGGTACAGCAGGTTAAGTTGTTACCTGGGACACCAGATCCCATATTAGAGTGCCATTTTGAGTCCTGGCTGCTCTACTTCTAATCCAGCTCCCTGCTTCTGTGCCTGGGAATGCAGTACAAGAAGGCTCAAGTACTTGGGCCCCTGAACCTACGTCGGAAATCTAGATGCAGTAGCTGATTCCTGGCTCAGCCCTATCAAGGCCATCTGGGGAGTGAACCAGTGGATGGAAGATCTCTTTCTGTCTCTACTTCTCTGTTACTTTGCCTTTCAAATAAATAAATCTTTTTTATTTATCTATTTGAAAGGTAGAGAGAGAGAGAGAGAGAGAAAGATCTTCCATTGCTGATTCACTCCCCAAATGGCTGTAAGGGCCAGAGCTGGTCTTATCTGAAACCAGTAGCTTCATCCAGGTCTCCGACATGGGTGACAGGGGACCAAGTATTTGGGCCATCTTCCACTGTCTTCCTAGGCGCATTAGCAGGGAGCTGGATCAGAAGTGGAGCAGCTGGGACTTGAACTGGCACCTATATGTGATGCCAGCACTGCAGGCAGTGGCATTACCTGCTATGTCACAGCACTGGCCTCATAAAATAAATCTTACAAAATAAAGAAAAGAAATGAGACTCCAAATACATTCAAATCTAGTAAGTTACACTGAACCTAAGTTCATTACCTGCCTTACTATATGTTAACAATATACTATCACTAGAGGTGAAGAGAGGTTCTCATAATTTCTAAGTACTTAAATTTTCTTATATTTTAAATATAATTTGCATTTATGTAATAACCCTTATCATATAGATAATTCAATCAAAACAGTAGCATGAACACTAATCACAATCTGTAACTCGGTGAAAACAAAACTAAAGGTAAAAACTAAACATCAGAGGGAGGGCATGAGATGCAGTGGCTGAGACCCCATTTGGAATGTTCACACCCTACACTGGACTGCCTGGATAAAGTCCCAGCTCCTCTACTTCTGACCCAGTTTCCCACTAATGCACACCCTGGAAGGCAGCAGGTAATGGCTCAAGTACTTGGGTCTTTGCCATGTGGGAGACCCAAAGGCTTCCATAGGCCTAACCTCAGCTGTGGCAGATATTTGAGGAGTAAACCAATTAATGGAAGATCCCTTTCTGTCTCTCAAATAAAATGAAAATAAATAAATAAAATTTAAAGTAAATATCAGAAGGACTGCCATGGGAGATAACTGCCATGTGACAATGTGTGGAGCTTCCTGAGCCACTCTCCAGTGAAACTGCTGAAAATAATTTAAAAAACAGTCGCTTAAAGTCTCTAGAAATGATCAGAAAGGCAAACAACAAATCAGAAAATACCTTCTTTCAAGAAAATGTCTGAAAATTCATTGAGAAAGGTGAGGTCTGTGGTATCTCAACCAAGGCTGCTGCCACCCCACCTGAGCTCAGCAAGGGTGACTCCACTGAGATAACTGCAGTCAAAACACAGGACTCTCCGCTTCCTCAGCTCTCAGCCAGAAGGCTTGTTTTCTGGGAGAAGCAGGACTTCAACACTTCCTGCCTCCAGCTGCCTTTCCCGAGAAGGCTAAGTCCTGGCAAGTGCAGGTGTAGTCAGGAAAACAGTAGAAACAAGCTTCACCAGTCCCACTGCTACCCCAGGGCACACTTACAGATGCACCTTCATGAGACGCCACAACGAAGACTTAACATGGTACATATGTGTGTGGGACAGTGGAGCTGACTTTACCAAAATCATCCAGTGACTGAACAAACCAATAATAATAGCAGTTCCTGGAATAAGACCAGTACACAGAGTTCTAACAATATACTATCCATAATACCTCATTTCTAACAAAAAATCATGAGGTTTTCAAAGAACTAGCATAGGATGACCCATATGCCAGAAGTAGGCACCAGAAACTGCCTATGAGAATGACTACATACTGTGTTTAACAGGAAAACATTTCAAAGGAAATCTAAAAGGTAGCTTGCTTAAAGAAGTATGATGAAGGGGCCAATGCTGTGGCATAGCAGGTAAAGTCACCACTTGCAGTGCCGGCATCCCATATGGACACCAGTTCATGTCCCGGTTGCTCCACTTCCAATCCAGCTCTCGGCTATAATGTGGGAAAGCAGTGGAGGATGGTCCAAGTCCTTGTGCCCCTGTACCTGCTTGGGAGACCCAGAAGAAGCTTCTGGCTCCTGGCTTTGGATCGGCTCAGCTTCAGCCATGTGTACATTTGGGGAGTGAACCAGTGGATGGAAGACTGACTCTCTCTCTCTCTGCCTCTTAAATAAGTAAATAAATCTCAAAAAAAAGGTATGATGACTATGTTGTATTAAATAAAGAATAACACTAAGGAGAAACAAGTGATTTCTGAAGTTGAAGTTGAAAAGTTTAACAACAGAATTATAGCTTATCAGGCTGGCGCCGTGGTGCAGTAGGCTAAGCCTCTCTATATCTCTCCCTCTCTGTCTGTAACTCTCTCGCAAATAAATAATAAAAATCTTAACCAAAAAAAAAAAAAAAAAAGAATTATAGTTTGTCAAAAGGCCTCAGACTACAAAAAAGATCCCTAATCCCAACGGGTTAATGTATAGTCTTACTCTAACACCATTCTAAACCTGCCTCCAATGTACATTTTTAAAATCATCAACTTTCAATAAAAAAAGCTTAATTCCATTCCATAATTTAATCATAAAATATATAGGCCATTTCTTAGGTGGCATCCATTCTTAGATGTGATCAGTATTTTTAAAAAGGAGTAAAAGTACAAATTAAAGATTAATTTTCAAATATTTAACGATAATATGAAAAATCTTACTGATCTGACGTCACCACAGGAATTGGTAAATTGTCGAGCCAAGCCAAAATCAAGCATGTAACATTTCCTACACGTACTAGGAAAGCGACCCATGGCGAAGTTTGACTAGAAAAACAAAGAAGGAAAATACATGTATTTTTTATAAAACATAGTCCTTACATATTACCTTACTTAAATCTTAACTCTATTTCTATTGAAATGCTATATAAAACACGTTCTAAGCATACGATTTTAGTTAGTGACATTTACTAAATATCAATATATAATTTAGTTGTGGAATCTTTTCAAGTCTAGCATCAGGTAAACTTTTAGCAAAAAAGAAATTAAACAATCATTAAAATGACATACAACATAACAATGACTTAATCAGAAGTCTAAGTTCCTTGAAATTCTATTTCCAAGTCACTGTGCAAATGTCAACCCAACTCCTATTTTTGAAAATAAGAGAAACTAAAGATGGGTCAAAAAAAATTCACAGCTCAGAAATTTAAAAAGGAGGGGCCAGCATTGTGGCATAGTGGGTAAACCCACCACCTGCAGTGCCAGCATTCCAATATTGGTGTCAGTTTGAATCCCAGCTGCTCCACTTCCAATCCAGCTCTCTACTATGGCCTGGGAAAGCAGCATAGGATGGCCCAAGTGCTTGGGTCCCTGCACCTACGTGGAAGACCCGGAAGAAGCTCCAGCTTCCTGTTCGTTGTGGCCATTTGGGGAGTAAACCAGTAGATGGAAGACCTTTCTGTCTCTCCCTCTGCCTCTCTGTAACTCTGCCTTTCAAATAAATAATCTTAAAAAAAAAAAAAAAAAGAAAGAAAGAAATTTAAAAGGGAAGGCATTTAGCATAGTAGTTAAGACACCTGCATCCAACATCAGTATACCTAGGTTTGATCCAAGACCGTACCTTCCTGCTAATACAGACACTGGGAGGCACAGTTACTCAAGTAATTGAGTTTCTGCTACCCACATGGGAGACCTGGATTTCATTCTTAGGCCCCAGCTTTAGCTCTGACCCAGCCTCAGCCATTGTGGGCATTTGGGAGTGAATTAGCAAGTGTTCTCTGTCTTTTTTTTTTTTTTTTTTTTTTTGACAGGCAGAGTGGATAGTGAGAGAGAGAGAGACAGAGAGAAAGGTCTTCCTTTGCCGTTGGTTCACCCTCCAATGGCTGCTGCGGCTAGCGCACTGCAGCCGGCGCACCGCGCTGATCCGATGGCAGGATCCTGGTCTCCCATGGGGTGCAGGGCCCAAGCACTTGGGCCATCCTCCACTGCAATCCCTGGCTACAGCAGAGAGCTGGCCTGGAAGAGGGGCAACTGGGACAGAATCCGGCACCCCAACCGGGACTAGAACCCGGTGTGCCGGCGCCGCAAGGCGGAGGATTAGCCTAGTGAGCCGTGGCGCCAGCTGTGTTCTTTGTCTTACTCTGTCTCTCTGCCTATCAAATGAATAAAGATAAAAATAAAGAAATCTCCATAAGCATAACAAAATAGAATTTTACTAAGTTTAATAGACTTAAGGAGAATATACTTTGTATTCTTCCCTTAATAAAAATCACTGTAATGTTAAGTGACCACAAACTTGAAAAGATGAATATATAAATAAGGGAATACGAGAAGGAGAAAAAGCAAACTACAAAATAATTGTTAGCTTTCCTTATAAAATATCATTCTCCTTTTGGAATTTTCTCATGAAAATGGAAACTTTTCAATCACCATGGTTCCCAAATGACTTAGAATTGGGAGCAAGATAAAGGCTGCACCACATGCAATCTGACTCTACCATATTACTTTTGTTGACACTTATGTAATTTTAGAAATCGTGTAACAAAGAAATGCACTTTTCAACTACACCAATATAGGATAAATTTCTACTACATATGGTGTGTATTAAAAATGGGTCATCTCCCCTAACAGACAATAAAACACTGAAAAGGAAAAACTATGAAAGATTTTTTCCACAGCTATAGAAACAATAATTTCTAAGAGAAAGAGAATAGGAAAAAAAAAACTCATAAAAACAAAACAAACCAAACAAAAACATCACTGTTTTTCTATAGTAGCACTCAGGAGAAGAAGGTCTTTCCCAATGACAGTTTCTTATAAACACAGTTTGAGAATCAAGGAACAGTTTCAAGAATACA
Organism: Oryctolagus cuniculus; assembly: GCF_964237555.1. Lineage (NCBI taxonomy): Eukaryota > Metazoa > Chordata > Mammalia > Lagomorpha > Leporidae > Oryctolagus > Oryctolagus cuniculus. Next base: position 65,814,425 of record NC_091443.1, read on the forward strand.
ATGTGAACATCTAAAAGCAACATAGATATATTTTTAAAACCATTATCAGGAAAAAGAAATCTAAAAAGTAACTACCAATTTGGTACAATTGTTAACACTCGTAATAGTTATAGTCAAGCATAAAACATTTTTAATTTGACTTCCAAGTAGTATTTTCATTGTACAACAAAGTTCTTGAAAATAAACTATTTTGTAATTACCACTTAAAAAAAATCAAGAGGAAAATTACATTTTTCCTTCCAGATCAGTATAGAAACAAAAATATTACCTTGTATTTAGCTACTGCAAATACACAAAGCTACATTTGTAATTTATTGTGTCAAATGGAGTAACAAACAGCTCTGGGTGGAAAAGGCCCCTACCGGTTTAATGTCTCGGTGTAAGAATCCCACAGAATGGATGCTTTCAATAGACTCCAGAATTTGTCTTCCCAACCGAAGAGTAGTGCTAATGGTGAACGTGCCCCGGACCTGGCTACGGCGAAGATCTGCCAGATTCCGACCCTGTGGAAACAAAATAAATGCTCTCAAATTTCCCACTAAGACTATGCTATAAGAGAAGACTGGGAAATTACTCATTTACCATTAAAATATGTTTCAACTGAAATAACAAGAGTTTTACCACAACCATGATTGCCTCACACAACAAAACAGATTCTCTTAATAATACAAATGTTACAATTTGAGAATAACCTGCTTTTTAGCATATCAAGTTTGATTCGTGTTTCCCTTTATGTCTGATGTTGAAACAAACTACTTGATTATTTTTAGATATATAATATATAGAGAACGAAAGCATAATTTCTCATTGCTGCCTAACATATATTCTCATACAATCTACTAACTTTCCTGCATCAATTTCCTCACAAAATGAGGACATTATTACTTACCTCAGAGTTTTGTGTGGATTAAACAGATGGATGTAAAGTTCCTATAATGCTGTCTGGTACACAGTAGGTACTCAACAGAAGTTAACTGGTATTAATATGATCAAATATGATATGACAAACATTCAATTACTTCTAGCTGAGGATAAAAAAACAATGGATGGGAAAAATTTATAAGCAATGGATAGGGGCTGGCACTGTGGCACAGTGGGTTAAAGCTCTGGGCTGTGGTGTCGGCATCCCATGTGGGTGCTGGTTCAAGTACTGGTGCTCCACTTCCAATGCAGCTCTCTGCTATGGCCTGGGAAAGCAGTGGAGGATGGCCCAAGTGCTTGAGCCCCCTGCACCTGCATGGAAGACCTGGAAGAAACTTCAGGCTACTGGTTTCAGATCAGCCCAGCTCCAGCCATTGTGGCCATTTGGGGAATAAACCAGTGGATGGAAGACTTCTCTCTCTCTCTGCCTCTGCCTCTCTGTAACTCTGCCTTTCAAATAAACAAATAAATAAATCTTTTTTTTTTTTTAAAGACTGTTAACACTTAAAAAAAAATCCTGTGACTCCAGGATCCCATATTGGAGCACTGGTTTGAGTCCTGGATGCTCCACTTCCAATCCAGCTCCCTGCTAATGTGCCTGTGAAAGTGGAAGATGGTCTGAGTGTTTGGTGCTCCTGCACCCACATAGGAGACCCGGATGGAGCTCTGGCCTCTCGGCTTTGGCATGGCCCAACCCCAACTATTGAAGCCATTTGGGGAATGAACCCTGGATGGAAGATCTGTCTCTCTCTTTCTGCCTTTCAAATAGATTAAGAAAAAAAAAAAAAAAAAAAAAAAAAAAAAAAAAGAAAGCAAGATGTGTCTGTCCTCAATGAGTTGTATTGAGAGTTAACTATAAAACTAGTTTTTAAACAGTTTTTTTTGCGTGTGCATGTGTGTGTGGGCAAATTGTTGAAATCTTTACTTAGTATAGAGTTGGTCTTCTGTGTACAAAGTTAATGGAATGAATTTTAATGGAGATTGGGACTGGCAAGGGGAGAGGGAGGAGAAAGGGTGGGAGGGCTAGTGTGGTGGGAAGAATAACTGTATTCCTAAAGTTGTATTTATGAAATTTGTATTCCTTAAAAAAATAAATTAAAAAAGTATATTATTAAAAAATAGATGTGTCTAGCTAGTATCAGATCTAGTACATTCATGCTTGCATTTACTGCTTTTAGCACCCTAAAGAGAAGTTGCTCCTATTTCCATTTTATAATCAGAAAAACAGGTTTGAGGAGGTTAAATAACATTTCACCTGTTAAGGTTGCTTTTCAACTCTAAATCTGTCTGACTCCAAAGTGCTTTTTTCTACAATGATAATGCTGCTTCATCAAGAAGTTTTCTTACTTTTGAGGCAACAAATTAAATTCTGAGGAGGAACAGGGCTGCAACCCTGAAGTTCTACCTCCCAGAGTACAGAAGGGCTTCCATATCACAAGGGGATTTCAACTTCCCAATTTCTAGTCTCCAAATTTTATAGTATAAGTGTGGGATTATCAGGACACTAAAATCACCACTTCATCTAAAGACAATTTATTAACTTTTGGAAAGCAAAAAATTCTTAGTATTATTTATTCAAAGTGAAATGTCAATTACTACTTAAGTAATCTAAGAATTTTCAAATTACATTAAAGTCAGGAGCCTTTTATACTTTATATCTTGGGAAATTCCATTTCCAATGGCATAAATTAATTGATATTATTTTTTAATGTTAGAGAAATTTGTTGCATCCCTAGCTAAAAAAAGTGGTAATTGGGGCCGGTGCTGTGGCTCACTGGGTTGATCCTCCACCTATGGCGCCGGCATCCCATGTAGGCACCGGGTTCTAGTCCCGGTTGCTCCTCTTCCAGTCCAGCTCTCTGCTGTGGCCTGGGAGGGCAGTAGAGGATGGCCCAAGTGCTTGGGCGCCTGCACACGCATGGGAGACCGGGAGGGGGCTCTCTGCTGTGGCCTGGGAGGGCAGTGGAGGATGGCCCAAGTGCTTGGGCGCCTGCACACGCATGGGAGACCGGGAGGAAGCACCTGGCTCCTGGCTTTGGATCAGCGTAGCTCTGGCCATAGTGGCCATTTGGGAGGTGAACCAACGGAGGGAAGATCTTTCTCTCTCTCTCTCTCTCTCTCACTGTCTAACTCTATCTGTCAAATAAATAAATAAAAATAAAAAGTGGTGATTTAGAGTACTGAATTATATAACCCAATGAGAATACCTATTAACTTGTTTTTGAAGACTTATTTATTTATTTGAAAGGCAGAATAAGAGAGAGAGAGAGAGAAAGAGAGAGAGAGATATCTTTAATCCACTGGTTCACTCCCCAAATGGGTGCAATAGCAGACGCCGGGAAGCTGGAGCTCTATCCAGGTCCTCCACATGAGTGGCAGGAGCCCCAAGCACTTGGGTCTTCGTCTGTTGACTTCCCAGGCACATTAGCAGGGAGCTATATCAGAAGCAGAGCACCTGAACCTGTGCTCAAATATGGAATGCTGGCACTGCAGGTGGCAGCTTAGCTCACTGCGCAACAACAGCCCCCTTAATAACTTTTATTAGCCATTCAGAAGTTTTTTCTGGGACATGTATTTGGAGCAGTGGTTAAGACATCACTTTGGATTCCCGCATCCCATACTGAGGTACATGGTTTGAATCCTGGTGTCAAGTGATTTTAGTTCCCACTAATGTGTACCCTAGAAGATAAGAGATGATGGTTCATGTATTTGAGTCCCTGCTAATCACATGGGAGACCTGGACTGAGATCCTTGGCTACTGGCTTCATACTTGTTAAGCCCCAGCTATTGCAGGCATATGAAAAGTGAACCAGTAGATGGAAGATGTTGCCAACTATCTGCTGGCTCTCTTTCTCTCCCTTTCTCTTTCTCTCTCCCTGGATGTGTCTGTGTCTTCCTCCCTCTCTCTGCTTTTAAAATCAAATTAAATAATAAGTAAAATTTTATACAAAAATTTATACTTTTATTGCCAAAAAATATATTCATGATAATACAGGAACTCTTTGGGACTTTATTTGTAAACAATTTCCACATCATTAAAACCTTCAAAAGGGAATAGAATGAACCTGATTTATGATATCACTAACAATTGAAAAGATTTAAATATTTTTAAAATATTTATTTATTTATTTGAAAGTCAGAATTACACAGAGAGAGGAGAGGCATAGAGAGAGAGAGAGAGGTCTTTCATCCGCTGGTTCACTCCCCAGATGGCCGCAACAGCTGGAGCTCCGTCAGTCCAAAAGCCAGGAGCCAGGAGCTTCTTCCAGGTCTCCCATGCAGGTACAGGGGCCCAAGGACTTGGGCCATTTTCCGCTGCTTTCCCAGGCCATATCAGAGAGCTGGACTGGAAGTGGAGCATCCAGGACTAGAAACAGTGCCCATATGGGATACCAACACTACAGGCAGTGGCTTTACCTGCTACACCACAACACCAGCCTGAAGATTTAAATCTTTTAAAACATAAATCTAGGGCTGGCGCCACGGCTCAATAGGCTAATTCTCCGCCTTGTGGCGCTGGCACACCGGGTTCTAGTCCTGGTTGGGGCACTGGATTCTGTCCCGGTTGCCCCTCTTCCAGGCCAGCTCTCTGCTGTGGCCCAGGAAGGCATTGGAGGATGGCCCAAGTACTTGGGCCCTGCACCCCATGGAAGACCAGGAGAAGCACCTGGCTCCTGCCTTCAGATAGGCGCGGTGCGCCGGCAGCGGTGGCCATTGGAGGGTGAACCAACGGCAAAAGGAGGACCTTTCTCTCTCTCACTGTCCACTCTGCCTGGAAAAAAAAAAAAAAAAAGCACACATAAATCTAAAACTCAATTAGTAAAATAAATACAGCATTGACAAGAGAATACAGAGTTATGAACACGGTAAATGCATGTAGATTTCACCCACTAAATTATACTTCAGAGTAAATACTACCAATAGCTATTATTTGTATAGAGAAATACTGAAAATAATGTCTGGTTTCACCAAAAATGAGTGGTTAGGTATGGGTGTTGTGATGTAACAGGTTAAGCCACTGCTGGGCACACCCACATCCTATATCAGAATACTGGTTCCAGATCCAGTTCCTCTACTTTGTATTTCAGCTTCCTGGTAATGCATACCTACAGGTGATGGCTCAAGTGGTTGGGTCCCTGCTACACATGTGATAGACCTGGTGGTTTCTAGCCTAGGCCTGGTCCAGGCCTGACTACTGCAGGCATTTGGTGAGTAAAACAGCAGCTGGAGAGTGCTCTATATGTATGTGTGTTCACGTGTGTGTGTGCATGTGTGTTGCTCTGCCTTTCAAGTAAACATTGTTTTTAAATAAGTGGCTAAATAAATTATAATGCAGTTATATTACTGACATGCAGCTATTTAAAAAGTGAAGATAGAGGCCTGTGTTGTGGCACAGCAAGTTAATCTGCCACTTACAATGCAGGTATCCCATATCAGAGTGCTGTTCTGAGTCCCGGCTGACCTACTTCTGATTCAGTTTCCTGCTAATGCACTTGGGACGGCAACAGATAATGGCCCAATTACTTGGGACCCTGACACCCACATGGGAGACCTAGATGGAGTTCTGGGTCCTTGGATTTGGCCTGGCCCAGCCCTCACCATTGTGGCCATTAGGGAGCAGTGGATGGAAGATCTCTCTTCTCTTTCTCTGTCACTCTGCCACAAATAAATAAACATACCTTTTTAAAAAAAATGAAGGGAAGTGGGGCGGGTGTTTGGTACAATGGTTAGTTAAGATGCTGCTTGGGATACTCTTATTTCATTTCAGTGCCTATGTTATTATGTCCCACCTCTACTGTCAATCTAGCTTCACACTATTGACCACTGTGGGAGGCTGAAGGTGATGACTCAAGTCCTTGGATCCCTTCACCCATGTGGGAGACCCAGATTGGTTGCTGGGCTCCGACCTCTGGCATGGCATAGACTAGGCTGTTGCAGGCATATGGGGAGTGAACCAGCAGATGGAAGATAGAGCTTGCTCTCTCATCTTTTTTTTTTTTTTTTTTTTTTTTTTACAGGCAGAGTGGACAGTGAGAGAGAGACAGAGAGAAAGGTCTTCCTTTGCTGTTGGTTCACCCTCCAATGGCTGCTGCGGCCAGCGCACTGCAGCCGGCGCACCGCGCTGATCCGACGGCAGGAGCTAGGTACTTATCCTGGTCTCCCATGGGGTGCAGGGCCCAAGTACTTGGGCCATCCTCCACTGCCTTCCCGGGCCACAGCAGAGAGCTGGCCTGGAAGAGGGGCAACCGGGACAGAATCCGGTGCCCTGCCCGGGACTAGAACCCGGTGTGCCGGCGCCGCAAGGCGGAGGATTAGCCTAGTGAGCCACGGCACCGGCCGCCCTTTTATCTTAATACATTTCAAACAAAATAAATTTTTAAAAAATTAATGGAGTTTGTGGCCGGCACTGTGGCACAGTGGGTTAAAGCCCTGGCCTGAAGCGCCAGCATCCCATATGGGCGTCAGTTCTAGTCCCGGCTGCTCCTCTTCCAATCCAGCTCTCTGCTTTGGCCTGGGAAAGCAATAGAAGAAGGCCCAAGTCCTTGGGCCTCTGCACCCCTGCGAGAGACCTGGAAGAAGCTCCTGGTTCCTGCCTTCAAATTTGCACAGCTCCAGTCGTTGCGGCCATCTGGGGAGTGAACCAGCGGATGGAAGATCTCTCTTTGTCTCTACCTCTTTCTGTAACTCTTTCAAATAAATAAAATAAATCTGTAAAAAAAGTGAATGGAGGTGGGAAGAAAATGAAATAACATTAAATGAATGCAAAAATCAAATAGAGGATGGGTTGGATGCAGCAGTTAAGACACCTGCTAGGGAGGTCTGCATCCTTGTGTTGGAGCATCTAGATTCAACTCCACTTCTGATTCTAACTTCCTGCTACGGCACACCTCAGGAGACAGCAGATGATGGTTCATGTACTTGGGTTCCTACCACCCATGTGGGAGACCTGAAAAGAGTTATAGGTTCCTGGCTTCAGCCTGGCCCAGCCCCACTGTTGTGGGCATATGAGGAGTGAACCAACAATGAAAGATCTCTCTCCCTGCCTTTCAAATAAAACAAAAATAAAAGAAAAAAATTTTAAATCAAGTACATTTATTCCAAATAATTCTTTAAACTTAACATAATCCTAATAAATTTTGTTTTTATTATTGAAAATTTGAAAATACCTAAAAGGGTAATATAAAGAACCCTCATGTCTCTTCCTATCTCTTCCCAGAATTAACAATGATTAATTCATAGCCAATTTTGTTTCACCTATTATCCAAATCCCCAAACATGCTCTCTCCCTTCCCACACATACTAGATTAACTCTTTCAAATAAAATAAATAATTAAAAAAGAAAAAAGAAAAACAATGATCAAGTCAATTGTGATTGTCATCTGTAGCATCTAGACTGCGGTTCCTAAATACCATTTCAAACTAAAAAGGGCTTAATGGAAGAATGGCTTATTCCAAATCAGAAGTATACCGAATGAGTCTGGTACATGTTGTTTTCCAGAAAATTAAGATGCTATTGGGCTGGTGCTGTGGCATAATAGGTTAGGCCTCCACTTACACTGCTGGCATCTTCTAATCTAGCTCTCTGCTTGTGGCCTGGGAAAGCAGTGGAAGATGGCCCAGGTCCCTGGGCCCCTGCACCCACATGAGAGATCTGGAAGAAGCACCTGGTTCCTGGCTCTGGCCTGGCCCAGCACTGACTGTTTCATCATTTGGGGAGTAAACCAGCAAATGAAGACCTCTCTCTCTCTCTCTCCTTCTGTCTGTGGCTCTGCCTCTCAAATAAATAAATGAATATTTTTAAGTCTTTTTTTTTATTTTTGACAGGCAGAGTGGATAGTGAGAGAGAGAGAGAGAGAGAGAGAGAGAGAGAGAGAGAAAGGTCTTCCTTTTTGCTGTTGGTTCACTCTCTAATGGCTGCCACAGCTAGCGTGCTGCGGCCGGCGCACCGCGCTGGTCCGAAGGCAGGAGCCAGGTGCTTCTCCTGGTCTCCCATGGGGTGCAGGGCCCAAGCACTTGGGCCATCCTCCACTGCCTTCCCTGGCCACAGCAGAGAGCTGGCCAGGAAGAGGGGCAACCGGGACAGAATCCAGCGCCCCGACTGGACTAGAACCCGGTGTGCCAGCGCCGCTAGGTGAAGGATTAGCCTACTGAGCCGCAGCGCCTGCCAAATAAATGAATATTTTTTAAAAAGATGCTATCAAAGACCACTTTAGACTAATCCTGTCAAAATAAATTACGATCCTACTTGAAGGAAGTCCTATTAGCCAAACATGGTACAATTTAAACATTAAAACCAACTGCAATGATTGAAAGACATAAAATATGTTAAATCTATGAGTTCATACTTATATTTATAAGTAGGGAATAGACAGGGGCAGGCCAACATTGTATGCATATACTTATTAGTCTTCCTAGGAAATATATTTTTATATTTATTTTTATGTACTTGAAAGGCAGAGACAGAGAGACAGATGTTCACTCCTGAAATGTTCCTAACAGCCAGGACTGGATCAGCCCAAAGTCAGGAACCAGGAACTCCATCTGGGTCTCCCACTTCAGTGGCAGGGACCCACATACTTGAGCCTCCACCTGCTGTCTCCCAGGGTGCACACCAGCAGGAAGCTGGATCAGAAGCAGAGGCAGGACTCGACCTCAGGCTCTAAGATATAGGATGCAGGCATGTGAAGCAGTAGCTTAACCCTGTGCTACAATGCCCACTCCTCCTTAGGAGATTACAAAGGAACCAGATACTGTATCCTAATGTGATACACACAGGAAATACAAAATCACCTCTGACATATCCTCTTCAAATAAAATAAAAATAAAACCAGCATCTAATGTAAGCTTTGAAACATCAAGAGTTTTCAAGAAGTTCATGGAAAATTGTATGATGAAAAAACTATGGATCAAAATAAACTGAAAAAACTATGCATCAAAATAAATTTGTAACTAATTTGTTATGATATGTTGGAACAAGATCTAGCTTGAGACACCTTTAAGAGGGATAAGATACCAGTTTGAAAAGAATCCCCACAGCTGGCACTGTGGCGTAGCAGGTTAACCCACTGCCTGTGATGCTGGCATCCCATATAGGCACTGGTTTAAATTTAGCTGCTCCACTCCCTAGTCAGCTCCCTGCTAATGGCCTGGAAAGGCAGGAGAAGACCGCCTCTGTCTGCTTGGGCCTCTGTTACTCACATGGGAGACCCAGATGGAGCTTCTGGCTCCTGGCTTCAGCCTGGCCCAGAGCTGACTGTTGCAGCCATCTGGGGAGTGAACCAGAGAAGGGAAGATCTCTCTGTCTCTTCTTTTGTCTTTGTAACTCTGATTTCAAAATAAAAAATATTTTTTTTAAAAAAAGAATCCCTATCAAAGTAACATGGATTCTGCTAGAATTGAGACAAGAATAAACAGTAAATTTATGGCAAAGCTTGGGTCAAAGAATGGTAAAGTCACTAACGCTTTACAAAAAGTTTATGAGAACCATCTACCAGAGCAGCTTACAAACAGATAACTCAGGTGTGACGTAGTAGGCTAAGCCTCTCTCTACCTGCAGCACTGACATCCCCTATGGGTGCTAGTTAGTGTCCTGATTGCTCTTCTTCCAATCCAGCTCTTTGCTATGGTCTGAGAAAGTAGTGGAAGATGGCCCAAGTGCTTAGGCCCCTGCACCCTCAAAGGAGACCTGGAAGAAGCTCATTGCTCCTGGCTTCAAATGGGCCTAGCTCTGGCCACTGTGGCCATTTGGGGAATGAACCAGGAGACTGAAGACCTTTTTCTCTGTTTCTCCCACTCTCTGTCTATAATTCTACCTCTCAAACACACACACACACACACACACACACACACACACACAGTTAACTCAGTTTGAAAAGGGATGCCACAGGAGTAGACATTGTGGTGCAGCATATTAGGCTGCCTCTTGGGACTTCTGCATCCCATACAGGAGTACCCATTTGAGTTCTGGCTACTTGGCATTTTCTATCCAGCACTCCTGCTAGCACACCTGAAAGGCAGTAGATGATAGCCCACATACGTGGGTTCCTGATACTTTCATGGGAGGCCCAAATGGAGTTCTGGTTCCTGGCTTTGGTCTGGCCTAGCCCTCGCTGTTACAGGTGTTTGGGCAGTTAACTAGTGGATGGAAGATCTCTGTCTCTCCCTTTCTCTGTCATTCTGCCTTTTAAATAAATAAATCTTTAAAAGAAAAAAAGAAGGGATTATACATTGTTGAAGATAAAGCCTGTATCACTATACCAATCACATTAATTTGCGAGGAAAATATTCATCCTGTTCACGTTCTAACTGAAGAGGAACAATCATTAACAGCAGAAATAATAGCCAAAAACACAGACATCTCAATTTGTTCAGCTTATAAAATACTGACTGAAAAATTAAAGTGGCTCAAACTTTCCACTCTAAGGTGCCAGAATGTTGCAGATTAGCTGCAGAAAAAAGCAGAGCTCTCAGGGGAAATTTTAAACAAGAGGGATAAAGACACTAAAGCATTTTTTTAAAGAACTGTAAAAGGAGATGAAATAGGGTTTTAGCGGTACAACCTACAGATAAAGCATAATCAAAGCAATGGTTACCAAGGAGTAGAAGTGGTTCAATCAAATCAGAAGTGGACCAGTTAAGAGCAAGAGGTTTTTTTGGGGGGATGCTCAACACATTTGCTTGGTGACTTTCTGAAGAGACAAAGAATGGTAACATCTGCTTAACTAAAAAGTGTTTTGATGATGTTAGCCAAAGCTTTAGTAGGAAAATGCCCAAGAAAGCCTCACCAGAGTCCTTCTCTATTACCAAAATGTCCCTACTTATTCTTCTCATCAAAGAAAGACAATTCTGTGAGAATTTTGATGTTAGGAGTCCTTATTTGGCTCCTTTTCTTTTTGTTGCATAATGTTAAAACATCTTTAAAGGGCACCTATTTTTCCTCAGTTAATTATGTAAAAATGATTACATTGATATGGTTAAATTCCCAGGACCTTCAGTTCGTCAGCAATGGAACAAACTAAAAGTGTTTTGAATTTGATAGAGCTTATGATGAGAAATACAGTTTATATTTGTTATTTTTTATCGTTTAATAACATTTTCCACAAACATCATTAAGTCTCCTTACAGGTGGGATAGAAGAACACATTAAACACCACCATAGGGAAATGATCAGGAAATTTTTTTTTTTTTTTTGATAGGCATAGTTAACAGTGAGAGAGATAGACAAGAGAGAAAGGTCCTCCTTTTCCGTTGGTTCACTCCCCAAATGGCTGCTATGGCCAGCACGCTGCGCCGATCCGAAGCCAGGAGCCAGGTGCTTCCTCCTGGTCTCCCATAGGGTGTAGGGCCCAAGCACTTGGGCCATCCTCCACTGCACTCCCAGGCCACAGCAGAGAGCTGGACTAGAAGAGGAGCAACCAGGACAGAATCTGGTGCCCCAACTGGGACCAGAACCCTGGGTGCCGGCGCCACAGGCAGAGGATTACCCTAGTGAGCCATGGTGCTGGCCCAGGAAAATTCAAAATATGAGAACTTCTATATATCAAATGACTCCACTTTTACCAGTGACAATAAAAACAAATGAAAGAAAAATCCAAGAAAATAAAAGACAGTGAACCAAGAGTTTAAAAGAGGCTTAAGAAATAGGCAATGTGTGGGGCTGGCATCGTGGCACGGTAGGTTAATCCTCTGTTTGTGGTGCCCACATCCCATATGGGTACCGGTTCTAGTACCAGTTTCTCCTCTTCCAATCCAGCTCTCTGCTATGGCCTGGAAAAGCAATAGAAGATGGCCCAAGCACTTGGGCCCTTGGCCCCCTGCACCTGCATTGGAGACCTGAAAGATGCTCCTGGATTCTGGCTTCAGATCAGCTCAGTGCCGGATGGGCTACTTGCCTTAAAGCAGGGCAGAGATTTGCAAAGAGCAAAAAAATTACCCTACTTCTCTTCTCTCCTCTTACCTAAAGATAGACTGTAAATCCTCCTTTACTGAAGGCAGCTCTTATCAGCTGAGAGAGGCATCAGAAAAATGGAACCTGTGAGCAAACTTATCCCAGTAGTTCACATCCTATGTGTTTTCCTTCTTACAGTTTTTCTACCTTTTGGAAGCCTAGGACTGTTCTCCTTTTCTTGTGACTTTCCCAAAAGTTATTGCTGTTTATTAAATTCTATTTATGGCAAAGTTTCAAGTCATCTTTTTGAAAGAGCTGTTTTTCTCCAATGTGATATACACTACATAAGTTAAGAGGCCTACTTGCTCTTCTCTTAATAATGTCCTTTGTTATAGTTTTTTCCAAACTAACAACTTACAAAGGTTGAAAAAAATTATATATTTCTCCCCTTCAGCCTCTCCCTGGGTGATGTGTTTATCACAAAACACCACACCTTTGATTACCTAAGGATGCTCATATAAAGCCTGAATAACGACAGGTTATTAGATGAGACCTGGTCAAGGTCTTGCTAGTAGAACAGAGAAAAGAAATATGGGAGCAGGCATCTGACCTAGCACTCAAGACGCTGGTTATCATGTCAGCACCCTTCAACAGAGTACTTGGGTTCAACATCCAGCTCTAGCTCTGGACTCCAGCTTCCTGCTACTGCAGACCCTGGTAGGCAGTGGTGATGGCTCAAGTGACTAGTTTCCTCCCACCTACACCACACCCACTGGACTGCCTGTCCAGCTCCCAGCCCAGAGCTCTTGCAGGCATCTGGGGAGTGAATCAGCAGATGGGAGCTCGGTCTCTTTGTGTCTCTCTGACTCTCAAATAAATAAACGTTTAATGATAAATAGCTAAAATCTCTCTAACAGAGATAGGGTGGTTCCTTGAACCAACAGCAAAAGGAAGACCTTTCTCTCTGTCTCTCTCTCACTGTCCACTCTGCCTGTCAAAAATAAAAAAAAAAAATTTTTTTAAAGATCTATTTTTTATTTGAAAGAGAGTTACAGAGAGGCAGAGGCAGAGGCAAAGAGGCAGTGAGAGAGCGCACACGAGAGCACATGTGAGAGAGTGAGCTTCCATCCGCAGGTTCACTCCCCAAATGGCTGCAATGGCTGGAGCTAGGCTGAGCCAAAGCCAGGAGTCAGGAGTTTCTTCTGGGTCCCCCATGTGGGTGCAGGGGTCCAAGGATTTGGCCACCTTCTACTGCTTTCCCAGGCCATAGCAGAGACCTGGATTGGAAGGAAAGCAGCCAGGAATCAAACTGGCGCCCATGTGGGATGCCAGCACTGTAAGTGGCAGCTTTACCCACTATGACACAGCACCGGCCCCTCCTTAAAATTTTTAAGGAAGACATTATGCAGTAATTGAACCCCAAAAAGGAAGAGAATAAGGCTAACTTATAAATGATGAATTTAGGCCTGTTTTTCTTTTTTTAGAAAAAATGAGGACTAGCAATAGGAATCTAAGTCCTAACATCTGAATTTTATAAAAATGTATGAAGGAGGCCCAGTAATTATTCTCATTAAGTCAAACAGGGATATTCTTTAACAGTCATACTAGCTTTAGCCTCATCCCAAATCAAGTCAGTCAGTACTACAGGGATGGGAGTTTAATTGTGGGTTAATTTTCTTATGAAAGGAAAAAACACAATATGTAAGTCAAATGGAAAGGTTCTGAGTCAAGACCATGGGAGCTTGTCAAAGGCCACAGAGATCATCATTTGCCTGACAGACATCAGTCTCCTTAGTTTGCCAAGTATAAGGTGCCTTCCCACTGACAAAAACTGAGATCCAAGTTAAGCGCAAAAATAACAATGGGTATGTGCTAAGATTTAGAGAAATTCTGCAGACTAAAAAACTCCCATTACCCACTTCTCCAATTGGTTCATCAAAACATAGTGCTCTCTTACATCTATGGTGCATGCATAAGATGTTATATTTTATAGCTGTTGTTATCACATGCTTTGCTACTCTGTACGGGGGCCTCTGTACTCAGTTTCTCCTATCAGGGGTCTAAAGTGGGAATAAATCTTCTGTGGATAACACAAAACAACAACAAAACAAAACAACCTCCCATTAGTAATTCTCCACTCAGTAGCAACATGAAGACAAAACGGGTTGTTAGAACAAGAATACTGGCCTCAGGCTTCCGCTAAGCTTTTAACACCCATCAAAATCAGCCCATTTTCAAAATGGGGATAAAAACGGTCCTCTCCTCCCCATAAGGGTATAGGAAGGATCCAGTAAGACATGACAAATTCATAAAAACTATAAAACACCATATAAAGAGGTATTATACAAAGTCAAAGGGAGAAAAAGTGACCTGAAAGGGTAGAAGGATAATAACTGAAAGACATAAGTCTACATTGGCTCAAGAAATAGTGAATCCTTTAACTCAAAAAGACTTTAAAGCTACAATCTATAGAGATGACATTATCTTTAGATCTATATCAAATGATGCAGAAGGGTTGAGGGAAACAAAACAAAAAGATATTTCTGATGAGGACAGGAAGCATTTAGGCCAGATCCATCTCCCTGAAATCACTATTATATAGATCACTTGAAAGAAACCAAACTAATCAAATACTCAGTTTGCAAAGATGAAAGGAAATACTGAGAAATCAGTTAGATAACAAGGTGTACCATGGTTTTAAACTTTGATGATTACTATAGTTCAGGGGTGCATGTGTACATTCAGGGGAAGATACAGGGATTGAAAATGGAATGGTTTCCCTCTTGTCCCTGCTGTAGCCATTACCCCAGTTTTACCGTTCAGAATTTCTTCTCTCTGCTCCTTCAACCCAACTCTACCCTCATCTAAAGAACAGTAAACAGAGATACATTAACTGAAGGAAAAAGAGAGGAAAGGTATTTCTCCTCCAGCTCAGCAAATACTTACAAATTCATGCAGCTAATGTTGCTAGTCTAGAGAAAACTGGAATCCCTAACGTAGTGAAAGGTGGAGAAGACGGAAAAGGAACAAAGCAAGACTATCGTTATGTACCATGATCCACGCAAGGGATTGAAAACTTTGCAACAATGGTAATCAGTGAAGATAAGGGTCAATTAAAAGACTGACAAGGATAACCATTTAATGTCTGGAAAATCTATATCAAGTCTGTTGAAATAAATTTCCATCTTTATAGTATAAACCATTATGAGATGATAGCAAGAATACTATTTTTATCCATATCCACTGTAATTGGGTACTCCCTTCAAACCTGGAAGATTTTCAGATACATTTTCAAGGTAACCTACCTGTAACTGCATGACCACATAGTTGAATCGATCATTCCTCCCACAGCCAACAAATCTACAAACATGGTCTTTCCCTGGATAAAAAAGAAAGAAAACAGTAGAAAAGGATATACTATGGTTTCTCTTCTGTACAGTATTAATAATTTGCTTTTCTATATAATATCTTATGATTGAATATAAAATATATCTTCATATCCTTAAGTTTATCATTCATACTTTGCATTTTTAAAGTTATTTTTTATTTATTTGAAAGGTAGAGAGATAGATTGAGAGAAAGAGGTCGTCTATCCACTAGTTCACTCCCCTAATGTCTGCAACAGCTGTGGCTGGGTCAGGATGAAAGCAGGGGCTGGGAACACAACCTGGATCACCCACATGAGTGGCAGAAACCCAACTACTGGAGCCATTACCTGCTGCCTCTCAAGGTGCAAATTAGTTGGAAGCTGGAATCGTAAGCAGAGGTAGAACTCAACTCAGGCACTTTTTAAAAATTTATTTTTATTTTTATTTTTATTTGAAAGAGTTACAGCCGGCGCCGTGGCTCACTAGGCTAATCCTCCGCCTGCGGTGCTGGCATACCAGGTTCTAGGTCCGGTCGGGGCACCAGATTTTGTCCTGGTGGCTCCTCTTCCTATCCAGCTCTCTGCTGTGGCCCAGGAAAGCAGTGGAGGATGGCCCAGGCCCTTGGGCCCTGCACCCGCATGGGAGACCAGGAGAAGTACCTGGCTCCTGGCTTCAGATCAGCGTGGTGCGCCGGCCTCAGCGTGCTGGCCACAGCAGCCATTGAGGGGTGAACCAACGGAAAAGGAAGACCTTTCTCTCTGTCTGTCTCTCTCACTGTCCACTCTGCCTGTCAAAAATAAAAATAAAAATAAAGATAGAGTTACAGAGAGAGGTAGAGACAGAGAGAGGTCTTCCATCTGCTGGTTCACTCCCCAGATGGCCGCAACAGCCGGAGCTGCGCCGATCTGAAGGCAAGAGCCAGGAGCTTCTTGTGGGTCTCCCACGTGGGTGTAGGCACGCAAGGACTTGGGACATCTTCCACGGCTTTCCCAGGCCATAGCAGAGAGCTGGATCGGAGGAGGAGGAGCAGCTGGGACTAGAACCGGCACCCATATGGGATGCCGGCCTTTTAGGCCAGGGCATTAACCTGCTGTGCCACAGCACCAGTACCAACTCAGGCACTTTGATAGGGGATAGATGTATCTCAAACAGCATCTTAACTAGGCTAAATGCTCACCCCTATTCTTCAAATTTTCTACCCATTTCCTCTCCTCCCAGGTCTTGCACTGCTCCTTTTTTCATCAAAAGTTCTCTAACTTTATAAACAAATGAGGGAGCAAATGACTAGTAATTTTTTAAAAGATTTATTTTATTTATTTGGAAGGCAGAGTTACAGTGAAAAAGAGAGAGAGACAGAGATATATATATCTTCCATCCGCTGGTTCACTTCCCAAATGGCCACAACGGCCAAGGCTGGGCCAGATAGAAGCCAAGAGCTAGGAGCTTCGTCAGGGTCTCCCACATAGGTGCAGGGGCCCAAACACTTGGGCCATCCTCCACTGCTTTCCCAGGCCATTAGTAGGGAGCTGATTTGGAAGTGGAGCAGCCGGGACTAGAACCAGCACCATATGGGATGCTGGAGTTGCAGACAGTGGCTTTATCTGCTATGCCACAATGCCAGCCCCTGGTAATTTATTTAAAAGAAAGACTGATTTCATGTCAGATCAACTTGCCCAGACATAATATATATGAAAGCACAGAAGAACAGTAACTAAGAGCTCTGCTAAAAGTACAAATAGGCTCTCAGTTCTCTGCCGAGACATTTGTCTGGTCTGTCAGACGTATTCTTTTCATTAAATTCTGCTACCATGTTTATTGCTTATTTTTGTTTCACATCTGAATTTCTTTTATTGTGCAAAGATAAGGACCTCTGATATAGCCGTCTTTCCCTGGTAACACATCTGGCAGTCAGCCAGAAGAAAATCAGAGCAGCAGTACATCCTGAGCAACCTCACCCTGAGGAATGCTCCATGTCTAGCCTAGTTCCATCATTTCTCCTGCCTCGTTTAGTAGCAGCCAAAGTCTCCTTGCCAATATTTCATGGAGGAGGCTTGCTTACTTCCTTTTAACTTAGCCACCTCAGGCTTTCCCTGCTTTGTTTCAGTCAAAAATCTCTTTGACACACTCATGCAGGCAAGGATCAAATAATTAAATGCCATTAGGGTGCTAGAAGACTCCCACAGTAGGATAAGCTGCGAATGAAACAGGGAAGATTGCATCAAGAAAATGTCCACTCTCCATAAGCACACTGTGAAACCACACACCTTCCCATTCCCCACAGCTAGTTCCATCAGGAGTCCCTTACAAGAGACTAAGGCTAACTCCACCTTTCTTCCGAACTCACTAACTAGGCCCTCTTGGCCCTCCACATCTTGCTTATCATCTATCCATTTATGCTCACTACCACCTCTCCTTCATCTCAAATGTCAGGGGAGTAAGAGATGTTGTGTGTGTCTAGCCAAGGCCCAAGACCTGGTCTCAGCTGTCCCTAAGACATTTACTATTGATGCCACATGCCTCATTTCCTCTACCTCCTCTGCCACCATTTTTAAAAAGCACTGGCAAGAAAGGATCTTAAGATTTTTACCACCAACCAGGCCTTGTTTTCTAACTCCCTCTTGAATTTTTTCTAGACTAGCAAGGGCAGGCCTCCTGGCCCTCTGACCCAAAGGGTTTCCATTTTCTCACTAGCTAAATTATGTATGTTTCTCTGCCCACTTATTTAAGATTCCTTTTTTCTATGGTTTGGGCCAATATATGCCCTGTTAAACTCATAGAACTCTCTGATTACCACTGCCCCTAGTATAAACCTCAAGGCCTGGAAGGATAGATAAAACAGTCTGATACCCTGCTGTGCTTTCTGAAATGCTGTAAACTGCCAAGTTAGTATTGTGACCATTGCCATTTTAAGTCTTCTCAGATTCATGGAGGTATGTCTTTTTTTTTTTTTTAAGATTTTATTTATTTATTTGAGAGGCAGAGTTACAGAGAGAGGGAGAGACAGAGGTCTTCCATCCACTGATTCACTCCCCAAACAGCTGCAATGGCCAGAGCTAGGCAGATCCAAAGCCAAAAGATAGGGGCAGAAACAATAAATAATAATTTAAATATTGGATTCCTTTCATTATCCATTCTTGAAGACTCCACCTTCGTATCATATTTTTAAAATGATTTATTTCTTTGAAAGGCAGAGTGATGGGGGGAGGGGGAGAGAGAGAGAGAGAGAGAGAGAGAGAGAGAGAGAGAGAGAGAGAGAGAGAGAGAGAGAGAGAGAGAAACAGTGCAGTCCTCCATCCACTGGTTCATTTCCCAAACAGCCTCAATAGCCAGGGCTGGTCCAGGTTGAAGACTTGGGCTAGGAGCCTGGCACTCTATCAGGGTCTCCCCACATGGGTGTTAGAAACACAAATACTTGAGCTATCATTTGCTGCCTCACAGGCACACTAGCAGGAAGATGAATCAGAATTAAAGCAGATGAAACATAAAATGACACTCCAATATGGAATCAAAGGACATCCCAAGCAATGGCCAAACCTGCTATGCCACAACACCAGCCCCTCACATAAAATGTAAATGCAGTACCTCTTTTACAAAGAGATTTAAATCATCTAGGGAGAAAAATATTGATTTAATTCCTCTTGGAATGTTCCTTCTATTAATATATAAATAATATTAAAATTCTTCTTTATTTGAAAGGCAGAGTTACAGAGAGAGAAGGAGAGACAGAGAGGGATCTTTCATCTGCTGGTTCACTACCCCAAATGACCACAATAGCTGGGGCTGGGCCAGGCCAAAGCCAGGAACCTGAACTCCATCTAGGTCTCCTACATGGGGCCTAAGCACTTGGGCCATCTTCCACTGCTTTTCTAGATGCATTAGCAGGGAACAGAATCTGAAGTGAAGCAGCAAGCGCATGAACCAGTGCCCATATGAGATGCTAGCATCACAGGCAGGTGGCTTAACCCCCTGTGCCACAGTGCCAGCCCCAGAATGCTCCTTTTAAAATGTTTTAAAAGTGGGGCAGGCCTTTGGCTCAGCAGTTAAAATGTCACTCATATCCACAACCCATATAGGAGTGCCTGTATTCAAGTCTCAGCTTTGCTTAAGATTCTAGTTTCTTGGTAGTCACAGCTTTGGAGGCAGCCAGTGATGGTTCAAGTAGCTGAGTCCCTGCCACTCATGTGGGGGATCTAGATGAGTTCCAGGCTACTGGGCTGTGGCCTGGCCCAGCCCCTACTGTTGGATACACTTGGGGGTTAACCAGTGGATGGAAGACCTCTCTCTGTATCTCTGCCTTTCAAATAAATAAAAATTAAAATTAAAAATAATTTTATAAATTACACCAAAGCACTTTCTCTTGATACTAAACCCATCCTTGTTTAAAGAAAAAAAAATGAATAAATGGTAGAGCCTTTACTGGTAATCAAAACACAAAGTCGGGCAAACTTTCTAGAATTCATCAATACATCTTTATTGCGTTAGGTAAGAATTTATTGAGTTCCTATCTCATACTTTGTGGAACCATATACTGCTGCTCTAATCTTGTATATATATGTATATATGCAATTAATGAAACTACTTGATAAAGTTAGTTCAATTAAAAAGCACAGATTTTTTGGAAGCATGAGAAAACTACCATTTAATTAGAGTAGTAACTCCTCACCACTATTTAGAGCAACTGTTAAAAAACAACTTTCATAATAACTAGCACACACTGAAGTATCACCCCATGAGTACAAGAACATCATCTATTTTGTTCCAGTACCTAGCAGAGTGAAATAATCAATATTTCTGAATGAAAAAATTAACAGAAATCATAATAGCTAATAAAATATGCATGATATGCACATATAATATGTGAGCATTTTATGCCAGGCTCTATATTAAGTGCTTCGAATTCATTTAATTGCCACAACAATGTAAGTATTATTATTTTCTCTCTATTTTTCAGTTACAGAAATAGAGGTTTAGCAAAGTTACTTTGTCCAAAATCATACAGCTGAAAAGTGGTTCAATTCCAGACCTTTTTTTTTGAAAGGCAGAGTTACAGAAAGGCAGAGACACAGCGAGAGAGAGATCTTCCATCCGCTGGTTCACTCTCCAAATGGCCACAACAGCCAGAGCTGGGCCAATCCAAAGCCAGGAGCCAAGAGCTTCATCCAGGTCTCCCATCTGGGTGCAGGGGCCCAAGAATTTGGGCCATCTTTCGCTGCTGCCTTCCCAGGCACATTAGCAGGGAGCTGGATTGGAAAAGGAGCAGCAGGAACTTGAACTGGTACCCCTGTGGGATGCTGGCACTGCAGGCAATGGATTTAACTGCTATGCACAGCACCAGCCCCGAGACTTGCATTCTTAACCATTATGCCAGAAATAACTAAAAAAGATTTTAGGTGCTGGTGCTGTGGCATAGTAGGTTAAGCAGCCATCTGCAGTGCTGGCATCCCATATGGGCACTGGTTCGAGACCCAGCTGCTCCACTTCCAACCCAGCTCTCTGCTATGACCTGGGAAAGCAGTAAAAGATGGCCCACATACTTGGGCCCCTGCACTCACATGGGAAACCCAGAAGAAACTCCTGGCTCCTGGCTTCGGATCGCTGCAGCTCTAGCTGTTGCGGACAACTGGGGAGTGAACCAGTAGATTGAAGACTTCTCTCTTTCAACCTCTCCTTCTCTCTCTAACTCTTTCAAATAAATAAATAAATCTTTAAGAAAAAAAAAGTACAGGACTTATGTACTTCTCCAGTTGCTGCTTGGATATAAAATTTTGGTTACTTTCACCCTTTGAATGCAGGCATCTATAACAACCAGATAATTACACTATGTCTAAAGACTCCAGATACACGTCAAAAGGTTATCAGACTTTTGGGGCATGTGTTTGGTGCAACAGTTAAGACATGCTTAGGATGCCAGCATTCTCTATTGGAGTGCCTGGGTTCTAGTCCCAGGTCTACCTCTGATTCCAGCTTGGGGCTAACACATACTCTGTGAGGAAATAGGTAATGGCACAAGTTCCTGCCACTTATGTGGGAGGCCTGGATTGAGTTCTCTGCTCCTGGCTTTGGCCTGGCACAGACCCAGCTATTGCAGGCATTTAGGGAATAAAATAGCAAATGGAACATCTCTTTCTCTCTGCCTTTCAAATAAAATGAAAATAAATAAAAATAATTTCAAAAAGGTAATCAGGTGTTTATGAACATTTTTACCATATGTATGGATTATTTTTGTCTTTAATCAGTCACATAACAACTGTTCTTTCTCAACATTCATGAAATGTTTATTACAAAGGAGATTTTACAATTGTGTAAGAAATCAGTATTCCTTACTTATAAGCTCTCACTTTCTCTGTCGCCATTAGAATACTCATTCAAAGCTATCTGAATCTGTCACCCAAATTGCAAGTTCTAAGACTATTAGGTAATAAGATAGACATTAGCTTATATGTGTGAGAGAGCTAAAGGAAAACAAAACAAAACCAAAAACATAGACGTTTGTATGACTGAATGAGGAAAGAACCACAGAAAGCAATCCAACATTTACACATCAAAATCCTGCCATGTCTGATAAACTTACAGGTGGATCTCAGGCTTCCCTAAGGATTTATCAGGGGAATCTTCCCAGGCCAGTGCCAAGGGATGCTATTAGGTCCAATTCCTTGGAAGAAATTTCATAAATTCCACTCCAGGAAAGCCTTCTGCCCAGCAATATCCCAGAGGAGGGAAGGGGGAGGAGAAATGGTGGGCCCACACCCATGGTAACTACAGTATGAATGCATACTGAGAGCTTAGTTCTTTGCTGAATTGTCTACCTGATCTCCCAGGTATATTCTCTTCATTAAACCTTGCTAGCCTGCTAACTACTGATCTCTGACTCACATCTGAAATTCTTTTTTCATGGGAAGACAAGAACTTCTGTTCCAGCTATTTTCATTAATAAGACCACCTCCAAAAAAGATTCTTTTGCTTCCACAATTTCCAAGGTTGAATAGATTAACACAGGCTACAAGAGTGGATAAGGTTAAGTTGGTGAATGTGTGGAGCATGATGATGCAAGAAAAGTGAGATAAGGTCTTTTTTTTTTTTTAAGATTTATTTATTTATTTGAAAGGGAGCACTACAGAGAGAAAGGGAGAGACAGAGAGAGAGAGATCAATCTTCCCACTTGCTGGTTTATTCCCCAATGCCCGCAATAACCAGGGCTGGGCCAGGCTGAAGCCATGAGTCAGGAGCTTCATCTGGGTCTCCCATGTGGGTGTAGGGGCCCAAGCCCTTGGGCCATTTTCTTTTTCCCTATTTTTTAAAAAACGATTTATTTATTTATTTGAAATGTAGAGCTCCAGAGAGGCAGAGGCAGAGAGAGGTCTTCCATCTACTGGTTCACTACCCAAATAGGCACAACAGCTGGAGCTGGGCCAAATCAAAATCAGGAACCAGGAGCTTTTTCCAGGTCTCTCATGCAATGCTGAGGCCCAAGTACCTGGGCCATTTTCCACTGCTTTCCCAAGCCATAGCAGAGAGCTGGATCGGAAGTGGAGCAGCCGAATCTTGAATTGGTGGTGGATCATTTTCTGTTGCTTTCCCAGGTGCATTAACAGGGCGCTAGATATGAAGTATAGCAGCCGGGACTAGAACCAGTGCCCATACGGAATGTCAGTGTCACAGGTGGTAACTTAACCTGCTGTGCCACAACCCTGACTCCTTGGTAAAGTGTTGTATCATTATAGTATAATATGATACACAGTGATTAACTTGCTGTCCATTGGGATTGGTTCCAGGATCCCCAGAGAATACCAAAATCCCCAGATTTTTCAGGGAACTTCCAAAAATTCAAGGAAGAGCAGATAATTAGTCTAGCATAGTTTTTTTTTTTTTTTAAAGATTTATATTTATTTATTTGAAAGAGTTACCCAGAGAGAGAAGGAGAGGCAGAGACAGAGAGGTCTTGCTTCCGTTGGTTTGCTCCCCAACTAGCCGCAACAGCTGGAGTGCGCCAGTCTGAAGACAGGAGCCAGGAGCTTCTTCTGGGTCTCCCACGTGGGTGCAGGGGCCCAAGCATTTGGGCCATCCTCTACTGCTTTCCCAGGCCATAGCAGAGAGCTTGATCAGAAGAGGAGCAGCCAGGACTAGAACCGGTGCCCATATGGGATACCGGTATTGTAAGTGGTGGCTTTACCTGCACCAGTTCCTGATGGTTTTTTATAACATGCATTTTCTCTCTCTCTCTCTCTGTGTGTGTGTGTGTGTGTGTTTTATAGAAACTGCAAATGCATGGATTTCAAACACTTTGCAATTTCAGGAAATAAAATCAACACATGGGGCCAGTGTTGTGATGTAGTAGGTTAAGTTGCCACCTATGGCTCGAGCTACTGCAGCCTTGTCTCACCTCACTATACAGCGCTGTTGCAGAGGCTCTCAGCTATTAGAGTCCTGAGTTGTGGGCGCCCACACCCTCATGTAGGTCCACCGTGTTCCTCTAATTTCGGTAGAGTTTCCTCTGGTGTTTTTTCTCTAACTTCCCTGAGACTACACTATCTTTACTTTTTTAAAACTATCCTTTTCTGGGCTAGAGCAGTAAGCTCCCTCCCTACTCCACCATCTTGGAACTGCCTTCTTACATTTCTTCTAGGGCATTTATTTCTATTTATTTTTATTTATTTGAAAGGTAGAGTTACAGAGAGAGGTAGAGACACAGGCCATTTTGGAGAGAGAGGTCTTCTATCCGCTGTTTCACTCCCCAAAAGACCACAGTGAGTGGGGCTGGGCCAGGCTAAAGCCAGGAGCCAGGAGCTTCTTCTGGGTCCTCCAAGTGGGTGCAGGAGCTAAGCACTTGGGCCATCCTTGATGCTTCTCCAAGTGTATTAGCAGAGAGCTGGATAAGAAGTGGAGCAGCTGGGACTTGAACTGGCACCCCCTATGGGATGTTGGTGCTGCAGGCCAGAGCTTTAACCAGCTGTGCCACAGTGCCAGCCCCTATTTCTATTTTTTATAAAAAGATTTATTTATTTATTTGAAAGAGTTACATAGAGAGAAGGAGAGGCAGAGAGAGAGAGAGGTCTTCCATCTGCTGGTTCACTCCCCAGTTAGCCCCTCTGGCTGGAGTTATATCAATCCTAATCCAGGAGCCAGGAGGCTTCTCTGGGTCTCCCATAAGGGTACAGGGGCCCAAGGCATTGGCTCATCTTCTACTGCCTTCCCAGGCCATAGCAGAGATCTGGATAGGAAGTGGAGCAGTCGGGTCTTTAACCGGTGCCCATATGGGATGCTGGAGCTGCAGATGGCGGCTTTACCCACTACGCCACAGCACCAGCCCCCCTCCCCTTCTATTTGTTTATTAATTGTATTTGAGAGACAGACTGACAGACACAGCTTCAATTCACTGGCTCATTCCTCAAATGCTTGGGAACCAGGAACTCAGTGCAGGTCTATCACATAAGTGAAAGTAACACAACTATTTGAGCCACCACCAGCTGCCTCCCAGCGTACATACTGGCAGAAAGCTGTAATCCAGAGCAGAGCTGAGTCTCAAACGTAGGTAACACAGTATGGAATGTTTGCATCCCAACTGATTTGCCACAGATCCTTTGTGTGGTCCTTGGGACAGAGCAGACAAATATTATACCCACTGGGGCTAGTGCTCAGGCACTGGTCTCCATCGAGGAGAAGAACTCAGCTGAGCAGAATATACTTCCCTTCTGATTAAAAAAAGAGAGAGATTTACCACGCCAAACCTGGGTGTGTCACCTTAGGCACACTCTAACCCTAGAGAACTGAACAGAGCTCTCTGGCCACACCCACTACAAGCCTCTAGAGATTCACTGAAAGCAGACAGTCCATTTATCTACAGAGTCATAGTGCAATAATAAAAGCTGCCATGGTCGGGGGTGGGGAGAAAAGAAGAAATCAACGAATATCTCCACAAATGCCGAACAACAAACACAACAATTCAAGAAACAGAATAAGGAAGACAACATGATGCTCCCAAAAGAACATGACACTTCAATAATAGATTATGAAAATGATGAGATAGAAGAAATGGAACTCAAAAATTGATCATAAGATTACACAGAACTAATCAAAAGCAAACGCACAAACTACTGAAATCCTTGCAGGACATGAAAGAAAATCTCTCCCATGAAATTGAAATCCTAAGGACAAATCAAAATGAAATGAAGAATTCAATAGAACAAATAAAAGACACAATGGAGAGTCTTAAAAACAGAATCAGTGAGGCAGAAGAGAGAATATTGGTCTTAGAAGACAACACAGGAAAGTATACAGTCAAAACAAAGACAAGAAGAGGAAATCAGAAATCTAAAGATCACTGTTGGGAATCTATAGGATACTATAAAACACACACACACACACACACACATTCAGGTTCTAGGAGTTCCTGAAGGAATGGAGAGAAAGAAAGGATTAGAAGGCCTTTTTAGTGAAATACTAGCAGAAGACATCCTGGGTTTGGAGAAAGAGACATCCAAGTACAGGAATCACACAGAACTCTCAACAGACCTGACCAGAAAAAATCCTCGCATGATACATTGTAATCAAACTCACCACTGTGAAACATAAAGAGAAGATTCTAAAGTGTGTAAGAGAGAAACACCAGATTACTTTCAGAGGATCTCCAATTAAACTCATCAGACTTCTCATCAGAAACCCTGCAAGCTAGGAGAGAGTGGCAAAATATAGCCCAAGTACTAAGAGGAAAAAAACTGTCATCCCAGAATATTATAACCTAACTACAAAGAGTTGTATGCCAACAAACTGGAAAATCTAGCAGAAAAGGATAAAAAGGATAGATTCCTAGATACATACAACCTACCTAAATTGAACCATGAAGACACAGAAAACCTAAACAGACCCATAACCATGACAGAAATTGAATCAGTAATACAGGCCCTCTCAACAAAGAAAAGCCCAGGACCAGATGGATTCACTGCTGAATTCTACCAGACGTTTAAAGAACTAATTCCAATTCTTCTCAAGCCATTCAAAACAACTGAAAGAGAGGAAATCCCCCCAAATTCTTTCTACAAAGCCAGAATCACCTTAATTCCTAAACCTGACAAAGATGCAGCAGAGAAAGAGGATTACAGACCAATTTCCCTGGTGAACATAGATGCAAAAATCCTCAATAAAATTCTAGCGAGTAGAATCCAACAACACATCAGAAAGATCATCCACTCAGACCAAGTGGGATATCCCTGGTATGCAGGGATAGTTCAATGTTCACAAATCAATCAATGTGATACACTACATTAACAAACTGCAGAAGAAAAACCATACGGTTATCTCAATAGATGGAGAGAAAGCATTTGATAAAATACAACACTCTTTAATGATGAAAACTCAAGCAAATTGGGTATAAAAGGAACATTCCTCAACACAATTAAGGCAATTTATGACAAATTGACAGCCAGCATCATATTGAATGAGGAAAGGTTGGAAGCATTCCCACTGAGATCCAGTACCAGACAGGGATGCCCACTCTCACCATTGCTATTCAATATAGTACTGGAAGTTTTAGCCAGAGCCAAGTGGCAAGAAAAAGAAATCAAAGGGATACAAATTGGGAAGGAAGAAGTCAAACTATCTCTATTTGCAGATGATAAGATTCTTTATTTAGGGTATCCAAAGAACGCCACTTAGAGACTATTGGAGCTCATAGAAGAGTTTGGAAAAGTAGCAGGATATAAAATCAATGCACAAAAATCAACAGCCTTTGTATACACAGGCAATGCCGTGGCTGAGAAAGAACTTCTAAGATCAATCCCACTCACAATAGCTACAAAAAAAAAAAAAAATCCAATACCTTGGAATAAACTTAATCAAGGATGTCAAAGATCTTTACAATGAGAATTACAAAACTTTAAAGAAAGAAATAGAAGAAGATACAAAAAAAAGGAAAAATCTTCCATGTTCATGGATTGGAAGAATTCATATCATCAAAATGTCCACTCTTTCAAAAGCAATTTATAGATTCAATGAGATACCAATCAAAATACCAAAGACATTCTTCTCAGAAATCCGGTCATTTGCAACTAAAGGAGGAATCTGGAAAACATCATACTGAGTGAAACAAGCCTGTCCCAAAGGGACAAATATCATATGTTCTCCCTGATCTGTGACAACTAACTGAGCACCTAAAAGGAAACATGTAAAAGTGAAACTAACACCAGGAGAAGCAATGACTTGATCAGCTCTAATCCTGACTGTCAAGGAACAGCTTACTATTTTATTCTTTTTAATATTTTCTTTTTCTACTTAATACCATTGGCTGAACTTTTTTTTTTTTTTTTTTGACAGGCAGTGGACAGTGAGAGAGAGAGAGATAGAGAGAAAGGTCTTCCTTTGCCATTGGTTCACCCTCCAATGGCCACTGCGGCTGGCGCACCGCGCTGATCCGAAGCCAGGAGCCAGGTGCTTCTCCTGGTCTCCCATGCGGGTGCAGGGCCCAAGAACTTGGGCCATCCTCCACTGCACTCCCAGGCCAGAGCAGAGAGCTGGACTGGAAGAGGGGCAACCGGGACAGAATCCAGCAACCTGACCGGGACTAGAACCCAGTGTACCAGCGCCGCAGACGGAGGATTAGCCTATTGAGCCGTGGTGCTGGCCGAACTCTTTACTTAACACAGAATTATTCTCAGGTGTTTAAATCCAATTGAAAATTGAACCCTGTTAAAACTAAGAGTGGGAATAAGAGAGGGAGGAGATGTACAGTTTGGCACAAGTTCCCTGGGACTTAGCCCTAAGGGTAAAGCTAAAAACTTGCCATGGGACTCCAAATCCCATTAAGTTGGCAAGTACCAATGCCATCTTACTAGTTAAAGTTGTAAGTTTAAGTTCATAACTGATCATAAAGATAGAATTGTTGGCCGGCACCGTGGCTCAATAGGCTAGTCCTCTGCCTGAGGCACAGGCACACCGGGTTCTAGTCCCAGTAGGGGCGCCAGATTCTGTCCTGGTCACTCCGCTTCCTGTCCAGCTCTCTGCTGTGGCCCGGGAATGCAGTAGAGGATGGCCCAAGTCCTTGGGCCCTGCACCTGCATGGGAGATCAGGAGAAGCACCAGGCTCCTGGCTTCAGATCAGCGTGGTGCACCGTCTGCAGCGTGCTGGATACAGCGGCCACTGGGGGGTGAACCAACGGAGAAGGAAGACCTTTCTCTCTGTCTCCCTCTCTGTCCACTCTGTCAAAAAAAAAAAAAAAAAAAAAAGAATTGTTAAAGGGATCACATAAATAAGACCAAGTGTCTACTACTACTAATAGATAGAATTTAAAAGGACAGAACGATCCAACATGGGAAGTGGGCCATGCAACAGAATAACAAATGCCCTAAACATCACTCTGGCCTCAGAATCCGCTCTTAAGGCAATCAAATCTGGCTAAAAAAGCCCATTAGAGCATTTCAGGCATGGAAAGCCAAGACACTGTGGCAAAAAAATGAGCTAAATGAAAGATCTCTGTGAGATTCCAGTGGAAAGAAGGGGCCATCAAAGAAGGAGGTACCTTTCTCTGAAGGGAGGAGAGAACTTCCACTTTGCTTATATCTAAATACTGATGGAGTTTGTGGACTCAAAAGGCTTCCATAGCCTTGGCAGCTCATGACAAGATCCTCAGGTGATCACTGACATCATAAATAAGTGTCCATTGTGGGGCCAGCACTGTGGCACAGTAAATTAATCCTCCGCCTGCAGCGCCGACATCCCATATGGGCGCCAGTTCTAGTCTTGGCTGCCCCTCTTCCAATCCAGCTCTCTGCTATGGCCTGGGAAAGCAGCAGAAGATGGCCCAAGTCCTTGGGCCCTGCAACCACGTCGGAGACCAGCAAGAAGCTCTTGGCTCTTGGCTTTGGATCGGTGCAGCTCCAGCCGTTGCAGCCATTTTGGGGAGTGAATCAATGGAAGGAAGACCTCTCTGTTTCTCCCTCTCACTGTTTGTAACTCTAACTCTCAAATAAAATAAATAAAATCTTTAAAAAAAAGTGTGTCAATTGTTAAATCAACAACAGGAGTCACTGTGCACTTGCTCCCCATGAAGGACCTCTGTCCTAAATGTGTTAAACTATGAGAATTAGCGGTACAACTAGTCTTCAAACGGTACTTCTTTGTGTGTCTGTGTGGGTGGAAACTGTTGAAATCTTAGTATAGAGTTGATCTTCTGTATATAAAGATAATTAAAAATAAATCTTAATAAAGAATGGGAGAATGGGCAGGAAGTGGGATGGTTTGTGGCTATGGGGAGAAGAATTGCCATAATCCAAAAGTTGTACTTATGAAATTTATATTTATTAAATAAAAGCTTTCTATTAAAAAAAGAAATGTAAGATCAAATGGTAGCTTATGACAACCAAGAATAAGCATTAAACAGAAATTCAATATATGCGTTTGCTTAGAAAGTGTTATGGGGGCCGGCGCCGTGTCTCAATAGGCTAATCCTCCACCTGCGGCGCCGGCACCCAGGGTTCTAGTCCCGGTCGGGGAGCTGGATTCTGTCCCGGTTGCCCCTCTTCCAGTCCAGCTCTCTGCTATGGCCCGGGAGAGCAGTGGAGGATGGCCCAAGTCCTTGGGCCCTGCACCCGCATGGGAGACCAGCAGAAGCACCTGGCTCTTGGCTTTGGATCAGCGCGATGCGCCGGACGCAGTGCGCTGGCTGCGGCGGCCATTGGAGGGTGAACCAATGGCAAAAGGAAGACCTTTCTCTCTGTCTCTCTCTCCCTCACTGTCCACTCTGCCTGCCAAAAAAAGAGAAAGTGTTATGCGGATAAATGTCTGGGCTAGCAACTAAAATGTCATTTTGGACGCCCACATCCCAGACCAGAGTACCTGGATTCAATACCCAGCTTTGCTCTTGATTCCAGATCTCTCCTAACATGTAGCCTGAAAGGCAGTGGTGCTGGGTCCATGTGGAAGACCTAGATTAGGTTTCTGGCTTCCAGCTTCTGCCTGTCCCATATCAGAATGCTGATTAGAGTCCCAGCTCCTCTACTTCTGTTCCATCTGGGAAGGCAGTAAAAGATGGTGCAAGTACTTGTGGAAGATCAGGATGAAGTTTCTGGCTCCTGATTTCAGCCTGGCCCAGCCCTAGCTATTGCAGGCATTTGGGGAGTAAATCAGCAGATGGAAGATCTCTCTCTGTCTCTGTCTCTCTCTCTCTTCCACTCTCCCTTAAAATAAATCTTTTTTAAAACATCAGGATAGAATAAAACTAGTTTCAGACATGCATAATAGGTTTTACATAAATATCTCCCACACACACCTTTACACAAGAAGCTATTAGAGTGGTGCTTCACTGAAATGCGAATAAATGACAAAGAGACAAGAGATTCAACAAGCCATACAACAGAAGAATAAAAGAACTCCCTGGGAACATGTTCAGGGTGCCCTTAGGTGATAATCATGAGCATACAAAAAATTTAATCTGGTGAAAGCAGACTAAGAGGGTCCAGAAGAGATTTCCCCAAAAAGATGAAATTGAAGTAAATCCAAAACATCTGTACATCTTCAGAGAAATTTTAAACTGTAAAGAGCACAAGATTGAATCAGTGGCAGTACATAAAAGCTTTAAAAAGTAATTTTTAAAAATTAACGTGGGGAAAGACAACAAAGCAGGAAGCAAAGAGTAATCAGTTCACTACATGGCTCAGCTGTGAATAATATTAATTCAATTGAAACAATGTAGGGGCTGACATGATGGCACGGCAGGTCAAGCTGCCACTTTCAAAGCCAGCATGGAAGATAGAAGATATGTCTATCCTTCTCTCGCTCTCTGTCACTCTGCCTTTCAAATAATTTTTTTAAAAAAATTATAAATATTAATCAAACTAAAGTCAGATATATCCACACCATGAAGACAGAAGGATGGGAAGAATATAAACGTATAAGGAGGAGGAGAGCAAAAGCATCTTCCTCCCTTGTGGAAAGTTGGTATATGACCCCTAAATTTTCTTTTAATTTCAAGAAATAGCAGTTTAGCATATTATTTAAAAAAACAGACCTAAAACAACCTGTTACTAGAATTGAAAAGGCTTCTGCTTGGGGCTGGCATTGTGATGCAATGGTGGAAGACATACTAGAGTGCACGTTCAAGTTCTAGCTGCTCTGCTTCTGAACCAGCTTCCTGTTAATGCACCTGGGAAGGCAGAGAATGACAACCCTGTACTTGGGCCCCTGCCACCCACACAGGTGACCCAGATAAAGTTTCTGCTTGTAGCTTTGGCCAGGCTCACCTGGCTGTTGCACCCATCTGCAGACTGAACCAGCAGACAGAAACTCACTCACTGGCTCTCCCCTGCCCCCTACCACCTCACAGGTCTGTCCTTCAAATAAATGATTTTTTTTAAAAAAATTATTTATTTCAAAGGCAGAGTTACAAAAAGAGAGGGAGAGAATCTTTCATTTGCTGGTTAACTCCCCAGATGGCCACACAGCCTGGGCTGGGCCAGGACAAAAGCAGGAGCCAGGAGCTTCACCAGGTCTCCCACATGGGCCTTCTTCTGCTGCTTTCCCAGGTACATTAGCAGACAGCTGGATAGGAAGTGGAGCAGCTGGGACTTCATCCAGCACTCATATGGGATGTCAGCACTGCAGACAGCAGCTTAACCTGCTGCACCATAGCAGCAGCCCCAATATGTGCCCAATACACGTCCTTTTCAGCATAAAGCTTTCCAGATTTATTTCAAGTTGTTCTGTACATCAATAATTAGTTTTTATTTTTTTAAAGGTTTATTTATTTACTTGAAAGAATGACTGACACAGAGAGAGGGAAAGAAAAAGAGAGCTCTTCCATCTGCTGGTTCACTCCCCAAATAGCCACAACAGCCAGGACTGCGCCAGGCTGAAGCCTAGAGCCAGGAATTCTAGCCAGATCTCCCACACAGGTGGCAGAGGCCCAAGCACTTGCACCTTTATCCACAGGCTTCTCAGGTGCATTATCAGGAAGTTGGATTAGAAGCAGAGCAGCCAGGACTGGCACTGGCACTCAGATATGGGATGCCAGCATAACAAGTGGCAGCTTAACTTGCTGTACCAGTATGCCAGCCTCTCACTTTTATTGTTGAGTTGTATTCCATTGTACGGACACCACAGTTTATTTATCCATTCACTCTCTGGCAGTTGAGAATAAAACTGACAAATATTCAAGTATATTTTTTCATAAATATGAATTTTTATATCTACAGGGCAAACACCTTGGAGTGGGACTGCAAGATCTTAAGTAAGTCCAAATTTAAGAAGTGGTTAAATCAAAGAGTATCTCAAAAGTTTCATGATAAAAAAAAAAAAAAAACAGAATTAAAAGGCTAATTTTGATGTAAAAATTTTAAAATGTATGCATACAAGGGGTTTTCAAAGAGTTCACAGATTTTGAGAGGCTGACACTGTGGCTCAACAGGTTAAAGCTACAGCCTGCAGCTTCAGCATCCCATATGGGCGCTGGTTCAAGTCAGCCACTCCACCTCCAGTCCAGCTCCCTGCTAATGCACCTGGGAAAGCAGCAGAAGATGGCCCAAGTACTTGGGCCCCTGCACCCACATGGGAGACTAAGAGGAAGCTCTTGGCTCCTGGCTTTGGTTTGGTACAGTCCCGGTCATTGTGTCCATTTTGGGAGTGAACCAGCATATGGAAGATCTCTCTCTGTAACTCTGCCTCTCAAATAAATAAATCTTAAAAAAAAAATTCCCTCTCTCTCTCTCGCTCTGTAACTTTGCCTTTCAAGTAAATAAAATAAGGAAGACATATAGGAGAGATATTCTATCTGCTGGTTCACTACTGGGTTACACCTAGCCTGGAATTCTCTCCAGGTTCCCAAAGGGTGGCAGGGGCCCAAGAATCTGGGACATCTTCCACCGCTTTCCCATGCACATTAGCAAGCAGCTGGATTTGCAGACAGCTTTTTAATCTGCTACACCACAAAGCTGGCCCTTATTTTCATTATTATATTAAATCTGTAGATCCATTTGTGGAGAATCAAAATTTTTAACTATAGTGAATCTTCCAATCCATGGATATCTTATGTCTCTCCATTTATTTAAACCTTCTTTTATTTATTTAATTAGGATTTTACAATTTTTAGCATAGAGATCCTAAACACATTTTGTTTCATTCATACCTAATACTTTAATTTTTAGAAGCCACTGTAATATTTTAACTCAGTTTTTAATTGTTCATTGCCAGTATAAACAGGATAGCTTTTCATGGTTTTATGTTATTATTTTTTTTAAAGATTTATTTATTTATTTGAAAGTCAGAGTTACACAGAGAGAGGAGAGGCACAGAAAGAGAGAGAGAGAGAGAGAGAGAGAGAGAGAGAGAGGGGTCTTCCATCCTCTGGTTCACTCCCCAATTGGCTGCAACGGCCAGAGCTGCGCCGATCC
Organism: Oryctolagus cuniculus; assembly: GCF_964237555.1. NCBI lineage: Eukaryota > Metazoa > Chordata > Mammalia > Lagomorpha > Leporidae > Oryctolagus > Oryctolagus cuniculus. The sequence continues at coordinate 65,847,974 of NC_091443.1, forward strand.
AAAGCCAGGAGCCAGGAGCCTCCTCCGGGTCTCCCAAGTGGGTGCAGGGGCCCAAGGACCCGGGCCATCCTCCATTGCCTTCCCAGGCCACAGCAGAGAGATGGATCAGAAGTGGAGCAGCCGGGTCTTGAACCAGTGCCTATATGGGATGCCGGCGCTCCAAGCCAGGGCGTCAACCCACTGCACCACAGCACCAGCCCCTCATGGTTTTATATTATTTACAAAATTCCTTTATTGTAGGAATTTGAATTTGTGGATTCCTTAGGATTTTCTACATAGATTGTCATGTGATCTCCATTTTATCTTTTCCTTTTCGATATAAATGTCATTATTTCTTGGCATACTTTTGCTGTATCATTCATTCTCTTCTTGTTCTGAGTCCCTGATGATAAATACTAGACTTTTCCCCATTGTCTCATAGGTCTGAGAAGCTCTGTTTATTTTTTAAATGTTTTCTTTTTGTTGTTTAAATTAGATTCCTATTAATCTGTTGACAAATTCACTGACTCTTTCACCTCCTGTGTATTCCTGCTATTGAAACCATCCACTGTGTTTTTAATTTTCATTATATTTCACAGTTCTAAAAATTCCATTTATCCATTTATTCTTCTTTATATCTTCTATTTCTCTGCTAAGACTTTCTATCTTCCCATTCATTCCTAGAACATAGTCATAATAGCTGATTTAAAGTCTTTTTGCAATGATTTTGTATGATCCTGGCATTGTTATCTATTTCCTATCTCTTTCTATGTGATTTCAGATTTTTCTGGTTTTTTTTTTTTAAAGCCAAGTGATTCCAGATTGTATTCCAGACATTTTGAATATTATGAGATTCCATGTTTTAATTAAATCCTACTGAGAATACTGGTATATTTGTTTCAGCCAGTAGATGAAACAGCTGAGTTCAGGCTTTAAATTCTGAAAAGCATTCTGTGGGTTGTAGTTCTAACATCAGTTCAGTTTTCAATTTTGTAGTCATGCTGAATGTGTTCCATAAATGCCCACGCAGTGTCAGTCTTGGATGTGGGCAATGATCTATTCCATAACTCAATTCTCAATGTCTGTGAATGCAGTTTAGGATTAGACACATACATTGCCCAGTTTGGAAGTCAACTCAGAAGTCCACAAGCAACTTTAAATGGTGAGTTTCCTAAGTTCAAGCCTCTTCTGTGCAATCTTTCAGCTCTCCTTTCCAGCCTTCCAGCAGAAAGCCAAGGCTTTATTGACACCACTCTGCAGGGTAATTTCCAAGACCATGCTGTATCAGGGCCACCCAAAGAAGGGCAAAGAGAGATGAAAGTAATGGGGATTTGTCCCACTCTCTTCGAATCATAGCTCTTCTAGTCTGAGAGGAAGGGTCTTTTTCCTCTGAGTTTTAGTTTTTACTTGCCCCTGCTGAAGCCACTGCAGCTTTTCCCAAGGCCTGGGTGCAAGAGAATGAAGAAAAGGAAAAACAGAAGAACAAAAGAGAAAGAGGTGGGATTTTTCACATTTCTCTGAGTATTGAGAGACCCCCTTCCTGCTCCTTGAGTCAGATTTAGAGAACTTCTGGTGCTTCTCTGTCCATGTTAATCCTCACTTCCAAGTTTCAGGATACATTAAATTCAGGCTGGGCATACTGGAAGTAAAAAATGGTAAACTCACCGCTGGTTCAGTGGTACTTTGAATTCTGGTCTTCTTCCCCAATCTGCCTCCTACTATTTACTGTTCAGAGTCCTCAAATAGCCACTCCAAGCATTCTGTCCAGGTTTTATAGCTGCATTCAGTGGGAGAGACAGGGTGAAGTATGCTTACTTCATCTTATCTGGAACCAGAACCTGGCCTAATGTTTTTTCATAACAAATTTTGTAGAATTGATCATTTAAACTAGTTGTATAACTTTGATTTTAATAAATTGAAAATGAATAAATACCATAATAATCTGATTGAAGAAAAAACAAGTTGGTAGGATTACATTTTAAGGCATATATATCTTTTGGTATGTTGTATGCTTATGAAAATAGTGAAGTTCTTTTATTTTACTTCTTTGAATTTTGTTTTACATATAGATCCCGATAAATACAAAAACTATTATGGACTTTTAAAAAGATGGGAAGATAGCAAGAGTTACCCAAAGAGTGAGACAGAGGAAGCAGTTTGTAGAGGAGAGGCTACAAACGTAAAGAAACTGAAAAACATTCTGGATGAACAGCACATCAAGCGTTAGCCCAACAGTTTTGAGAGAAAAGGCAGGAGAAACAAGGGGATCAGTTCGGATTTACATGCCACGTCAAGGTGAGGTAGACTTCATGTAAGAAAGGGAAGCCCTTGAATTATTTTAGCAAGGACTGAGGAGTAACACATATGACCTGTATTTAAAGGATCACTCCTGATGCAGAACATTAAGGCTGAAAGAAAATGAATCTTACTGAGAGAACTCATGGGTTGCATCAATTTGCACAACTGTATATATACTATGATTCCGTATGGTGTTTGGGGAGAGGGTAAGGAAGATTCTACACACACACACACACACACACACACATATATTACATGGTTTGAAATCATTATATATGTTTTCATTTCTATATATACACAGATACATAGATATGATTACAATGTGCATAAAACGTTTCTGGAAAAAACATAAGAAACCAGTAACAATAAGTGCGGAGCTGAAAAAACAAACTTTGATTTTTTATTTTATTCTTCTGTTGTGTTTGATCTTTTAAAATATCTATACTCTTAAGAAGGTTTGTAAATGAGGGGAAGCCTTATGTGTGAACTGCATATTAGATATATATGATATTAAAACAAATCAAAGTATGAATGAGCCTTTCGAGAACACCATTCCTATCACATAGTGAGCATTCAAACACTACTACAGATCTGCATTTCAATAAGTGATTTACCAAGTATTTATAAAGTCTGCAGTACAAAACAACTTTTGATTAAATTATGCTACACTGCACTGTTTTTAAGCACGAAAATTTAAAGAGAAGAATGGATGTTGAAGACATTTTCAAATATCATTACAGTTCATTTTCACTATGAAAGAAATACTTGCATTATTCTTTTAAATTTCTTAAACACTAAAGGGTATAATAAAGAAAAAAGAAAAGACCATCTCTTTCCCCAATTCCTCTACTATCAATTCCCTCAAGGGCTCCTAGAGTTATGTTTGATTCTAGACTTTCTTTATACTTATAGAGCATTAAAAAATGCATGTGAGTATGTGTGTATGGAGAGACACACACACACACACACACACACACACACCATATTCCATTACAAGGAAATGTATCTCCTTCAAATAATCTAGACTCATCTGTTTCCTATGTGACATTCTTCTAACCCTGTATAGAGTAATGACTAGACAAATCCTCAGATGGCTGCAATGGCTGGGACTGCGCTGATCCGAAGCCAGGAGCCGGGACCTTCTTCTGGGTCTCTCACGTGGGTGCAGGGCCCCAAGGACTTGGGCCATCTTCTGCTTTCCCAGGCCATAGCAGAGAGCTGGATCAGAAGAGGAGCAGCCAGGACTAGAACCGGTGCCCATATGGGATGCCGGCGCTTCAGATCAGGGCTTTAACCTGCTACGCCACAGTTCCAGCCCCTGAAATAATCCTTTAATTACCTTCTCATCCAAAGGGATATATATATATACAGAGGGCATCAGTTTTACTCAAGATGGTGCTTTGAAAGAGTACAAGATGATGCTGATCATTCACAGCATGAAGGAGGGAGCTACAATGGGACAGAAAGGCTAGACAACTTTCTAGTCACTTATTGACTTAAGTAGTAATTTTTAAATACAACAAATGTAATTAGATTTAACAGATTATAAAAAGATCACACATAAGAATTACTGAAATATTAGATCTACAGAATATTTTAAAAGAGAAACATTTTGTGACATTTAAGTATATTTAAATATCAACTGGGAACAAGAAAGCATTGTACAACTTTCAAAATCTTAAGACAACTTCTTTTAATTAAAAGATATACTAAGTATAAAAGCAGTAATTTTACAATATTCTCAATATCCAAAACACTAGATCTACTGATACATGAAAAGGTAAAAAGGTCAAAACAAACATTTAAACCAAATAGAAATAAATGTCTGGAAGATCCAAGTGATCATCTTCCATTACAATGAAGAGCTGAGTCTCTATATAATATGCTCTTGAGAGTCTACCTAGTCATCCAAAGGTATTCACAGCCCTCTTTAACATACACTTCAGAACCTTAATCTTTCTTTTTCTTACTTCAAAAAATATTAACAGTGAGATTTATGAAGAAAACAGAAAAAGAGCTGTTATTCCTATCCTCCCACTTTCATTTAAAAATGTATACTATCACTAAACATAAAACTACTCTATGATATTATTTTGTCACTTAGTATAATATAAAGTCGTTAAACATAAATAATTGCTGCCTTTATGAAGCTCGTAATTTAAAAGAACATACAAATTTATTAAAAAGTAAACTACAAAAGTTGAAAAGAAGAAACAAGGCAAAATATAGTGCTTATTAAGACCTATTGAGGGGCCAGCATGGTGGTATAGAGGGTAAAGCCACCGCCTACAATGCTGGCATTCCACATGGGCAGTGGCAATTCAAGTCCCGGCTGTTCCACTTCCCATGATCAGTTCCCTGCTAAGGTCTGGGAAAAGCAGAGGAAGATGTCCCTAATACTTGGGCCCTTGCCTTTGAGGCCACTTGGGGAGTAAACCACATAGAAGACCTCTCTTTCTGTCTCTCCCTCTCTCTGTTAACTCTTTCAAATAAATAAATCTTTAAAAAAAAAAAAAAAAAAGACCTATTGAGAAAAATGTGTTAGCTCAATAGCAAATAGTGCCCTACTGGTCATACTGTGGTCTCAATTATGGCCTAATAGAAGGAACAGGGCTCTGTGGAGAAACAGGGCTGCAGATTCCAACTATGGCACAAAGAAAGTTTAAGGAAAACCTGAAACACCTTACTGTGTCAGAAAACAGGGTAACATAAAAAGAATATTAGTGCTACAACACATGGGATAATCAAATGAAATTTTAGGTTCCAGGCTTCAATCTGGCCAGCCCTGTCTGTTGCAGGCAATTAGGGAGTTACCCAGGGAATGGAAGATCTCTGGGTCTGGGTGTGTGTGTGTGTGTGTGTGTGTGTCTGTCTGTCTGTCTGTCACTATGCCTTTCAAATTACTGTAAAGATAAATACATAATACCTTTTTAAAAAGTGTATACACCCAACATCAGAGCTTCTCACCACATGAGGCAATTTGAACTGCAAGGAGAAACAAATGAATACCCTATTATAGTTGGAAGATTCAAAACCCTCTTATCAGAAATGGAAAGATCCAGCAAGCATAAAATCAGTAAGGGTACACCTCAACCCAACATCACTATCAATCAACTGTAAATAAATGGATAACTGGTATTTATAGACTACTTCATCCAACAGTAGAATACATATTCTTCTTGAGCTCTAATAAAATATCCATCAAGATAAACCACATTCTGAGCCATAAAACAGACCTTAATAAGAATAGAAATCTTGGGGCTGGCACTGGGGTGTAGTGGGTAAAGCCACTGCCTGCAGGGTTGGCATCCCATATGGGCACTGGTTTGAGACCCGGCTGCTCCACTTACAATCCAGCTCTCTGCTGTGGTCTAGGAAAGCAGTATAAGATGGCCCAAGTCCTTGGGCCCCTGCACCCACATGGGAGACCAAGAGGAAGCTCCTGGCTCCTGGCTTCGGATCTGCACAGCTCTTGCCATCGCGGCCATTTGGGGAGTGACTAGCGGATGGAAAACATCTCTCTCTCTCTCTCTGCCTCTCCTTCTCTATGTGTAACTATTTCAAATAAATAAATAAATCTTTTTAAAAAAGAATAGAAATCTTACAATATCTGCTTACCAACAGTAACATAATTAAACTAGAGATCATAGAAAGATAACTGAAAAATCCTAAAGTTCATGAAGATTGAACAACACACTTTTAAATAGCACATAGGTAAAAGAAATCTTCATAAGAAATTTTTAAATAGTTTGCACTACATGAAAATAAAAACACAACTTACCAAAATTCATAGGATGTGAAAACAGTGCTTGGAAGAAAATTTATACTTCTGAATGCATATGTTAGAAAAGAAGAAAAGATCACTTCTTGGCCTTTTGGCAAAGATCAAGTGTAGAAAAGAAGAGGGATCTAAAATCAGTTATCTAATCTTTCATATTACAAAACTAGAGGGGCTAGTACTGTGGCATAGTGGGCTGAGCCTCCACCTGTGGCAGTGGCATCCCATATGGGCACCAATTCTAGTCCTGGTGGCTCCTTTTCCAATCCAGCTTTCTGCTATGGCCTGGGAAAGCAGTGGAAGATAGTCCAAGTCTTTGGGCCCCTCCACCTGTGTGGGAGACCTAGAGGAAGCTCCTGGCTCCTGGCTTCGGATCGGCTCAGCTCCAGCCATTACAGTCATCTGGGGAGTGAACCAGCCCTCTCTCTCTCTGTAACTCTACCTCTCAAATAAATAATATCTTGAAAAAAAAAAAACTAGAAAATAAATCCAAAGAAAGCAAAAGAAAGGAAATAATTAAAATTAGCACAAATGATTAAAACTGAAAGCAGCAGGGGAAAAAAATTCAATGAAACATAAGTTCTGGCTTCAGTCTGGCCCAGCCTCAGCTGTTGTGGGCATTTGAGGAATGAATCAGCAGATGAGAGATTTCTCTCTGTCTGTCTCTCTGGTTCCTGAATATATAAATACATATTCAGAGAGCTTCTGGCTCCTGGCTTCAGATCAGTCCAGCTCGAGCCATTGCAGCCATTTGGGGAATGAAGAACTCTCTGTCTTTCCTTCTTTCTTTCTACCTCCCAAATAAATAAATAAAATCTTTAAAAAAAAAAAAAAAAAGACACCACTTGGGACACCTGCAACCCATATCAAAGTGCCTGGGTTCAAGTCCCAGCTACACTGATGATTCCAGTTTCCTGCTAATGCAGACCCTGGGAGGCAGCAAGTGATAGCTCAGCTCAAGTAACTGGGTCACTACCAACTACATTTCCTATATGGAAAACTTGGATTGGGTTCCTGGTTCCTAGCCTTGCCTGAATCAGCCACAGCTCTAGCTGGCACTGGGAAAATAAACCAGTAGATGCTTGTGTGCTCACTCTCTCTCTATCTCTCTCTCTCTCTCCCTCTTCTCCCTCCCCCACCCCCCTGAAATAAAATAAATTTTTAAAAATTAAAAAAAAAAAGGAATGTTGGACACTACTGCTGTGGTGGATGTAGTGGGTTAAGCTGCCACTGGCAACATCAGCATCCCATATGGGTACTGGTTCAAGTCCTGGCTATACTACTTCCAGTCCAGCTCCCTGCTAATGTGTCTGGGAAAGCAACAGAGGATGACCAATGCCACCCATGTGGGAAACACGGATGAAGCTCCTGGATCCTGGCTTCAGCCTGACCCAGCCCAGACCGTTGTGGCCATTTGGGGAGTGAACCAGTAAATGGAAAATCTCTCTCACTGTCTCTCCTTCTCTCTCTCTGTAACTCTGCCTTTCAAGCAAAAAATAAATCTTAAAACAAACAAACAAACAAAAAAAAAAAAACTGAACATTAAACATCATTTAAAAGCCAACCAATCCTGTAAAAGGCTAACCTCTGGTTATATACCTTTTCCTTACATGTTTAGCATTCTCATAGGAGTCATTATGCCAAGAGAAGGCATAAGCAGCTTAGCACCATAAAAATCTAGACAATGGAGGGTCTAGATTGCGAAGCATCCTCAACATGTGCTCGCTTTGGCAGCACATACATCAAAGCATCCTCAACAAAAAGGCATAATTATATAGGAGGAGAAAGTAAAGTGCTGCCTCAATGGAGCATCCAGAGTTTTCCAATTCATTCAGAAAAGGTACTACGCTGATCTTCTAGCTCTATCACTAAGAATCCCGCATGAACATGGCCCAAACAGAAGGGTAACTTCTGACAGTGCTGCAGAGCTGCATCCTGCCCCGTCTGAACATCATCTCAGGGCCACACAGTAGAAAGACAAGTGAAGCGGCCCTGTTCAGGTCAAGCTGATGCAGACATACCCTTTACGAGCTTGGGAAAGAGTAGAACTCTGTGCAATCCCAAGAAGTGGTTACTCCCA